>NW_024470077.1:0-432139 GCF_000721775.1 Aureobasidium melanogenum CBS 110374 | reverse complement strand
ATGATTACTAATCACATAACAGGGTGACCCCTAATCTGGACAGGGTGACGATAACAACAACAGCAAGATTGGAATTAGCATGATTCCACTAGAAAATTGGCATAGAATGGAATAATAGCTAGAAGTGGTGGAATGGAATGGCATAAAGCCGAAATTCCACCGATTCCATGTATCGTCCACTCTGCAAAGCGTCCCCAGCCACCTGCCTTGCCCAAGCCAGGTCTGCTCCTTCGCCCTTTGCGCCCGCGTCATCCAGAGGGATGGAACGCGTGAACACACGCGCGGTCTGCGAACGAACGCCATTTTCGTTCTTATGCAGAAGGCGCAGGCATGGTGTCGGCTTCTCCTTTGATACCTGTTGACTGCCCAAGATGATGTGCATTTTTGAGCGGTCTCCAACAATTTATCGTTATGTTCATCAATGTCCAGTACCTGATTGGTGTTAGTCAGATCCATGAAGCCTTGCAGGAGTATTGCATCTGCACCATGCAACCGCTGGCGTTCCGATGTAGCCATTGGGCATCGATAGAATCCCTCCCGACATGCATGTATATCCTGTGGCCCAGCGGGGATGCGTGCTCTGTCAAGATAAGTGCTACTGACCTCTCTTACTTCTGAATAACATACCATCCACATTACGCCTGAGCGTTACCTCATCGATCAATCATGTCTACTACAACAACACCGCCATCGCAAAGGAAGAGTGACGGACTGAGAAGCATTCCCCCGGAAGGCCGAAACCTGTGATTCCAGGTCCTTCTGCGGCCGGCGCATCGTCAAGCCCCTCTCAGGATACATAGCTGTGTAATCCGGGAGCCTCTACCCTTCACTCCACTGTAGACCCAACGGTTCCGCAATCAGCAATTACCTCGACTCTAGCGCTGTCATCTCAGCTAGCTACACTATCCGTTCCAGCAGTGGTCCTTCCCACGGCAACAACTGATCCCTCGACCAATGTTCTTTTGCATGCAGCTCAAGCAGAGTTGTTGTATGCTAAGAAAGGAAAGAACATCGACTACCCAGTTGTCTTTTTCGACAGGCATGCATTGCGTGCCACTAGAGGATCTTCAAGGTCTCTTTTCAGTCTGCTGGCAAGCATAAACAGACTTTTAGATTCTGATGCTAGTAAGCTTGCCACTTTGGTCAGGTTTCGCTCAACCAAGACTGCGTTCATGCACCAGACAACGCGATTTGAGGTTACCGAACTAATGACAAGAGATTACCTTCTCTGGACAACAGATATATGTCTTATTCCTGGAGTAGTGGTTGACCGGTCCAAGCTGGTGACGACAAAGTATGCTCTCCATCTAGCAATCGGGCTTCGCCCTAAAAAACTGGAATACCTGTTATCGAAGGGTTGCTGCGTGAATATGGCCGACAACTACGGTCGCTGGTACTGTCCAAACTCCCAACTTCTGTCACGCCGGGATGAACGCTGACAGAAGAATCCCAGATCAGCCGCATTACTACAACCGTTTCAGAGTCGAACTTCCATATGCGCTCGACCCACGCTGTTCTGGCTGGTAAGGATGGCTCAAGCAACTAGACGACAAGTATCGGGATGAATGAGACAAAGGAGAAACATTTATTGAGTGGCCAGTTGCATAAGCTTTTCTTTGCTACCACATGTGCTCCAGATGAAGGGATATGCATTTTGATTACTTCTGCTATCTGACTAGACCGACGTTCCGGCCCCTTTGTGCTGCTTGAGTTCATCATTCATCATCTATGGATCTTCCCCTGGCCTTCAGGATCCAACTCTCTTTCGAGTCTCGCAGCCAAGGTGCTGATCATCCAGTCTTACAATTTTACAATGACCATCCGAGCGACCTCGGCGGTCCTTGCGCCCCTTTGGTATTTTTCCTGGTTGTCCCCTTGTCTTATGGCATGAGGGAGACCCATCTTCGTCAATCGTTTTCTTTTAATTCATGAGGCTGGACTCAGATCAGGTTGCCTCTCAACTCCTGCTCTCTCTCGATGGCTTCGAAGAGCGACTTGAAGTTACCAGCACCAAAGCCGTCGAAGTTGTTGCGCTGGATGATTTCGATGAAGACAGTAGGGCGGTCCAGCAGATGCTGTGAGTCAAGAGTCAGTTTACTGCTCAGCATGGAAGAAGGTTTGTTGGCACATCACTTACCTTAGTAAACAACTGTAGGAGATAACCGCCTTCGTCAAAGTCAATCAAGATGTCAAGGCTGGCAAGGACATCAAAGTCCTCATTCAACTTCATGCCAGCAGCCTCAAGTCTCTTTCTCATAGCCACATAATAGTTCTCAGGAACCTTGATGAACTCCATGCCTCTGGCTCTGAGGTTTCTGATGGCAGTAACGATGTCAGTAGTTCTGAAAGCGACATGCTGAACACCAGCACCGCCATAGAAGTCAACATATTCCTCAATCTGGGATTGCTTCTTCCCCTCTGCAGGCTCGTTGATGGGCATTTTGATAACTTCGTTGGGAGAAGCCATGACGACTGACTTCAAGGCCGAAAACTCGGTGCACATCTCCTTGTCGTCGACGGACCAGAAACGGTGGAAACCAAGGGCTTTTTCGTAGTAGGCGCACACATCGTCCATTTCGTTCCAGTCTTGGTTGCCGACGCAGTGATCGATCGCTTCGAGGGTGACGGGTGGGAGAATCAGGTTCAAGGGGTCCTTTGTGGTGGGTTCGAGACGGAAGCCAGGGAAGAAGAGGCCGCGGTAGTTTTGGCGCTCGATCAGGGTGTGAGTGGTTTGTCCGTAGGTTTGGATTGTGGCGGTCTTGACGTAGCCGAGTTTGCCTTCGTGGATTATGTTGGGGGCTTTGATGGAGGTTGCTCCTGCCGAGACTGCGGCGTTGTAGATGGACTCTACATCATCGACTTCGAATGCCACATCTGTTTTCCTCATCAGCAAAGTGGAAAACCAAAGGATCTACTGAAACAAACCTTTGACAGCATCACCATGAGTCTCGAGATGCTTGTGCACCTCCCTAACCAACTCCCTCTCCTCCTCAGGGACATCATGCAACATACCCAATCCACGCAGAGGAGAAGTCAAGACAAAAGTGACGCCTCCGTTGCGCACGACGTAGGATGCGAGTCCTCTAGACCCGGTCTCCAAACCTCTGTATGCGATCTTCTCGAAGCCCATGCGGGCGATGTAGTAGGCGGCTGCTTGTTTGGCATTGCCAACGTACCAGTGCACGTGGTCGTAGCCTTGATATGAAGACATCTCTGCTTGTGTGGTGGGAGGGGGCGATGTCTCGCGAGGTGGTGTGATGGCGGCTGGTGCCATGGTTGTTGATGTTGTGGGTTGATGTTGCTGATTGATGTTGTGATGATGATCGGAAGTCGTGGAAAAATAAATAGTGTTTTGGCGTTCCAATATTGATCACTTTGAAAGGCTTCAAAAGTGAGATTGTAAGCTGTATGTCAATGATACTTCACTCGATGACCTTTGCGAGGTAGATATATCGTTTCACGATCATGAGCTCAGATAGTGAGGCGGAAGGCGGCCCGTTAGCTCCTGTTGGATCATAGACGCCTTTGGGGAGCGTTTGTTGTGGGGTGAGGGGCCCCCAGTCTTCTCCAGTGCGGCTGTCTTCCGCTTGCGATGACACAAGTGAAGTTAGATAAAAAGCGAAAATCAAGATACGTGTAATGCTACGGTCAAGAGCATGGAAATCAATGGAGGGATTGTTTTGTTTGATCACAGCATTGGTGGCTTCTTTGGAGAAGAGTCTCTGCTCAGCCTCGAACATTGATTGAGGACTATCTGATATCTTTGAGCCTTCGTCGTGGCTTCTCGTGAATATTCTGCTTATCGTGCCCTTGACAATTGCCGCTCAATCTTAATAAGCATATCCCTGATCAGCAAAGCTGGCTTGCCTTCCACTCTTCTTGCTCCTTCTTCAGTGCCTCCTTGACGATAGCACCACACATCTTTGCATAGGGGTTGGTTCTTACGGCCATCTCGCGCGCTTCCTTGCTTCCGTACTGACCTCCGGCCGCAAAGTCCTTGCTTGCTTGCTCTTCAACACTTTCTGCAGAAGCAGATTGAAGTGTCTCACTGACACCATGAACTTGCTCGCCACTGCGGATGATGTCGGCGATCTTGAGAAGTAGGAAGCCGCGGTGTGTGTAAGCAGCTGCGAGGACAGTTGTTTGATGAGTTGACAGTTGTTGGTCCGGAGAGGTTGGAGAGGCGAGTTGAATGCCCTTCTGAAGGTCTTTGAGCAGCTGTTCGCTTGCTTCGGCATGGTCGGATGTGAAGAGACCACTTGTAGGGATAAGCAGTCGGCTTGCTTGTGCACGGTTGATGTATGCAGAGGCGTAGGCAGGCGACTCGTCGATTAGTAATGATAGATCGTTGATTGCCCTCTGAACAGTCTCGGGGTCTGAAGTGTTGTTCTGCAGTTGTGAGATGATTCGAATTTCTGTCGATCTGCGGGCTGAGAATTGGTCTTCTGGCATTCCAGGTAGTGATGTATGTGATGATGCATGCTTTTTGGGTGTCGCCGAGGCCTCTGGATCGAAGAGTGATTTGAGGACGAACGAGTCTCGTGTAGTTAGACCAGGCATTTTGTCAAGTTATGATGATGATTTGCAAAACAAGTGATGTTTCCAGGCGCAAGAGTAGCAGAGGATTCGCTGACTATCTGCTTCTTGCTTCCTGGTCGTGTCGTTATCTGCGGAAGGTGTGAACACGGATGCGGCCCGGCTTGTTCGTCACCCCGCTTTGTGTGAAGCTGGGGAAGGAGCGACGCAGTCACCAACACGGAACACCTTCCGCGGCCCAACCTTCCGAGTGAATTGCCTTCTCTGAACGCTTCACTAGTTGGAAGGTGTTGTTGTTGTGAGACTTTTTTCCCTATCAACTGTCTGCAGCTCAGTATCCATGGACAGACGTGATCGAGAGCTTTGCTTGATCTATCTCAGCTCCTCTGGACAATCAGGTTGATTCTGCCAGTGAGACTTGACGAACGAAGGATGCTCCTTCAAAACACCATACACTCGAGAAATAATGGGAAAAGACTCGATCGCGACTCCGAACTTCTCGGCATTCCACAAAGCAGGCACCAAGCAAACATCGGCCAAAGTGATTGTGTCACCGCAACAGTATCGTCCAGCTGTTCTGCTGGCAACAGTCTCAAACGCTTTGAGCCCTCTTTCAGTGAAGAATTGTGCCCATTCCAAGCGATCGGCGCCAGAAGATTGTGCACGCTTCATGGGCGTATCGTTGGTTGGTGGCTGAGTGTCAACAGCGATGATGTCTGTCAAGGTGCGGACATCTGCCCTAGACTTTGCATCTGCGGGAAGAAGAGGTGTCGAGTGCGGATAAGCTTCTTCGAGATATTCTAGAGCTGCCATGGACTGCGGTATACACCATGAATCGTCGACCATCAAGGTAGGAACAGAGCGAGACGGATTCCTTGCACCGTATTCCTCCTTGAGATGCTCGCCTTTGTTGAGATTAACGTAGACAGCCTTGTACTCGATGGCCTTCAAGTCGAGGGCTATGCGAAGTCTAGCCGAGCAAGACGACCGATAGTAACCGTAGAGAGTAAGGCTCGCCATAAGGATTAGGCTACAGTGTTCTGATGCGTAGTGCGAGGCACGGCTACTGGAGTATGAGTTGGACAAAAGATGAGTATCATGAGCACGCTGCTTACTGTAGAGATGAGGGGGTGACCGGTAAGCGTGACTTGGTCGAATCGAGTAGGGTCATTCGCCGATCAGCTGCGGGGGACGTCCAATCAGAAGTGTTCATAATGATGGAAACTGGATATTTGTACAGAACCATGGTAAGCCAGCTGCGATTCGGCCACGCTCAATCAGATTCTTCGTCTGACGTTTGTCCTTCAGCCTCTTCTGAAGTCCGCTCTTCATCTTCCTCTAGAGCCTCCTTACACTCTTGGTGCAGAAAAGCTATGCCTTGCTGCACGGCTTCCCAATCCACCCAGTCGTATGCGCTGCAATACCAACTGAGAAAGTCACCAAGACTTTCGTAATAGCCACGATCATGGAAATCGAGATTGTTGATGAAGATTCTCCATCGCCATGGCTCATGCGGCTCCGCGACTCTTTTGCAAAGCAGATTGTGTATCTAACAGCTTCTATCATTGTCGCCAGCCGTCCAGCCAGCAGCAACCACAAATCCATTCGGTCCGGCAATCTTGCACATTTTGTCTAGAGGCTGGGCCTGCCCTTTGATATCGTATGTGTTGGTTCCAAAACTGCAGACGAACATCTGGCGATCCAGATTTGGATAGACAACACCGGCAGTATGTTTGAGAAATTCGCAGAAATCAGTTGGCAGCTCGAGAGTTTCCGCTGCGTCCCCCAGTAAATCCCTGGACGCGTTCTCACGCACAGCTTTCTGTAAGTGTAGTAAGAATGCTGCGATATATTCGCTCGAGTCGTGCTCCCACGGGCAGACGCCAGAATCATGACCGAGGCGGGACGAAGCTTTGTAGTCGCTCAAACGGGTAATTTCAGTGTCGTCCCATGATTTGACGTGGACCTCCGACGTTTCCATCTCCAAATACGTTGCTAGCATATTTAGGTGGAGCTGTTCGCCGCCTTCTGTTTCGGCAATCATGTCCAACACCCTCTCAAAGATGCGTTTGTTGTTATCGAGCATGCGATCGGCGAATTGTGAAAGCAGACTAGTCATCGTTTCGGAGCGAGCGATAGGACTGAGGTCCCTGAACTCATCTTCGATGTCTATCGTAGCGGCCATAGTGCGAGGTTTTGAAGACTCCAGTTAGTGTAGATTTGGATCGCGAGAAAATGTTGTGGTTCTAGCTAAGTTTTCGACAGAGCTTTTAGGGACATCACTGGATTGTCGACCAAGATTGCTCGCGACCCTCTTTCGCGCAAGGAAAAGCTCCTACCATATTATCCGCCATCCTTCCAATTTTCATGAGACTTGCTAAACATGAACCTGTCTGTTTCAGATTACACGAGCGGAGGCATGCTATTGGCTAACTGCATTGAATGGGGTGACTATGCTGCTATTGAGCTATGAGCGCTGTTGATGTATAAGCAGGGTCTCCATCTTCAGGAACAATCCATGTGGTTGACAGTTATCGGCGTCATCACCAGATACATCATCTTGCCAGCTATGCTGAAGCCAAGAGTCTATAGCGATGTGACCATACCAAGAACTCTCCCGTGATCTCAAATGTCCATGCGGTTGTCAAAGTGTTACCATGCTATGTTGCTTCGGCAAGTGCGGCCTTGCACTTCTCGTGAGTACGCCTCATGCTGCTCTGAACACAATCCCAAGGCACTTGGTTGTACCTGTCGCAGTACCATTCCATGAAGCTGAATATGTCGTCAAAAGGTCCTTGCCACTCATGAAATTCCCAGTTGTTTACAAATACCCTCCATCTCCAAGGTCTCTCTGGTTCCTCGACGTGTTAGGTAAGAGCATAGTAAATGATACAGTTGTCATAGTTTTCGCCTGCTTTCCACCCTGCAGCAAAATAGAAATCGTAACTGGCACCCGAGAATTGCTCGATCTTGTCCAATGGCTCTGCCAGTTCTTTTGGGCAATACATCTCGGAGGAAAAATCACAGAGAAACACTTGGCGATCGTAGTTTGCAGAGGCCAAACCTCCGCATTGTCTGGCGAATTCGTAGTATTCGGCTGGCAGTCGCAAGTTGTCTACTGCATCATCACCGAGAAAATTTCTGCATGCCTTTGCGCGCACGGCGAGCTCAAGATCTTTCAAGAAGTCCGCGGCATGAGCCCTTGATTTCTCTGGATCCTCGGCGTGTTCGAGCTCTGAGATACTCCAATCCCACGGTTCAAAGTCGCGAAGTCGTGTAATCGTGGGATCCCAGAATAACGTGTTTTCGATGTCATCAGTACGAGTCCTGGTGTAAACTGTTTCAGAGGACCATTTGTCCAGATGTGTTGCCAATATGTTGAGGTGCAATTCTTCATCGCCGTCAGTGCTTGCAATGATGTCCAGTACGCGTTTGAGAATCCGCTGGTTGTTGTCTCTCATGCGTTCTCCAAACTGTGACAACGCCTTTGACATGGTTTCGGGGCGTTCAAAGGGGCTCAGGCTGTCGAAAGGATCATATATTTCGCATTCAGTCTCGCCCATTGTAGTCTCGTCCATTGTAGTCTCGTCCATTGTGACCACCAAATGACGAAGAGAAGGGGTATGTTCCTGAAGTATCTGATCCGGCGATGAGGGCTGATATACGTCAAATATTGAGGTGGAGATTTTAGGCAGCCGCAAGTTCTCAAGGCAGCCAGACACCACCCTGTCGAAGCCAAGAAGAGAATATTGCCATGGCTGGAGGTAACCGCGACTTGATTCAGCCCATGACCCGCTGGTAACATGAGTCGACGCTCGGAAACGACAGAGACCTCAGACTTGACCTGAAACAACTTTGTGTTTCAAACATCGGTGGGAAGGATCATGGTATTGATACTGGCGTATCCTGTTGTGATTGATCTTGGTCGGCGAGAATCGTGATGATGCTTGCCAGGGATCAAGAAGTGACCTGTGGTGGGAGATGTGTCGTCAAACGTTCACAGTTTGAACTCCGAAAGTCGTTGAGCCTCCGTTAAAGTCTACCGAGGTTTAACCCGCTCCAGCAAGCCAAACTACGCACTATCCTGGGTATGGCCTGCGATCCAGTAACAATGAAAGTCACCATCACGAAGTATCGCGTTTAACGTCAATTTAGTGGGCAGTCAGATGCTTAACCGGCAAATCGCATCTTCGGTCAATAGCAGCACAGGTGTTGAAAGAGGCGGAGGTTTCCAACTGGGACTTTCACCGGTCATGCAATTTGTCTGCTCGCAGTTCATCTTTGTGCTTGTTCTCGTCCTTTGAGTAATCTTTCTCCCTCCCATGCTTCCGTCCTTAGTCTTTTCTCCAGGTCTTCCAAACATTCCTCATGGATACTTTTAATGTTCCCTTCGACATTCTCCCAGCGAACATGATCATAACCTTTGCAGTACCACTCAAGGAACTCGGGAAGACTGTCCCAAAGATCGTCCTCAGGAGCATCATATTCGAAGTAACCGATTCTCAACTGCCATGGTTCGTCCATATCGTCTGTTACCGTACACAAGAGATGATATAGAGAGGTAGTAGAGTAGACATAACCCATTCTCCAGCCAGCAGCAAGCTCGAACCAGCTGGAATCGCCGAACGATGTACGTCTCATCTTCTCCAAAGGGAGAGCCAGCTCCTCAGAGACATAAAATTGGGATCCGAACGAACACATAAACTTGTGTCTGTCGAAGTTTTCGTCGTATATCCCACCACATTGCTTAACGAACTCGCAAAACTCTGCTGGAAGGCTGAGTGTCTCCGCTGCAGCGCCTAACAACTCTCTATCGGCATTTTTGCGTGCGGCGGTATCGAGTTCCCGCAGAAACTGGGCGATGTTTTCTTCATTGTGAGGCAGAAAGACTCCAGAAGCAGTCCACTCATCAGAAACTTTCAAGTCACTCGGTCGGGCGATCTCTTGCTCGAATTGTAGATCACCCGGCCAAGTCATTTGGTCGCAATATTTCCGAGACTCTTTTCCCATGTGGGTTGCTAAAATATCCAGATGCATTGCGTCGCTGCCCTCTGTTACCGAAATCGTATCCAGCACACGGTGTAGCGTTCGCTTGTGGCTGTCTGTCGCGCGCTCTATGTAGCGCTGTAGATGAGCAGCCATGACTTTGGTCTGCTCTGATGGATCAAGTTTGGCGAATGGATCATGTATCGCGGTTTGTGGTTCCGTATTAGAGCTGGCCTGAGAGCATGTGGGAGAGCTGGGCTCATCACAACCGGTATCTTGAGAAACTCCTTGATCGTCCATTGGTGCTGTCGGGAGAGCAAAAGGCAAGGATGGATGTACCTGAGGTGTTCAAAATGGAATCGAAATTCTGAAAAACTTACCACCGTCCATACCATTTGCAGTCGCTCTGTTCTTTATGGTGACAAGATACGCAGTCCTGTATCTTATGCCAGAGACATTGTCTAAAGCTCCATCGGATGTGCAACAAGATCAAAACGATATAGCTACTGCAACACCCCCCGTCTCTAACACCGCTGCCGAGAATCTTGAACAAATACAACGTGCGAATATACTCAAGACTGCACGCATCCTGATGTCGATACCCGGAATCTGGTTCTGCTTTCTCTCCTTCCTATTGAAACGTATCGCTTTCTCAAGCGAGAACCTGATATATCAATACACCTCCGAGGTTCTGAAACAGCGTCTGGACGAAGTGGTCTGGACATGTGTTACTCTGGGGATTGGCGAATCACTGATGACTGTCATCGTGCTTCCCTCTGCATCCCGCATCCTTGCGAAACGAGGCTTTGCCGCTCAATCCATCAATCTTTGGGTGATTCGCTTTAGTCTCTTTGTCGTCATCATCGGGTTCATCGTCATGTGGCTGGCCATACATCCGATTCAGATTGGCACTGGTCAGGCGTCTTCCATCATATCAAGCTTATACATTGCAGCTGACTTCTTCCACAGCTTTACTGCTTTGTGGCATGGGCGAAGGATTGGAACCCTCCATCGAGGCCCTCGCCTCTTCAATGGTTCACCGAGCATTGAATGCTGATCTCGTTGCATTCTTTTCTGTCATCGACACGATCGCCAAGATCATCGGTGGACCTGTCATGGCAGCAATGTTGTCTATTCGTGACAACGATGGCGTGTCGTTCGGCGCTTGTTTCCTGCTTTCGGCGGTGTGTCACACTTTTCAATCCTACTCCACATTGTACTGACCACCTTTCAAAGGGTCTGTTTGTTACGTTGTGGGCACTCAGTTGGACATTGTCCTGGAAGAAGATGGAAGATATTTCCAAAGAAACGGATGCAAAACGCACAAAAAAGAATCTGCCGAGGGAACATCCAGACAACATCAATACACTATATAGAGACACATAACAGAGTACAGATAGATGTAGTCTACACGGGACAAGATTGAAAACAATCTTACGGCGTTTGTCAAAACAAGAAAATGGTTGACAAACTCAGCATTGTAATTGCCGTGACATTAAGTCTGTGGTGAATATCTGCATATTGTGGTTGGCGTGTAGTTCAGTCGTGCTCGGTTATCGTTGACATTGAACAATAGCCAATACCACCTCCATATCTTACTCCCTGAATATTTTGCAACTTTTTTGACTCGACGTATACCGAGGGGTCTTCAAGTGGTATCCTCAAGAAAGCCTATAGACTATTCTGCAGCAGCAGTATTTAGCATATACAGAGGCAGAGGTGAATGAGCTGACACATATCATTCTCACTCTGAGGACGGAAAGCTTGTGCAATTGACCTAAAGAAATTTTCAATCGTCAGGTGATCGGTCATGCGTCGAACATGGTGACCTCGTTGATGCAACGAGTTTCCAACCTCTCTTGCTTATAAGCTTCAGCCACGGCATTTGATAACTCGTCTCGCCCCACACTGAGCTCCTCTAACAGAGGCGCATGTTGCTGTATCAGACATGCGAGCCCTTTTGCATACTCCCTGTTCTCTTCGGCACTATCCTGCTATAAGCATCTGAGCAGAGATCCAATCAGGCGTGTCTGACATACCTCATTGGGAACGGCCATGGCTTGAGTCGCCCCAGCTCGAGTTGACGCAGTGCAGGAAACAATGGCGCAGGTGATACCCTCCAAGCCCCGATGTCATGTATACCATCCATCGACAACGTTGTCAAATTTGGACAACTCTTTCCGATCAACCTGGTCTCTGAAATCCAGTGGCTGCTCGATGGGCGAACACTTAACAGCAGCTTCTCTAGGTGGACAAAACTCGCTATCCAGGAGTCGAAGAGGTCGTCAGTCCAAGCTTCGGCAATCAGCAGAGGGCGGCCATCATCCCAATGCAACTCTGTTGGAGGTCCGTATATGCTAAGGTCTTTCAGACGTGTCAAGCCCGAGATGGCTTGAAGCTCATGTATGGTAAGACGCTTAGGCATAGCGAAAGAAATTTCGACCGTCTCCAAGCAATGTAGCGATCCGATGACCTGAAAAACATCGTGTTCAGAGTCAGCTAGATCCAGTTGGATCTCTACCAGAGACTCGGCTGCGGAAAGAACAGACGTTGCTGCTCTCGTTTCCATGCTCAGGAACAAGCTGCGTGCGTCGCGAAAGGGACTTAGGCGTGGATTCTCGCGCATCATAGTCTCTATCGAGTGGTATGGGATAGTGTTGAGTGGAGCATAGAGATATTCTAGCTGTTTTCGAGATGCCAAGTTCTCCAGTACATTTTTCGGAATGCTGACTCCATCTTCAGAGCTCAAGGTGAGCTCACGCAGATGTCTGCATCTCCGTAGGAATTTCAGAAAATGTTCCTGTTCTTGGTCCTCGGCCAGATAGTCAAGGTGGACATTGCGAAGTTTGGGGCAGCAGAAAGCAACCAGGTCAAGCAGTGACCTCGGAAAATGTGAGCACCCCAACAAGGTGAATGACGTGATGCTTGAGCTCAGATATGGACGCAGATCGAGCTGTAGCCAAGATGGGCAAGAGTTGATCTCAAATCTCTTCACTGAATGACTACCAACAAGATCATAGTCGCGTATGCCGCGGTGCTTGCGCAGAAACGGCGGGGCTGGTTGTTGGCCAATCAAGGTATAGCTGGCGCCAATCGAAGATGATAAATCGTATGCATTCTCGGTATGCGCGTGTTCAGGTGGTCATGCATATGGAGGCTCGACCACAAGTGGCTCGTGGGATATGCAATGCGATCGGCTGTTCGAAGAGGGTGGAGAAGCACGAAGCGCTTCGGCAGCCAATCGTCAGCCGCCACTACCACCTGCCATGCGTGCTAACCGCTCGACAGACTCACCGCACAATACGTACCAAGCTGTGTCGCGAGTTGAGGCAAGTAAAAGCCACAGCCTCGGCTGGTAGTGTTGTTTCCACGGCATGAAGGCCGCTCACACAACCAGTTCCTTCAGCTCATCTCTGGGTATCAGACCATATTCCACGTGGCCTACACTCCAGCTCATAGGATCTGCTAGCAGCGAGGAGCTACTGTACGCTACTATACCTTGCAGATCATTTGCAGCGCGTTTGTCAATGTAGACCGTAAGCGTGGTAGGATGAGGCCGTCAATCAGAATTGTCTTGCCGACGGTATTTGTTCCCCTACTCATGAGTGTCGGAGTCGCCACTTGCATAGAGCTCAACGGCGATATTGGTGCAGTTAGGGGTCAATGTCCCGATAGACCGTACAAGACCCTGGGATTGAGTCCGGCAATTCTAGTTCAGCAATATACGGAGCAAAAAGGCATGCCCCCACGAATCGGCGATAAAACGAACAGTTCGGGCTCATTGCCGAGTTAATATACACAGATCAACCCCTCATCTGAAAAAGAAGAGGAGTGGTGCGTTGAGACGATGAATGCGAGCAACTGCCAACAGGGGACTGGTGGAGATGGCCTACAGGGTCCTCCTATATGGATCGACGCTGGAATGTCGATGATATCTGTGAGCTGTGGATATTGGAGGCGCGTTGCATGGGAGCAGCAAGAAAAATCGATGTGGATGTGATGGTGACAGATGTCGAGCGATTGGATTGTGTAGGTGACGCGACGCTTCGCTCCTTCCCAACTCTGTTGACGACAACTGTTAACAACAAACTCAGTTACTAACTAATGCTTTCAAAGCATTCGATGAATTGGCAAGCGCTTTCATCTTCAAGCCAACCCTCTTTGCTTCATGACTGACCGCAATTCTAATCCACAATCAATGCGATCGTTCTCACCCACAATTAACTTGTCGAGTCCACAAGGCGTCCCACTAGGACTTTTCGTCAATCGCTCACGCACAATCCCGCTTAACATAGTCTGAAGTAAAGTGCAATCATGCAGGTCTCAAGCTGGCGTTTTTTCTTCGGTACTCAGTTCCGTGTTTCCAGGCAACCACGCCTCTTTCTAGTCAGAGGTCTGCTTCATCCTGATAGGGAAACGTTCCAACGTACTTGCACCAAGCCAACATATCGCCCGCATTCATCTGCAGGTTGAATATCATGAAGATTGTTTTTAATATGCTTCTGTCAGGATACACGCTTCTACAAAACAGGCAACTATTGCTGATCTCTCTGACTTTCTCGTTTCGTATGATTCCACGTCACATTGATGCCATAAAGATTCAAAGAACATCAAGTAACAGGATCTTTGCATTCAGGCACTTCCCACATCTGCATCAAGATCGCAATTCGGCGACTACGCATGTTCGAAAGCGATCACTCGCTTCCTGGTAAAACGGCGACCTTGCGTCCCATGTTCTGTCATCCCGTGGTGAGCTCACATACGCGGCCGGCTCGAGCAATGCTGTATAAGTCGCCTTGAGATAGCAGAACCGGGATAGAAGCGGGCACACTCACATCAATCCACCAGCAGAAAGATTTTCGGTAACCCCATCCCTGAAGTCCTGGATCGACAAGCTCATCACCCAATGCTTCGGGACCTTGACAGCTATTCGCCTTCACACGACTGAAGAGGTATAGCCTGGTCTCTCTTGTCAGCAGCACCTCGATAACGTAAACGAAGTGGCACAACACACCGCTCTCGTGGTCACCAAGAGAAGCAGCCGGGTGCCGAGAGCCGCGTTGTGATACACAGGATATTTCAACAGCCGTTGTATAGCGCGCACATCAGTGCGTCTGCAAATTCAAGGATTACGGCGAGTTGCAGGGCTTATCAAGGTCAAAATAGGCAGTCTGCAAGCTGCACACTGTTCAACGGATGCAGACACACACTGTCTTCACAGGTCCTACTCACAATAGACGGTCAGCGTGCATGATAACGCTTTTGCATAACCAAAAATTAAGCCTATCGAAGCCGTTACCAAAAGGAGAACAAAGCAGTCTGCAGCCCTGCGCTAATCATCTCTGGTAGAAACAGTCTGCAAAATCAGCTGGTTACAAATACCTATACATGAATGTGCTATACGCTATGCCGCCCTCGTTGAATGGACGAATGGCCTATATCCCTCGCTTCTGGGTCGTCCTCGCTTCCATCACGATCCTGAGCTCGACCACAGCAGCGCCACCAAGGGTACAGTCGTCGAATAGGAGAAGATACCGATGCTTACCTGGAAGCACTTTCCATCGACGAATCGGCACAAAAACGAGCCCTATAGCAAGCCTTTGCTTGCGCTGATCTATTACGGGGTATCAACAGAGTACTGACAGTGTACGATTAGTTCTGCATCGTTTATGCATGCTGCTCATATGTCAGTCGTGTACACCATACATCGCACCGCCACGTACCGTCAGATGGACGAGTCACTCGGGCGAAAATATCCTCAAAGATTATGATGAATCAAGAACTCCAAGAGTGATGGTGTTTCGAAACTCCGAGCTTGAAGCAATGCACAATCCTCGACAACTCACAATTCCTTTGTTCGTTTGGCGGTTGCAACACTGCAACCTTCAAAGAATCGCCTCATCCCGTACTTGTCATGCGTATCTTTGAACACATCTCCAAGCAGTTCTGGCCTTGAATTTCTGATCAACGTACTTGACAAAAGCTCGCAGGATAGAACAAGGTGTAGGTTGATCTGTCCCAAACGTGTTGTCCAACTTTTGAGTAGAGCGTTTTTGCGTCAACTATTTCTACATCATCTTGCTATCACATACAGTTTGGCCTGCTGAGTTTCTCTCTCGGCTTTTGCAGCATGATATACCAACTCAGTATGCTTTATTCTACCCATCTAGATAGCTTGAACATTACAACAGACCTCTTCAACCCTTTCTTGTCTGTGTCTGTCATCACTTATCAGTTTTGCAGCCAGTGGGAATATCAAGAAGTTTGGAAAGAACGATGCAGCGTGTGATAATGCCAATTATGATACATGTGTAATGCTGAAGCGGACTCTATCTGAGAGCGACCGTGATGCGGATGGGGCGGTGTAATGCTACTTGTGATGCTAATAGTACAATGAATGAAACGAAAAATGAGTCTGTGTCATAGTGTTCAGGGGAGAGAATGTCCATCTTTTTCTTGCAACCATAACGACCCTCCTTTTACGAAAAGAGTTACTCCGAGTTTTCGAGAGATCAGCAGCCGTGTTGCTTGCACAGCTTTTGTTCACACAGTTTTTGAAGCGTTAAGTTTGATTGCTCTCTTGTCGACCGAGAACGCCACTTCAGTGGGTCAAGCCAATCACCTTTCTGTTTCTCTTAACCAGACGGCGCAAGCCAGCCTCCTTATCATCGGCAAAGCGTCTGGCTTCGGCAAGTCTGCGCTCCAGATCCTCAACACTGACAACGTGGTTCTTGTCTCTCTGCTGCTCTTCTTTGATAGCCTTCTCGTTGGGTGGACTAAGAGGAACAGGAGGCATGATGAACTCATTGACGTACTTGCCAGCAGTGTCAACCAAGAAGCTACCCTTCTTGCTGCCCTCCTCGACAGCCTTTTCCATGGCGTTGGCACTGCGGTGACGGTTGCCGTTGGGTGCACCTTCAAACTCGCGACGAAGGAGTGCTATATCCACAGCCGGGAAGTCGAGATCGGTAGGGGTGTTACTGTGCTGAATGGGGTGGAACTTGAGATTCTCTGGCAATTGGCGATTCATGGCTTCCATTGCTAAAAAGCGTTCCTCAAACTGGGGCTCCATATGACGAATGACGGCACCACTAGGCGAAATAACAAGACGCTCCCAGAGACGCTGCTGCTCATCGGTCACGGGGCGCCAGGCGCGTCCCGAAAGCAAGACATCAACATCTTCCCTCTTGAGCTCAGGCTGGTGGGGTGGGATTGCGTTTTCGGGAGACAAGTCGGCAGCAGTGGGTTGTGAAGAAGGCTTGTAGTGTGCAACGGTCTGAGCAAAGGGGCGAAAGAAAGCGTCAAAAGCGCCGGCTAGAGTGCCATGTTGACTGCGCAGTTCTGCAATGAGAGAAGCAGGAGTCAGCGCTGCTGGTGGTGGCGGAGTAGGGGCTTTGACCGGAGTGACGGGAGCGGGTGGAGGAGGGGAAGGAGTCTCGGCCTTGACGGGCGTGGCGGGTTTTTCTACCTTTGGTGGTTCTTCGGGCTGGGCCTTCAACTGAGGAGAGGCAGGACGTGAGGGAACTGGAGTCGATGCAGCAGGCGTAGATGCAGCAGGGGTCGAGGGCTTGTCCCTCTTGGACTTCTTCTTGCGACTGGTGATGGCTTCCTGAATGGGCTCTACAGCGGCCTGAGTATCCTTGGACAAGAGTTCCTCGGTCATCTGTCTGGCTTTTTCTTGGCGCAATTTCTTCTGTTGACTCTTGGTATTCTGGCGAACGTACGCCGAACCGACTCTGCTTGAAGTTGGTGGAGGCGGTGTGTTTGCGCGCGATACCGAGGTAGAAGTGACGGAGATGTCGTCGGAAATATGTTCGCTACCGGGAGTGCCTGGGACTTGAATAGAAGCAACACTGGGCTGTCTCGATGGCATGCGAGATGTTGTGGCAGGAATTGTGCGGATAGCAGGCGCAACAACTGGCGCCGGCGGAGGTAGAGCTGTTGTGAGACGCAGAGTGCGCGGAGCTGCAACCTTCTTGGCCGAGTCTGATGCTATGCTGGGACTCTGCGGACGCGATGCAGTAGTGATGGTGTTCCAAGTGCGAGGAACGTTCTCAGCCTTCACCGGAGTCGAAGTGAGAGAAGTGGGCACTTCACCACCCTTGAGGACAGCGGCTGTAATGTCAATCTTTCCAGGATGCTTCTTCTTACTAACGGTCTCACCTGCAGCCGATTTGGCCGCGGCCGCAGCTTCGGCCGGTGTCAGGTCCTTGACAAGATCGACTGTATTGGTTGCCGCCTTGCTCTTCTCTTCCTTGGAAGCACCTGGAGGATCAAGCTGGGCTTCAGATGATTGTGCTTGAGATGCTGCCTTTTCGAGCTTCTCAGCGGCATTCTTCTGCGCGAGTGCTTCGGCTGCAGCTTGTGCAGCAGCGGCCTTCTCAGCCTTCTCAAGTCTCTCGGCTTCCTTCTTGGCCAACTTGTCGGCTCTCTTCGCCTTCTTTGCCTCAGCCTTCTCCGCCTTGATATCGGCCTTTGTTGGAGTCTCCACCTCGGCGCCGGGAGCTGTATCGTGACTCTCGGCATATTCGACATTAGCAAGATGAGATTCGGACCTTCCGCGTCTGGTAGGCGTGGCAAAGTCATCAATGACGTTGGCAAAAGGTTTGGTCTCATGTCTCAATGGTGTAGGAGCTCGAGATGGTGTGCCAGAAAGCACTGGGACAGCAGGAAGGATTTGAGAGTTGCCGCGTCTGAGACTTGCTCTAGAACTAGATCGAGAAGTTGGAAGAGAAGCGGACGTATCGTCCTTGAGGGGAGGAAGCACTGGGGCCGTAAAGCCTGGAGGAATTGATGGTGTTGAACGTCTGGGAACATCATCTTCCTCGTCAAGGTCAAGAGGGGGCAACGATTGACCAAGACCTTCGAGACCGGGAGGCACTGGCGGGGTTGATCGTCCGGGTTCGTCGAAAAGATCTGATGAAAGATGAGCTGCACCACCAAGAGATGTTATGTCTGAGATTTCTATACCTCTAGTCAGCAAGATTCTGAAAAGTTTGTTTTGTATACGTCGAATAGTAGCGACTGGTTTCGGCAGATGGTAGACGACCGCCGAGAAAGAAAACTAGTATACATGATGTGGATCACACGAGAACGCCAGTTGGAAGTATGGAAATAGGTGCAAGACGGCAGACACTGACTTTGTTAATCTACCAATCTGCGACAAAAGGTAAGAAGATACGTACAAGAAGGTGGCTAACGTTGCAGAAACGTGAGAGGCATAAGGAAAAGTGAAAACTCCTGCCGTCCATATAGCCACTGCGGCAAATGCATCGATAATAACTCCGAAGCTGACGAGAAGTGCCGACTGGACATGATATAAAACCCGAAACGCCAATGGCTCGAGACTGAGAATCTCTTTTTTTTTTGGGAAGGCCAATGCTGTGCTCGCTTTCCACCCTAAATCAAGACGCCAGTAGCAAGGTCGTGGGGGATAGATAGACATGATAGAAAGATGGGAAAAGCAAAAGAGCAAAACAACAAAACAAAGACTCGAACAGAATCAAAAGGGGATGCGGTCGTCTACCATCTGCGGAAAGCACCAGCGTCGGCGCTGCCGTACACATTATGCAACCCACCTTGTCCCTGACCAGTAAATAGCCCCTGGTTTCCGATTTGACCGGCTTGGTGCAGTCTTGCCTGAAGAATGCTCGGGTCTGCTACATCAACTACACCACCTCCAGAGGAGGAAGTGTTAGCATGTTTGTGCTTTTTGCCCTTCTTTTTGGGCTTCTGGGCAGCGTCTTGAAAGGCCTGAGGCTGAGTGCCATAGGGAAGATTCAGAAGACCAGGGGCTGGGACTGGAGTGGAACTGGTGGGGTGCTGGTGTAAGAAAGAAGGAAACAATAACTCACGCTTTGCGGCATCTGACATCTGGGCACCGCCACCGAGGTTACGGTTTCTCAAAAGATCTCTCATCATTTCGTCGTTAGGGTTGCGACCGGTCAAGTTGGCGCCATAACCCAAGCCGCTTGTTGCAAAACCATGACCTTGGCCAAACATGCCACCTCCGCTGAAAGGAGGAGTGCCAGTGGTTTTGAGACCGGGTGGAGGTCCCTGAACATTGCTGTAAAATCCGCTAGGAGGGGGCTGCTGGAAGGATGACTGAGAAGGCATCATGGAGGATTGTTGGTTCATGAGTTTGGCATTGGCGACAGGCTTGACGGCAGCTGAAGCAGTGTTGGTGTCGTTTGCAAATGTGTATCGTGAAACATTACGTGCGTGGCCAGCCGGAGCAGCAGGTGGTGGCTGGAAGGGTGGCTGAGAAGATGCAGCTGAAGGGGTCTTGAACTGCTGGAGAAGCAACTGCTGGCGTTGTTGGGCGGTCAGATTCGGGGCAGTAATGCTCAAATTGGACAGCTCGTTGGAGAGAAATCCGCCGTCGATGACTGAGTTGGTGCGCGAAGGAGGTTCGATGGCGTGCTGTGGAGACTGACCACGGCCCATGGTGTCCTCGGGCTCGCCTCCAAGTTGCATGCTACCACCAGTTTCGGGACCATTTTCGTCTTCGACGCTGTTAACAGTCTGTTGAGCTAGTTGAGCTTCAGCTTCCAATCTTCTGCGCTCCTCGTCTTCCTCCTCTTCGCGTTGTCTCATTGCACGTCTCTTGGCTCCACCGTGAGGGTCGAATAGTGATGGGAAAGTGTCAAAGTCAATGTTGCTGTCCTCCAATGCCTTACTAGACAGGACGAACTTGAGGTCGAAAGACTGGAAAGCCTTGAACATATGGGTCAGGGGATCCTCGACGACCGGCTTCTTCTTTCTGACAGGTGCGACAGGAGCAGGAGGCGGGCTGGGAGTTGCAGGCTGTTCGGGCTCTGGCGAAGGAGACGGTTCGCGTTCGGGTTCAGGTTGAGGCTGAGGTTGCGGCTCAGGCTTGGGCTTTTCTCTAGCTGGTTCTTTAGGCATAACGAGGGACACAGAGCGACTGCTAGCTGTGCGGCTCATTTGAGGAGCCTTGGACGCCCAGCTGGCAGTTGAAGGCAGTGCAGGGCCATCATGTTCGACGCTCGGGCTTGGAGGAATGTATTGCGAGTCTTGCCTAGAGAGGGTGTGAGCGGCGGCAACAGGCTGTTGACTTTGCGGCGGAGGCTGCGAGGTTGGCTGCGACGGTGCTTGTGGATGCTGTGTCGAGATGACATTCATCGAAGACAAGTCTTGGCGGGTAAAGCTGTCGTTCTCCTCGCCAGGTTCGTGCAGGAACATGCAGTTACGGTTGGTGCATTGTTCGTTGCGGAGGTAGGCGGAGCAGTATTTGGTGGTGCCGAACTGAGCTCTTAGAACGCGATCGCCGTTTTGCGAGCCGTCGACGGCAGCAATGCAGGAGGCAGCATCTTGCTTGCGGGCGTAGGTGACGTAGACGCCGACGGACTGGGGGTTGATGTTGTCCTTTGCCTTGCTGACGACTATCTTGACAATCTTGCCGTACTGGCCAAAGTATTGGTCGCCGCGAAGAGTCTCGAGCAGTCTATCTTCTTGCACTCTAGGGCTCAAACCAGTCACATAAACCAGGTTCTTTTGCACGACGCGCAGACCAGCGAGATGCTTGCGAGAGAGTGTGTCGGCCTCGCGCTTCTGAGCTTCCTTTTGGGCGGCGGCGGACTGCTTCTTTTGCTTGGCAGCTTGTTTGGCTCTCCAGAGGGCCTCCCTGTGAGGGGTGTTAGCGATGAGGATGAGTAGCAGTTTTGGACAGGGATGTGTACTCTTCCGGGCCAGGCCTGCGAAACTCTATGTTGGCATCATCATATGGACGGCGACAGGCAGGACAGAGGCCGTTCATATTATTGCGCACGTTATGATAGCAGAACTGGCAGATCTGGGAGTACATGTTAGCTGGCAGTGGGTGGAAGATGGTTGCAGTGAGCACAGACCTGATAGCCACAGACGCATGGTCGAAAGCCGCGATCTGATAGATCGAACTCCTCTACACAGAGAGGACATGTCTCTTCCTCATCGTCATCGATGAACTGATCTTGCTGAGTCCGCGACATGGTGTGGCAGTGGGAGAGAGCGGAAGTGGTGAAGGAGGGAGAGGGCGAAGATGGAGAAGGCGCGCAGAGGCGGAGTCGAGAATGCAGGCGCTTTCACAGACTGATAAGAAAGGACAGGCAAGTTCGCAATGAATTAAAGAGGAGATGGAATGGGAATGTTGTAGTGTGACAGCGCGGCCGCGGGAAAGAGCAACTGCAACTGCTCTGCTCTGGCTTGCTTGTGAGAGAAGGAGACTGTGGCCCGCACGGACGCCGCCCGCCTCTGATTGGCCAAGCTGGGCAGGAACGATGATGACCATCATATCGTCTCTTCCAGCTACGGACACTAAACCAGGCCACTTCTTGTGAAGAGACAGCACACACACCCTCACAATGGCTCTACGACAATCCGCCACTCGCTCGCTGCGTCTTGCCTCGCGCAATGTCGCCCCCTCGACTCGCGCCTTCACCGTCTCGGCCCTGCGCCAGAAGGAGCTCGCCGCCGATGTTTCCGACCTGCCTAACATGAGAGTACGACAACCCACCTACGCCGCGAACACGCTCCCGTGATCGAGTATTGATTTCTGTATCAGCACGCCCAAAGAAGCGCTCAAGGCCGTCTCCATGTCCCCGTCGTCAACCCCGCCGACAAGTTCCAAGAAAAGGCCGATAGCCTGCACCAGTACGGCCAGTACTTGATGGCTTGCATGCCCAAGTACATCCAGCAGTGCGTCCACACCCGCTCTCTGTTCTCTGGAATAGCATTGACACGTCTCGTTCAGGTTCTCGGTCTGGAAGGATGAGCTTGTCATCTACATCGCCCCCAGCGCCGTCCTCCCCGTCTTCAACTTCCTCAAGTACCACACCGCCGCAGAGTTCACCCAGATCAGCGACATTACCGCCGTCGACTACCCTACCCGTGACCAGCGTTTCGAGGTCGTCTACAACATGCTTTCTGTCCGCCACAACGCCCGTATTCGTGTCAAGACCTACGCCGACGAGGCCACCCCTGTCCCTTCGCTTTGCGGCCTTTACGATGGTGCCAACTGGTACGAGCGTGAGGTCTACGATTTGTTCGGTGTCTTCTTCGTCGGTCACCCCGATCTTCGCCGTATCATGACCGACTACGGTTTCGATGGCCACCCGCTCCGCAAGGACTTCCCTCTTACTGGTTACACTGAGATCCGTTACGACGAGGAGCAGAAGCGTATCGTTGTTGAGCCTCTCGAGTTGACCCAGGCTTTCAGAAACTTTGAGGGTGGTAGCTCTGCTTGGGAGCAGGTTGGTCCCGGTCACGACAGAAAGCCTGAGAGCGTAAGTCCTCCGCTACAGAAATGCTGCCAGCATCATATACTGATCAATCACCACAGTTCAAGCTCCCTACACCAAAGCCCGAGCCCAAGCCTGAGGAGAAGAAGTAGAAGATTCACTCTAGACTCCCTGGCGGTGTATCATAGTGTAATCAGTTCAGGTCAAATTTCAATACCGACTTTTCTTTTTTGTGCATACCAAGGAAATTGGATTTCATCTTTCTCACATTGTTTTACAGCTCTCACTCCAATCTGTGTGTTTTTGACTGCGAGTTGCTTCGAAGAGGATCGCGCACGGTCCACTGTTTCGCTCACGCACCTTCCTATCGCAGTCACCGAGCCATTGACTCAACTGATACTCCATACTTAACTTCAGGCAGGTAGACATCTCGTCTTGGTCAAGAGTATATATAATCCCAAGAGACTGATCTACCACCTCGATTTAGCATCACAAAACCGGATCTAGAACACATAATACAACCATAGAGCCAGCTTGAAACCCAATCACTACAAAGAACTTGTCCTCTGGCATCAACCTCCATCTTCGTTCTCAGAATGACAGATCCTAACTTTTCCTTCACGACTTCTCGCCTTAAGATCTCCTACCTAGATCCTTCAAACCCTGTTCACTGCTCTTTCCTCGTCTCTCTCTGGAACACACCCGAATTCATAACCATGCTCGGCGGCAAACCAACCTCCATAACCAACCCCTCAGCCGCAAAAGAACTAATCGAGAACCGCTTTCTGGCCGAACATGCCCGTAACGGGTATGGCACAAATTTCGTCTCGTTACTCTCAACCAACACCCCCATCGGCACGGTCCAACTCATGCGAGGAGAAGACTCCTCCGTACTAGCTCCCGATATTGGGTATGCTGTACTCTCTGAATATATGCGAAAGGGCTATGCTGTTGAAGCTGCCAAAGGACTTATCGAATATGTGGATAGGGAGAAAGGTGTCAAAGCTGTATTCGGGTTTTGTGATGAAACGAATGAGGCTAGTATGGGTACGCTCAGGAGGTTGGGCATGAGGTGGGAGGGTGTTAGAAAGGTTAAAATGTTTGGAGATAAAGATACAGCGGTGTGGAGTTGGGGGATGGAGAAGGTGGAGGATTGGGGGTTGGAAGAATGAAATTGGTTTGTGGTTCAAGCTATGATTTGCATTTGACTGAAAGTCGAAGTTGCTGAGCTTGGTCACCATTGATGCTCGGTATCGTCGAAGTTCTGGAAAGTGCCTGATGTTTGGTCTCTGGCTGCTTTGTCAATCTGCACGAACATGTGCTCATAGCAACGAATCTCGTGTTCGAAGACCTCTTGAGCAGTGGTAGAAACGCTTGGAACAAAGCAAGAGCACAGATAGCTTCATACACTCACCAACATTGCTAGCATCGAGGATATGTAGTGGAGTTGTTGAGCTGAATCGAGTGCATCATGAACGTGACATTTGGGTGGCCAAGCCATTACCCGATATCACAGTCCTTATCATTTGGAGGTACGGTCCATGTGAAAGGTATGCATTGATGTTCGAGGAGCGAATGGTGAAGTTGGGATATGCACTTATTCTGTTCATAACTTAAGCATGAGCATAAGACTTTGTGCATACTCATGTTTATGTTCAAATAGGGTCGACTCTACACTACAACCACCTAGCATCTCTTCATGCCTCGTCAAGACCCATCTATGTACAGCTGCTGGATCCAGACACAAACTGTCCATTCGAGTTCTCACATCCACAAACACCC
This sequence comes from Aureobasidium melanogenum CBS 110374, assembly GCF_000721775.1. NCBI lineage: Eukaryota > Fungi > Ascomycota > Dothideomycetes > Dothideales > Saccotheciaceae > Aureobasidium > Aureobasidium melanogenum. Next base: position 407,597 of record NW_024470077.1, on the reverse strand, counting down.
GTCTGCGGATCCTTGATACATCCAGCACCCTCGCCACTGCTCTCGCCTTTGTCATCCCAGAAGAAAGTCCAATAGTCCGAGTCAGAGCTCAACTGACTATCAGTAGGTGCAGTGCAAGTGTAGGCCTCACAAGTGCCATAAGGAGCACCATGGTTGGCATCGTATTGGTGGTCGATCTTGAAGACAGCAAAAGTCTGTGTCTTTGATGTTCTTGTGTTGTGACTGCACTCAGCGGCTTGAATGGCCTTGCTGGTCTTTGCGGGACTGCAGGCTGGCGACTTGGGGTATTTGCCCTTGGTGTTCGATGTGGCAGGAGAAAGTGTGGCAGTCGCGAGGCCGAGGGTCAGGGCGATGGCGAGGATGTTGGCAGTGATCTTCATTGTTGGAGGAAGAGTTGTAGAATGTGGATGGTGAGATTTAAAGCTTTTTGTAACGTTGGAAAGAATGGAAAGCGATACCAGCTTGCTGATGATACTTGGTCTAGAGTGCGATGGCAAGGAAAGCGCAGAGCAGCAAAACTAACGGAGTTTTATAGGTATGCGCCATACACCTAAAGACCTGAATTGACTTTACCTACAAGTTTCGCAACCCTAGGGCAGTGAGGGCATGATCAGTTCAACAGCTCTACTGTATCATATATAGAGAGGCTGCGACATTGGACGTGTGTCAGCCTAAGGGCCGGCCGGGCCTTTCGCATCCTTGCGAACGCGTCAACGCTCCATCAAGATGCATGAACTTCATCACATTCACATCCAGAGCGATGTTTGAGAAGCGGCCCTAATGAGGTGCTAGTGTACATCAAGTCGTAAGATATCGATTTTGCTCGTTGCAAGTCGCAGGAACGGGAAGTTTGCTCGTCGAAGCTGCGGCGGATTCCTGTCCGCGGCTCAAAATTTGGCCAAGTCAGAAATTCTGGCTCATGACCCTGCCCTACAGTTGATGAGTCTCAACATCGAGACCAGAGACGTCAAAGCAATTGAAATGCATATCAATAGAGCTTCGAATATCTAGCCAGAATTGTCCGCATAAACTTCGTAGCAGAAGGGGGACAATATTAACCAATTTTCTCAATTTCTTTGTTGCCATGCATTAGCCAGGATGAAGGGAGCCCACTGCACGGTGAACTTCCCAGAAACACAATTCACGATTTACCGAACAATCATCTACCAGCATGATACTTCCATTACTACAAAGTCGCCCTATCAATCCTCCAGGCATCGCCTTGCTGGTCATTTTTCTTCTTCCACCAATAAATCTGGCAGCACCTCTCAACCAAGCTGATGCAAGCCCAATACTCGGCAATACAAAGGCTGACCTCTACGAACCAGTAACTTCTAGAGAGAACCGCAAATTTGCCACAATGCTACAATGACAAAATCGCTGGCGGCAAATGCCAGAGCTGTTGAAGATGCTGCAAGCACGCCTCGTTGGTAGAGCACTGTTCGAAGCAAGAAGCAGCATGACTTGATTGCGAAGTAACATTTATCTCCTCACGCCGATACAAACAACGATCGAACCTGGAGCTATTTCAAAGGCGCTGATAGCCAACTGGAGCATAATCCAATATCTTGAACGTGTCCCGACATTTTATGCAACGTGGACATCGGTGAAACGTGTGCAGGCTTCCGCCAGTTACACCGTATCTCTTAGCAGCTTTGGATGGAAAGGCAGGATGCAGGAACCACCATCTTGTATCGTAGTACCAATCGAGCCTTGTCGGCCACCTAGAATCCTGAGCCTCTTGTTTCACCACGTGTAATGATCTGACCGGTGAAGCGGGGATACTTTGCGTCTCAATCGTGATATCGTGATATAAATTCATGCAAGCAATACTGGCGATCGTGAATGAACACAACATAACAAAAATGGCAGCAGCAAATCCCCAGATCAAGCGAAAGTCAGGCTATCACTGATGATAAAGGCCAACTTGGACGCCACCATCTGGGCACAGGATGACACCAGGAAGATCCTCTCTAAACGGTCTGGAGTCGCGACATTCAATCCGGCGGAAGTGCTGCATAAGGCGCACGGTAACATAGTATACTTCAGTGATGCCGAATTGCTCTGTGTAGTATTAGCTTTGTCACTTTAAGATGTTCGTCTACACTTACGGCCTATGCAGATTCGTGGCCCGCCTCCAAACGGAGTGTAGCCCTGGACACAGAGCGATTAGTTGGTTTACGACAGACATTGTGCATAGTATACATACCCAGCCTGGACGAAGATCTTCCCATCTCTCCGGTCTGAACTCTTCTGCATCCTCTCCATAAACCTCCTTACGACGGTTTGCTGAGTAGATGTGGACAGACATGAACGAGCCTTTCGGCACAAACAGAGGAGATTTGCCGTCGTTGCCACCACCGAGTGGAAGTACAGTATCCTTGTTAGCAACTCGGGGTGGTAACATTGGGGTGACCGGATAGAGTCTCATGGCTTCATGAGACTGGTCAGCTTGATACACCCCGATACCTAGGTAGCGTACGTACCTTCGTGCTCGCAATATCTTAGGTACTTGGCATTCTTGATCCACTCATATGTTGGTGGTATGCCCTCAAGTTGATCAACCTCTGCGAGAAGCTTCGTCCATGCCTCGGGATGCCTAGCAAGTAGATAGAAAATATTGCCGAGCAATCCTGAAGACGTGTCTTTTCCAGCGAACATCAAGCTAGTCGCTTCTTCGGACATCTTCTTGAGATCTTGTGTCTGGCGTGCCATCTCGTCCAGGAAGGAATATTGTGCATGCTCTTCGCCTGCTCCGTCAGTGCGATTCTTTTCTTGACTTGCTCGCTCTATAGCCTTCTGCGCATATCTGGTTGTTGCACTCAACACGTTTTGAATAGCCTGATCGACGCCTGGGCGCTTGAGCCAACGATATAACAGAGACCAGCGGAAGCGGTCTGCACAATCTTGGATGACCAGCTCGATATCATGGGCCAGCTGAGCTTTGGCGTCTGTCTGATTTCCCAGAGAGTCAAGCGACTCTCCGAACAAGAATTCCGAAGACACATCAAATGCATACCGATGAAATAGGGCACCTAGGTCAAAGGTCGATCCATCCTCCGGTATCAGCTTCAGTAGTTTTTGAAAATGGGCCTCGAATAAGTCGAGATCGGTGATACGATCTTTGACAAACATAGGCCGCAAGATGCCTCTTGAATGGGTCCATGCAGCGCCATCAGACATGAAAGTCGAACCAGACATCAAATGTGTGAAAGCTAGGCGTCCAGGTCTTACGGACCAGTCGTCGAATTTCAAAGAAAAAGCAGTTTTGATATTCTCAGCCTCGGTGGTATGGATAGCATATCTTGGGATCGTGCTGACGACAAATGTCGGACCATACTTTTGGTAGTTGCCGTTGAACCATTCGAGCAATTTCTTCTTTCTAGCTGCGGACAGGACTGACAGTACCATGTCAAGTGCCATGAAGGGGTCCAGATTAGGGTAGATGCTGTGTGGCGGAAGACATTTGCTGTTTCGCTCGAGTTCTTGTCTCGATTGCTTGAGCTTCCACCAGGCTAAAGCGAAGTAGACAAGACTTCCTAGTAAAACAGTGCCTATTGCGGCCACGGTCAACGGGTGCGGAGTTCCCAAGAGCATCTTGTGGTAGCTTGATAAGACGGTTCACGAAGTTGAAACTGGCGTTCGAGGTGTTCGGTGAGAGTATATATGGCAGCAAGCTGAAGGATGCAGCTGCGACTGCAAGAAGCTTACCTAGCTTATCTCACATGTCAGGCTTGCTTACGCCTCCCTCACCGAACCTCTACAAGATCATTCTCCTAAGAAGGGCAAAGCTCTCCAGCTGATGAATTGATATTGTTCATAACAGTATGATCATGTGCTTTCGACGAGAGCACATTTTGTGCACCAGAAAATGCCGAAAGGCAGTTCCGAGCGAAGTTGTTATTGAGATATAATTGGTCGGTGCACCGAAGCTCCTCAAAGTGGGGCGAGTGCGGGAGCTGGAGCTGCCCCACGTACACCGTCATGATCACTCTGAGCAACGACAACCACCGAAAATGTGAACGACTAATAAAGACTGCGAGGCCCACGTCCTCGACCCAACTCGAAGGTATCTCTTGGCCGAAATCAAGATATAATTCATCATGAAGGACCTCACTACGGAGAACATCACGGAGAATGTTCATGCCATCAACAAACAATGTACGAACCCAAGGACGAGATATATATTCGAACGTCTGGTATCCCATCTACATGATTTTGCTAGAGAGACACGACTTTCGACGGATGAGTGGATGACCGGACTGGATTTTCTGACAGATGTTGGCCAAATCAGCACTGACCTGAGAAGAGAGATGATCCTTCTCTCCGATACGCTTGGACTAAGTGCTCTGGTTGATTCTATCGATCATCCGCGCACCGGAAAGTCGACCGAGGGAACCGTGCTTGGCCCTTTCCATACCCACGATGCACGCGAAGTGGACAACGGCTATGCTATCCACAAAGACCCTGATGGAACCCCTCTGCTGGTCCTTTGCACTGTCAAAGATACCGAGGGAAATCCACTCCAAGGTGTACAGGTTGATGTATGGGAGGGCGATTCGCACGGGAATTATGACGTCCAGTATCCAGACCGTGATGGACCAGATGGCAGAGGTATCTTGTTTTCCGAGCAAGATGGAACCTTCTGGTTCAAGGCGGTGAAGCCTGTCTCCTACCCGATTCCAATGGACGGACCTGTCTTCAGCATGCTTCAGATGTTAGGCAGGCATCCCAACCGGCCCGGCCATGTTCACTTCCTGCTGAAGAAAGACAACTTCGACCCTCTCATCACGTAAGTTCTGGAAACAAGAGTCAACTACCATTGGAATTCTGACAGACATGCAGTGCTTTGTATCCTCGTGGCGACCCATACGAGGCTTCTGATCCAGTGTTCGGTGTTAAAGAATCTCTCATCGTAGACTTGTCGAAGGTGACAGATCCAGAAATGGCCAAAAAATACGGAGTTGAAGAAGGAACTGCTCTTTTGACTTATGACTTTGTGCTAGTAACAGTGAAGGAAACACTGAAGCTGCGCAAGGCAAAGGCAGAAGAAGCCATTAAAAAGATGGGAAGAAGCATGGAAGATTTCCAGGGCTTGCCCATATTGGATGTTGATTGATGATGCGGGAGAGTGATGGCTCCTACTCATCTCGATGAATAGTACACTGTAGACTTATCAGATGCAGGATGCTGACCTGTGGAATGATCGAGACTACATGTTGTCACCTGAACACGCTACCTTGTACTCCGTGCTTGATCATTTACGGCACCTGGAAGATGAGCCGGATGGCTAGTGTTGAAGTGTAAAATGGATGCAGGGCCACATGCTCCTGGTCAACCACACAAAAATCGTCTTTTGCTGCACCCCGCACTCTTACCCGCTGGGGTACCTATTGAGAGCATGTCCAATGCGGTGGCTTTGTGTACCTATCCAACCGAAAATTAGCTGCTCGTGGACTCGGATGTGTTTGCGATATTCGACCCGTCGTCATCGTACTCGAAGTGTGGGACAAGATGCGACGAGGATTCGAACGGGTGTTCCGGGGCATTGCATGCCGCGCCAAGGGGTCATCTGGGTGGCCTGACAGCGCTGACGCAGAGTCCAAGGGTCGTCGCTGTTCAGGCGATGTGGAAAATGAGGTTATTGCTTGTAGGTATCCTCACCACTGGAAGGGACGGGCCAATGGCAGCACTGGTAACATGGAGCGGATAGAAGTATAAGAGTGGTTTGCACCACCTCTGGTGGTCGAAGATGAGTCGGTTAGCGCCGAGGAAAGTGGCTGATCGAAGGGCACGAGACCCCGCTCAAAGAGAGCAGTTGCGCCGCCTCCGCATTTCGTTCACGTCTGGCGCCTTCCTTATGTAGTCGTTAGAGCCTGCGTGTGACTACATATTTTCTCTCCACCATTCAGACCTCGTCAAGTCCGTCTCATTCCAAAGAAAAGAATCATTCCCAAGCTCAAGTACTTACACCCTCGCGCTGAAAAGTCTTGTTGTCGACGGTCACGCCCGATTGTAAGGTGATCGGCGTCCTGCATCATCATCCTCCGAAGTCTCCCCCACAACAAGGGGCCCGCACAATCCAGAACATCTGTTCATTTCGCCCACCTTCCAAAGCGGAGTCGCTACAGTCCTACTTCACGACTCTTCGCCAGTCGCGAAATCAACTGAAGCTAACCTCCAGATCTGAAGTCTGGAATAATCCGACGACGACCTGTGTGCTAACTCGAGCCCCCACGTGGACGCGTTTCTCCACAAACATCGCAAATGAATCTTGGAGTGCCTTGCTTTGTACAGGACCAACTCCGTAGAGACAGTCTGCTGTAACCTGGAACGAAGGACCATGAGACTGTGACCAAGGCGTTGTTTCGAATCTGTAAGCTTGTAATCCTGGCATCTCGAGTCCAAGTCGTTCATCGTGAATCTTGCGACCGTAGGAGTGCGTCTGCTGACTGAGGACAGGTATTTGAGAAGCTTTTACACGACCTGTTTATGTTACAAATATTTCTCTTTTCGCTTTAATACTGTTTCGCCAAGACAAGACAACCAAAATCAATAGGTGAGTGAGATTGTCTCACATGGGTCCAAAATCTAGGACACCTCAGCACACTCGACGATCGGCCTGACGCACTTCTACCAGATACGATCGATAGATAGAAGGAAAAGGGCTCGGATACAGGCACTACAAGCAATTGTTAGGTATGTTCGATTTTCCTGCCTCATCTCTCGACGTAGCAGTCGGATATTCGTTATCGTGGCTGTGTACCTCGCTCTGGCTGTGAGATCTTATTGCTCGTAGTGTGGGAAGTGCGCAATCGCTAGACGATACGCACGTGTCAGGGCGGAGCATGATTTGCTCGAAGCTCACTATTTGCATCGTAGGCCTATAGCAGACGCTGACATTTGTGCTCAGAACATCTCACAGACCGATTTTTTTCTTTCACACGACCTTCAACTTCTCTCAACAAGCGAGTCTCCATACGTTTGGCGCAAGTCTTTGTTTCCAGAGTTTGCTCTCACATCTTGCAGCAACGCAGAGCTGGTGACTTCTTTGCTGGGATTTTACTCGTGAGTTTCCCTCCTCACATGCCGTCGACCTTGCTTCAAGAGTCAAGTCTTGCCTATTACGGCGGACTCGACGTCGAATGTGTACCTGACACGACGACTCGACGTCGAATGGGGCATCATTTGAAACACGAGGTCATGCAAATGGCAGCTGACATGAATAGATCAGGCACCGGCGATTCGGGGACGACATCATTCTTTCCGCCTACCAATCAAAACCTCGGCACATTGTGAGCTTTGCCATCTTTTCAACCAACCATACCTCTGTGCAACCTTGCACGACGCGAAATCGCCTACTTGACAGCTTTCTCTGAGTATTTCAAGGTTTATTACGCTTCCACGAGCCATCGACATATTCTTTGTCTCACATCACTTCAGCGTGGTACAATTCTACCAGCTATAACCTCTTCTGATACTTCACTCCAATTCAGTGAACACCTTCTTTGTCAGAAACACCTAAGTATCTACTTCACAGCCACGGCAAGATCTCCACCAACATGGCAGCTAGCACTGTCAATCGTTCAAGCTTTGGTCCCACTGCTATCAGAGCTGACAAGATCAAGTTTGGACGCTCAACGCCTGATTCTGAGGCTTTCGCATCTTCAGAGGATGAGCCTGAGCTCTCTCACTCCGCTTCATCTGTGACCGTGCGCCCAACCGCTGCAACAGGTATTCGCAGATCGTCGTTTCTTAGCGAGATCAAGTCAGGTGATCTGAGGAAGCCGTCTATCACTGGCGCTAGCATGCCTCCCAATGGTTCACAGCCTTCAACGCCTTCTGCCGAACACAATCCCTGGACTTTCGGATCTGCTCTAGGCCGCGTCCCCTCAAATGGCTCAAATGGAGGCGCGTGGGCTGCTCCGAACTCGATCTGGGGCGCCGACCGACGAGACTTGCCGCTTCGATTGAACGAGGGATCACCCGCTTCATACCTTCCTCAGCCAAGTCCAGGTGTCGTGGATTCGACCGAGTCATTCCCCTTCAACATCCCACTGCAGCCTATTCTCAAAACTCACAGGTCTCAATCCTACTCTGTTGGGCAACTCGACACTGATGTGGGTCCTCAGAGCCCTGGTGCAGTAGGCACACCTTCAAGAGCGCGCGCCGGTATTCCTGGCTCACAATATCGCCCTATGCGCCCGAGCGGTCTTGGTGAAACAATTTATGCTGAAGGCAGGCCTCTGGCACAGCTGAGTGAAGTTGAAGATGATGAAGGACCTGATCAAGGGGTCCTTCTTGGCAACCCTAGAGCACGTCAGGACCCGATCGCAGATGTCAGCAACGCATTACTCCGCCAAGCAACTCATGAAAGCGCACGCGCAAAGCATGGATCGGCCTCGCTGGGTCCTTCAGCTGCGGAAGAGGTGCGTCGCTCCATGTCTGACAACTATGCACAAACTGGTGCAGAGTCCGCTATCGACGACGACGATTCTGAACAACTCTACTCCGGAAGACCTATTAATCTTAGTCAATCCATGGCACAAGACGGTACGCACCGCGGCATGTGGTCTACCTCTCTTGGGTTCGGCATGGACGACATGACTCAAAGTAGAAGGCATTCGCTGGCAGACATTCCAACTCGTCGCGGATCACTCGTCGGTGGACTATCTGGCTCAGGTCAAGGATACAACAGCGTTAGCTCAGCATTGGGCATGCTGTCTCTTGGCGCAGAAAATGGCAGCAGTGCTAGTGCTCGTCCGGATCATCGCCAAATGCCTCACGACCTTGAGACAAATATGACAGAGTCCGACATGCAACACAGAGCCTACGCGCAGAATTATTTTTCGGGTGCAGCTACTGCCCACAGAAATCGTGCCGAGTCGACAAGCCTTATGATGAATAACAGCCCGTACCCAACAGCCGGGCCTGCAGGTGGTGCTTTTGGTCGTCAAGGATGGAGTGCTCCGCTCTACATTGTCACCTTTAAGTGTTCAAGATCCGGCATCTTCTACATCCATGAGGGTACAGGCCTTGATGTCAAGGAAGGCGATCTGGTCATTGTCGAAGCAGATCGTGGTCAAGATCTAGGAACCGTCACTCACGCCAAGATTGACTGGCCGAGAGCAAAGGAAGCCCTGGAGAAGTCAGGAGAAGATCATTACAAATGGCTGATGATGTTCTCGCGTCACAACCTTGCGTTGACCGATTCAGAAACACGCGGCCTCATGGCTTCGAATGGCGCAGATCATGGCAGTACGCACAGAGATAGACCTCTAGACGAGTACCCACCTGGTATGGGCGGACCTCCTGAACTGCCACAAGAGCCCACCAAGCCGAAGATGATCAAACGTCTCGCCCAGCCACATGAGATTGCCAACCTTCGCGAGAAGGAAGGAAATGAAGCTAAGGCTAAGAGGATCGCTCAGCAGAAGGCCAACGAACACAACCTCAAGATGGAGATTCTGGACGCCGAATTTCAGCTTGATTGGAAGAAGCTCACCTTCTACTTTTACTCTACTGAGTACATTAACTTTAACCTTCTCGTGGGAGATTTGTTCAAGATCTACAAAACCCGTATTTGGCTGTCGGCCATCAATCCTGCTGCGTTCCGCTCACGTCCAAATCAACCACCAAGCTCCATCGGCCCCGGTGCTATCCAACCTGGCGCCTCGCCCAGAACCATGAATCCCACGGCATCTGCCTTCTTCGTGCCCCATACTGCAGGTCGCTCGAACTACGCCGATGACGTTACAGGCGCAGCTCCTCAGACATACCATGAAAATCCAATGAACCAGGCTCAGATGCAAGGACAAGCAGGATCACGTGGCGGCTTCGGCAGGCCAGCCTTCTTCGGCTCGAATGGTTTCCCTGGTGCTTCTGACCAGCCATGGTACATGCCAGTCGGATCTTATGGCCAGCAACCCTTTGAGGCACCGTATGGCAGCACCCCCTCGCCTTCGCACGAGCTGGCTTTCAGACCTGCTCCAGTGTTTGGCCAAAGTCTTCTGAGAAATGGCAACCGTCAATCACGTCCTGGTGACTTTGGTCAGTCGCGCTAGAAGCTTTGCTCTTTGAGCTGCGCTGGTAATCAAGCCATTCCCGACAGAATCGATCAAAACAAAGACCCTCAGCTTCACACCGGGAAGCAATGAACCACAATGGAAAAGGGTGAAAACCTGAGGGAAAAAAAAGGGATAACCTCAGACAGTAAATTACGAATGGGTAGAGAGGGTTTACACGAAGAAGCAAATAGCTGGAGCAGGAAAGTCGATTTCTTCTAACAAACTTGATGATTCAGTCTTGTTTTTTGATATTTCCCAGAAATGCAGAGGAAGTTACAGCGGGACTACGGACAGCAGACGTGGGATAAGGCAGTAAAGTTTGTCCCAATAAACTCAGATAGCCCTTGATCGTTTGAGAATTGAAATTGCAGAGATTGCCCAGACAAAGACCTCTTGGTGTGGAAGAAGGTGCGGTGCGGCGTGCCTACCTAGGAAGGAACAATCAAATTTGAGACTTTCCTGACCATTCGTGTTTGTTCTCCTGCACCAACAAAAGTCAATCAAGAAACATACACATAACCAATAACCATCGAAAGACACAATGACAAGAGGCAAACGCAAGGCCGAAGGTATTTCATTGCACGCCAACACAAGACAAACTGTTTGCTAAGATCTAGACGCAGCCACACAATCGCCAGACAGCAGATCGTCCAAGCGCAGAGCAGATAGTGATGAGGTCGACATGCATAGCGCGTCTGAGGAGGAAGAAGAAGACCTTGGACGCATCGAGAGCCAGCAAATGCTGTTGATGGCTGGCAACCTCAAGTACAGGGACGACGGCTGGATTCACGAGATGCATGCCAAAGTGACCAAGGACGAAGAGGATCTCAATCAAGCACTTGACACAAAAGAGCGCGAGCTGTAAGCTATCGCAATCCATCTTCTGCTCTACTTGTTCTAACGCAACATCAGAGAAGATCTTGACTCAAAATTCCACAACGATATCCGTACTCTGCTTACTGACGTCCTCAGCGGACCCCTTGAGAAGCAAAGAAAGGGCAACTCTGCGCAAGACACCTTCTATCTCAGACCCTCACACGAGCACGCCCAACTCTTGATCACCAAATCCGAGAACCTCCTCACGCAATACAAAGTAATTGTCGATTGCTTCGACTCAGGCAGAGAACAATTGACCACCGACCATCTCGAGACTTTTGAGAAGGACAAGAACGATGTGGCTGAGATGCTGCATGCTGGTCAAGAACTTGCTCGCCGCCAAATTCAACAGATCTTGAAGCGGCCAGATGACCAAGAACCTAGACGCAACAAGACTAAGCCTCCCTTCACCGACCAGAAACTGGATGATGTGGCTGCTATGTTCAAGGTTCTGCGCGACGAGCCCAAAGAAGATGACGAAGATGTTGAGACCGAGCCGGAGGCCAGAATTGACATGACAGAAGGAGATGGCCTCTTCCCAATCATCCACAACACCAAAAAAGGTGTCAAAAAGTTGGCCAGGCATCTGCTTGCCGAAGAAGAATGATGCATGCTTGTCCACGTTGCTGCCTGGACTTCCGGTACACCTTCCGTCTTTTGCAAGCTTGATTTCTGAGTCACGAATACCACTCGCTTACATTGCTGTTATGTGCGACTTTGCATGATGACAAGAGGGCGGTTGGAAGGAACTGCTGAGGTTGGAGCTTCTGTCGGGTAACCTTCTGTCGGGTAACCTTCCTGATGCAGTCATGGTCCACAATGACGCGGCTCGTCCATCTCGGTACACTGTCCACCGACCTCATGCGGGAGGTGCAATTCGATGGACCTCTTTACTATATATATTATCTGCTTTGCTGTATCTTGGTTCATCTTGCTCAATCCACTTAGAATTCACAGTCAACTGAACACAGTACCCCACTTCCTACACAATTGTCGAATTCAAAGCCACTTTGTATGCCCTTGCACTCGAGAGACTACAACATGTCCGAACGCGCTGCTCTATCTGCTCGTGCCATTCCTTTCATGGAGCTTTCAAATGGCACAGATGCTTCACTGACCGCTCCACCGCCGCCATTGCCACACTATCTGAATGCAGAGGGAAGAGCAATGGCTCGCTTTGCCGTTGAGGGAAATGCTGTCAGTATGTATGACTGAATAGTGTTCTTGTGGTAGTGCTCTCAGTGCAGAAATTGAATACTGACCTATCGCATAGTCACCGGAGGAGCCGGTACGCTCGCCCTAGCAGCAGCACGAGCACTTCTGGAACACGGACTGGCCAATATTTTCCTCTTCGACCTTCGATCCACCTTCGACACTTCCGCTGAAGCGATAGATGCTCTGCAAAACGAGTTTCCGTCCTCAAAGGTCAGAATCGAACCTGTCGACGTCACCGATGCTGGAAATGTAGATCGTGCTTTCGCCGCCGTAGCAGCTAGAGGCTCCATTGACATTCTGCTTTGTTTCGCTGGTGTGGTCGGTTGTTTGCATGCAATTGAGATGACTCCAGAGCAATGGCGTCGCACTATCGATATCAACACCACTGGTTCATTCCTTTGTGCTCAAGCAGCAGCAAAGCACATGCAGACCCAAGGCACTGGAGGCAGTATCGTGTTTACAGCATCTATCTCCGGCCACCGTGTCAACTTCCCACAACCGCAAGTTGCGTATAATGTCAGCAAAGCTGCTGTTATTGCTATGAAAGACTCTCTGGCTGCTGAGTGGGCGAGGTACGGTATTAGAGTCAACTCGATCAGTCCTGGGTATATGGATACGGTGTTGAATGAGGGCGCTGGACTTGAGGAAGCGAGGAATATCTGGGCGAATAGAAATCCGATGGGGAGGATGGGCGCGGTAGGGGAGTTGGATGGGGTTGTGGTGTTGTTGTGTTCGAGGGCGGGATCGTATATCAATGGTGCCGATTTTGTGGTCGATGGTGGTGCGACTGTTTTCTAGGTTTGTAGTCTTGCTGAGAACGATGAGGATACTAGCTTACGAGAAAAGGTCCTTTTCATATCATCGAACGCATCTGGTCATGCTCACTCAAGTATCGTTGTGAAACTTGTTCAGGAATAATCTCATCAGGGAAGATTTGATGTCAATGTGCTTCACTTGCGGTGGTCGTAGACCAGCTAGACGCAAAACAAGAAATCAATTAGGGGAATTGGACCGAGTATCACAACCCACAACACACCATTTCAAACCACTCTACAGTGCTTTCATCCAACCAAGAGCCTTACAGTAAGCATCTTGAGAGTTCCAAAAAGAGCAGCAGAAACCAACAAAGGCAGAGGATTGGTAAAAGAGCAAAAAAAAGAGCATCTCGTCCTGACCGACGATTAATCCCAGACAACACCGATGGTAATAGTGCACTAGACGGGCACCTACTTTCAGTCAAGTTCAGAGGCGAATCATTCCGCTACACCAAGTAACGCGGTTCCATCGTGCTCATCCCCATCTGATAGGCTGGCTGCCTTTTGTGAATGTAAACCTTGACCACACTCTGGACTTGGCACGTACAAGATAAGCAAACACATGCACGAAACTCGATAGGGATGATAATATGAGCCAGTCAAATTACATTTCTTACTGACCTGCTAATTTGGTTGTCAACCGGAATTGGTTGCAGCTTCCGCTTTCGTTTGATGATAATGCAGACGGCTTTGTTGCGCTCTTTCTTTGTCAATCACACGCTCACACGCTCATTGCTGATCAGCGCAGAAACAGGTAGTGGTGACTGACTTGCAGTTTCTCGGGGTCATTTCTGCAAAGAAGCAATTACTCAGAAGCCAGACTGAAGTATAAATCATGCCCTTCAATTTATCTTCCAGCCACAAATCCAGCTCAGGCACTCTGCAACCATCACTCTCGAATTTTTCAGCATTCCAAAGATTTCCTACAGAGTTGAAAATTATCGTCTGCAAGAACGCAGTAACACGCTCGGTTCCCATCGACCTCAGCAAACGAATCAATCAAGGACTTCCCGAAGTCACACACATTTCCAAGTTCTTCTATACGGAAGGCAGCAAGTTCTACTACCGCGAAAATACCTTCCTTCTCCCACTGCCTAGTCGACTTACTCGTGAAGAGAACTTGCATCTGGATCAATGGCTTTGCAATCCTGCAATCACTGAATCATGCAAGAAGATGAGAAAAATTGTCGTTCAGGTGTCCTTGCCACCGGAAAGATCGAGCCTTGCCAATCTGATACTTTTGGCTACACACTTCAAGGACAAGGCTAGCGAAGAAGCCAGGAAGACGGTCAAGCTACAGTTCATCACCGTCGCGGCCGAACTCGAATCCATCATGCCGGTGGCTCCTGTGGCCATAGAACTGGAAGCTCATGTCTCGAGGGCTTTTTTTTGATCGTGTTTGATGGCAGTTTGCACGATCTTGCCAAGGGAACATATAGGATCGACTGGGCAGATGATGAGGAGATGGAGATGAATGCGGGTGTGCCTTTGCTTGAAAGATCTGTCGCTCTCGGACGAGTCTGCGAAGAGCTGTGGCTAGCGATCATGAGCGTATGGGCTCCTGACTCGTGATATCTCGAGAAAGCTACGTGGAGCTGAATCTCAGAGGTCTATTGAAGAGAATGTTCGCCTTTTTCAAGACTTTTCTGTAAGCAAACGTCCATCCTTCGAAGGATCGTCTTGGCAGGTGACGATCTGAACCTGATCAAGGTACGTCATGATGCCATGGTGGGTCTATGTAGCAGCCTTGTGAAATCGAGTTGGGTTCTAGGGGATTGTCTTTCTAAACGATGCTACCATTCTCTTCTGGCCGCGAGCTGCACTCATCCAGCAAGATGGTGTCTCGAACGGACTGGACTACATCACAAGTCGCAGTGGACAGAGAAGCTCTACTAGCAGGCGACGGCTGTCACCACGAGGAAGCAAAAGCTCTGGACGACTACTTGTCTGGCCTTCTGGATGTACAACAAGCCGCGAATAAAATCACATCGCCTGTCCTTGCAGAAGAAGACCCTCCATCGGAGCTGTATCGACTGTGGGGGTTGTTATCCGACGCACTGGTAGAACTGTCAGACGATCAAGAGAAGATACTCGATCTTTTGGCCGCCATGCAGTCACTGCCATCCACAAACTCCATCGATTGGTCGCAACTTATGAACTTTGGCCACATGTGGAGCGACTGTCATCGGCTGCATATCCAGGGTCACTCTCCGTGGGAGAAGGAAAGTTGGACCGCCGCCAGGAGAGCCGAGCTATGTCATCAATTCGAAGCTATTGGAACAGCAGAGGCTAAGATTTATCTTCGTAGCATAGGTGGAATACCGGCAGACTGGGGATACGACGTGCTCAATCTAGTTTGTTTGAGACGCCCTGGGCTTGAGGTGTTGATTTTCGAAGTGCACGCTTGGCTGCAATGTGCTGGTACACAACTCAAGACTGATTTACCATCGGAGGAAATAAGGAGCTATTCGAGGCCAGTTCCTGGTTCAAGACGTGGACTATTACAGAGAACAACCTGTACTATGACTGAGCATTGGGACACCTGGAGAAGAGAGATGTCAGAGCTCAGTAGCAGTCAAAGTATACTGTCAGTGGAAAGCAGGGATGTTGCTGCCAAATGCTCAGCACTCATGTGAGAGCTGTCTGTTGGCATCGCTGGATATGCAAGACAGTCATCTGTGGTGACCAGAAAAAGATTGTGTGTTGCTTCTTTGTCAATACCAACTTTCGAGAATCTTTACCCGAGCCACCATGCATTTTTCAAGGCCGGATCCGGATATGTCTTTGTTGTCAAGCTTCATCCTTGCCGGCAAGGGGCGGAATCATGTTGATCTGCTTCATGTTCATCTGTGGACAACATCACACATACCTCACCATGGGCTTGAATATACCAGATAAGAAGCATCATATGCACATGATTGGAACACTACAAGAATATGAGTATCTGATGGCATTAGATCCCACAGCTTTGAACTTGGATCAACAAGAATATCTAAACGAGAGAATCAGCGTACTCGAGTTAGAAGCTAGGATCAGATCCACTATCCCGTACGATGTAAAGCAAAAGATATATCGATATTTGCTTGTCGACGCAGAACCGATTGATGTTACCAGACTTGAGAACCACGTGGCTCCAGCATACTATACCGATCCGCATGCCGAGTTTGACTATTGGAGACTTACACCCTTTGTATATGCCACGGACAATATACATGACGCTGTCATATCAACGAATGCGCATGAATTTGTTGAAAATATCCTTCTCAACCCTACACACATGGCTCGCCTCTACACTCTGGATCCACCCAAGCAAATCACTTACGAAATACTAATTCGTTGGGACTTTGTGCCAATGTTCCTGCCCGAGATCTCTTTGCCTAACGTGGAGTCACTCTTCGATTTGCTACACGTCTTGGGTGGTGATCCAAATCGCATCGAACTCAAGTTCCTGTTCAAGGACATACGAGTAGTATACGACAGATCTCCGTCCTCCAAGAAAGAGATTGCACCAGACAACAAAGGTCGTCTTCGAATCATGAAAGCCAAAATGCTGGATCTGTTGCAAACAGCAATGATGGAATATCATCATTGTCTCTCAACACCATCGACCATCTCACCATTACAAAAATGGGGCAAATACATGAGACCCCAGGATGCTATGGATCCCGACAAGACAGATGATTCCAAGTATAAGAAAGTGAGGATATGGTTGGCAGATGCGTGTTCGGAACTGCTTGACCGTATGTGGGACAGTGGGTCAGGACGACGAGCTGGGTTCGTCAAGTGGCATATGTTGGAGGCGTTCGGGATGGATCAGAGTTATTATAATCAAGATCCGAATGTGGTGTTGTATTGTAACGAACCGGGAATACCGTTCTTGCCTTTGAACAAGAAGAGGTTCTTCTCGTAGATGTGTATAGATTCTGTCAGATGGATTGATATCTTGCGGTTGTTTCATACGGTCGTCTCTACTTATGGTGATATGCCGTATATCACGGTCTACGTCCAAACGAGGTATACCTTCACAGAGATGACGACACTTACGACCAGGAGTGCTGAACATACATGCCGACTTCTGGTTGATTTGGAGGTTGGTCCAGTGACTGCTTTGGCATTGTACTTTTGCTTGCGGAAATACTCTGGACGAGGAGAAGACAAGGGTTTTTGCAGAGCGCCTATGAACTGTGGGCTGTTTGCAGCCAATCTGAGGGTCAATGGGTACATTCTCAAAGAGCCCTCTTTGGTTTAACACTTGACGAGATGGAGTTGAGTTTCGGCCGATTTGGTCGTAATTGCTCGCATACGTTCCTCGACTTCAACAGCCATCATTCATTATCAGAAGAACAATGCAACATAAACAAATTTGACATCATAGATGCGGTGCTCATCTCAGACGATGGAGATATTTTGGTAGAAGACCAGGAGATGCCGAAATCAATCGTACGAACTCAGAGAACGGTGTTCCCTGGAATGAAGACAAAGATGGGAGTGAGGGCCTGGTTTGCAATCGAAGTAATCGAGCGATAGATCATTACAAAGGATCTGAAGATGTTCGATTACGGCTGCCGACTCAATTTTCCCATCGTGTTTCGAGCGCCATATTCGAGAATTCTAGAGCGACAAGATATCATTGTGTTTCATCAAGTCTTGGTTGCGGTTTGGCAAGTCCAATGGCAGCAAAGAAGGCGCGAGTGGAAAGTGGGTCTTGGCGTCACGTGAACTGGCGACAGAGACAGCTCAAGCACGCGACGGCGTCGACTGCAACTTGACCAACTCTGAATTGGTTCATGTCACTACACCATCGCTACTTCCGAGTATTCATTCAACTCAGCAAGACAACGCCGTTCAGCCACCGAGAGACGCGACACAGCCGAGCCTGCCACCAGTAACCGCCCAACAGTGAGCGCGCCATCCTTGTCTGCTGTCCAAGTCGAACCCGAACGCGTCGCTGCAGTCTTGTCAGAGAGTCTGTTGTGTCTGTGGTCCCGTTCCTTGACGTCTGCAAGCGTGGCCCCCGACCAGTGCGTATACTCGTGGCAATACCTGCTGCCGTCCTTCTTATTCGCTCGGTTCGCTGTACAAAAAGAGTCAAGGCTGCTCGATCCGACCGAAGCCTGGGTGGGTGGGTTGCGCATCTCCCTCTCTTGATAGATGCGGGACACGAGTATCTCGATCTTTCCATTATTTATTCGCTGACCTTACAGATAATACTGGCTGAAAATGGCTACTCAAGCTGATATAGATGCCTTGTCTGACAAACTCAATACGATCGGTCCTTTGTCGTGGGTTATCGCCGACTGCCCTGTCGTCGCTCTTTTCAACAACAACTCGATTGAGGATCTGGACACTCTAGGCCAACCACTAGACCGAAATGGCTGTGGTGACTTGCTCAGGCTCTGGGTTGGCATGAACCAAGATACACATGAGCTGTTCGTGACCTTGACCATCCGTATCCGAGTGTCGCCAGTCAGAAAGAGGACTCGTCGTCAAGGCCGACTCATGTTCATGGTCGTTCCGTCAACCACCTTGCAACTACAATCTGCTGTCGTTGGCTACGATTGTCTAGGAAACAACCTGTCACAACATCTCTTCGATATGCCCAGCGATACTCAGTCTGCAAAGTCCAAGCTGCTACACTTGTCTCTGTATCTTGGCTCTCACACAAGTGATGTTATCATGCCTGCATTCCAGTGCAGGGCGAACGTTATGCCTCAAGCAATGAACTTACTTCGTAAACTCAAGTCGCTGTCTGAGACGTCATCGTTCCAGCTGTATACCAACCTAGATGAATCGAGGCAAACAGCTTTCCAGCACGTATCCAACATACTAATGGGAGGACACCCTGTTATTACTCCTTCAATCGACATCAAGGGCTTTTATCCTGGGGGTCGTTCAGCATGCAAGAATTTATGGGCAGACCAGGGGTGGCTAGAAGCTGGAGACAAGGATTCCTCAGGCAGAGAGAGCGAAATTGAGAAGAATCAGAAAGAATTACATGTTCCCCTCGATCCGCAACCGCCTCCACCTTATGAGCCAAACAGCGTGCCAAATCATGTACCCGCGTCCACAGTACCATGCGGATCATCACCGCCACGTACCATTGTATCTGAGCAGGGAATGCCAGCGACGGCACCTCCAAGTCACAGCTCACCTGTTCGATCTATCTCGCAACTTCACTCCCAACAGCTTCGCCCTGATAAGCCAGAGAATACTCTGCCTGGAGTAGACAGAGCATTTCTTCGGGTGCGCGACCCTACGCCTGCAACACCAGAAAAGTCACTGTCATCCAACTACACAGCCACATTCCTCTCTGGTTTCCCAGATCAATCACCTTTGGCTCAAACTCGAGACCGCTTGACAGCTCAGATTAGAGCAGTTGCGACAGACACCTCTCTGCCATCTTTACAAGTGGCCGCCTCATCTGTTACTGAAAGTGCCTTGGATAAGGACAATGTCAATATTCCGGCCCGGGTCAACTCTCCGAGCGATATCGTCGACTGTGTTCCTGACTCCGCGAGTCGCAAAAGACAGCCCTCGCACTCGCTGGAAGCCAGGCCTAGGAATACCAACAAACGCCCGACTCTCTCTCATGAAAGACATCAAACGCTCCTCCACAATCTACAAGCAGAACTCTCACCAACAATTCCCGATACCATATCTTACCACAATGAGGATACGACACGCCTAACGACGGACAACATTATCGCGACTGACCAAAAACATCAACTCACGCGATGGCTCAACCACGCATGGCTTTATTACCCTAGCGCTCATTACCTCTTCGTCACAGAACTGCTGAGATATGGCAGCGCCTTGTCCAGCAATAATTCCCAAGATGAGATTGCAACTTGTCATGCTAATTGCACAGTCGCCGTCATCACTCATTGCACAAAACAGGTGCTGGCAGAAGAGCTCAGTTGTGTCAGCTCTGATTGCGAAGTGGATGCCGAAACAAGAGATTTGGTCAGATGGTTATATGTGCTGCGCCCTGGTGCTGATATGGAGTTGTTTTCCTCCCTGCTTCAATTGTCGGTGTTGGGCCAGCGATCACTTTTTGTCTCTCGCACGAGTGAGCATTACAATGCTCTCGTGGCTAGCTTCAAGCGGCAAAAGGCAGAAACAGTGAGCCAAGCCTACATAAAATATGGTGCCGAGCTATTGCAAAGTAACTCGAGCAATCTCGTTTCGATGATGCTAAGAGAAGAGGAGAGGGTTCAGGCGTAGCATTTAGAACCATTTTCACCATATCCATCACATTTGCAGCACAGACTATAGTTCACACCTCCCAAAAATCCACAGCCCACAAGTATGACAATTTTTCGATCAGTGCTGTATTCGATGAGCTCGAGGAAGTGCTCCGGATTTGCCGAATTCAGGCGAGGGGTACTTCTTTCAACAATAATGATCTCTTTGTTACGACTACTTTGGTGCAGCGTCGTGAATTTTGCATCTCTTTGTACCCATGCGCCTCGATTTCGAGAGTCACAATGCCGCAGCCGGATGCGGCTGTTACAGAAAAGTTGTTGGTTGACACAACATAGTCAGATCTTGCTCAAGATCGTCCGAACTGCCTTGCGTTCGACGTTTTGTTGTTCACACCAGTATACAGCAATTATGGAGGATGGGGTCGAAACCCACGATGCGCCCGATGCTCCTCTCTACTTCGGGCCAGTTCCAACTCCTGAACTCGATCTCACCACCCAGCTTGGTCTCGACTGTCTAGAGGAAACACTTGTAATCCGACCGGCCTTGGGCGAAGAATGCAAGACAGTGGACATCACCAACCATGAGAATCATCTGACACCCGATGTGATCCGCGAGGGTGGTGAGGACTGGATAGATTTTTACTGGACCCTGGTGGACCTGGTAATCCCGGGAGAAAGAACACTGCTTGATCCACGAGATCCTGTCGTTGGTGATGTAACCACGCCATGGATCAATGCGAACTTCAACGTCAAAATATTCGTAACCAATTTTTTCGATCCGAGGAACGATATGCCACCTTACGATATCAACAACGACGAGTTTCAGGCCTGGCTAGTGGAGTGGAGGTCAGCGCGGCAGGTGCAACACTACGGCCCAGGAGAATCTGAAGGCAACTCTGTACCCACCAGAGCTGAAATTGCCGCCTACAAAAACCAACAAGAGCGTCATCTTCTCAATCTCGAGCACACATTCTACACCCGAACATGTGTCCACTATGAAGTCTTCATCATGTGGAATTTCAATGCATCAGCAGCAGAAGGCGAATACACTTCTCCCCGGGTCTCGGCATCGAACATCCGCTTTCTCTTCGATATCGTTGATGCCTATCCTCCAGAACATCTTGATCGTCTGGAGTTGCATTTTGTCTTCAAAGATGTCCGCTTAGGTCGCTACACTCACATCGCAAACTCCAAACGCGAATACGAATGCGACACCAAACTTGGCCGTCAGTGGGTCAGGATCATCAAAGAGGGCATCAAAGAATCAGAGCAATTGACGGATGATGTTGAAGATGGGATCTACCCTAACATGGATGCGGTCTCACCCTTGAAATGGGAGATTGCTCATAATGTTAGAGGAAAGATGTTGAGGACATTTGGCAAGGACAACTTGCTGGCTAGGGGACAGTTGAAGTTCGTGATGTTTGATGCGTTCAAGGAGTCGAGGCGTGCGAGGAGATTGGATCCTGACGTTAGGAGGTGGTTGAGAGAAGCTTAAGAAAAGTGTGATGGTATTTTCGATGTAGAAGTCTGTTGATCGTTCTTGCTCTGCAAACATGGCAGACCTCATTGTTTTTCCTCAACTTCTGTTGCCTCCGAACTTCGGAAAGTGGTAAACAAAACACACCAACCTTCTTGATTCGTTTCCCCAACAACAAAATCTAATTCTCCCCTCCGCACTATCTCACTTCTTTGCACTTGTAAAGACCACTCAAGGGACACAACATCTCCATAACTGCTACTATGACAGCGAGCATTGGCTCAGCTCTTGTAGGCCGGGGCTGAATTCGCTCCAGTCTTTGTCTTCCGAAAGTGGACGAATTCACCCTACTGAAGCCGCATCGGGACTGCTTTTATTCCTTTGTCCTTCAATACAGAAACAACTCCGAGAGATGATGGATACTTTACGGACACTCTCGAGCCATGATGGCAGTATCATACAGCCGAGATATGATTCATTGTTAAGATGGTAATGGGGACATGAAAGAAGTTGAGGTAGATGAAGACGTTGGAGAAGCAGGTCACGAGGTGAACGAAAAATTCAAAGGAGGCGATGAGGGGTTGATGAAAATGAGGAAGACGATGTGGAACAATACGAGGAACGCAAGACAGGAAAACATGAGGAAGAATACGAGGAAGAGGAGACATGTAGGACGATGGAAGTGTAATTGGAGGCCATCTCTGATATTCAGAACGGACATTGTTCCTCGTCAAAGCGATTCTCGAGTAGTGCTACGTTTTCTTTCTTGGTTGTTCTACCTCAATGTGCCCACTGTGGTCCTTTTGACCTCTCAATCGCCAGAGCAGTAAACTCATCTAAGCTCTCATGAGGTAAACCGAGCAACGTATTCAACGTGCCCCTGGATTTGCCATAGTTGCCGGAGCCATCCTGATAAAAGACTCGAGTATACATCATCTTCGCAAATCCAACCTTCTTTCCCTGCTTGATCTCTTCAAGACCATTGGCGTATCGTTGCTTGCTTTGCTCGTAAGTTGTGCTCCAGTCCCCTTTTACGGTCTGTGTCACTCGCAACACAGACTCGAAAATATCCTTCTGACTAACGACAAAAGAAGAGATGTACACTTGTTGGTTGCCGAGATCGGACAGGCATCTGTCGTACCCCTTGGCTGGCAAGATTGGGAGGCTCAAGAGCGCCGCCACAGCTCGTCCAATCTGCGGCCATGTCGACGTATTGATGACTGTTTCACCATCGTCGAAAAATGTTACTGATCTGTTCGCAAAGTCAAAGCCGTATGCTGGAGCAATGGCCAACGACCATTCATACCAGAAGCCAGTCGTCATTGCGATGTATTGAGTCTTATCGCCGCCTTTGGAGATAATTTGTTGGCGTGCTTTCGGCTTGCTTGCAAAGGGGAACACGTCGTTGACCAAGGATTCATTAGCTGTGTCTGGAGACCATTCGTTGGGCAGTATATATCGAACACCAGCTTCGATGGCAGCTTCAATGAGCTTCTCCTGCGCATCAGATGCTGCATAACCACTCAGGGTATTGACAACAGCGTCTTGGTCCGCGAATGCAGCAACTAGGGTCGATAAATTCTCGTAGTCAATCGTTTTGACGGCGTGAAGACCATCTGGCAGCTCTGTTGTGCTATCTTCACGAGTCACAGCCGTCACGGTGTGTTTGCCTGTAGCAATTAACGCTGTTGCAATATGCTTGCCACAATTGCCTCCAGCCTAAACACCATCAATGTATCAGTCGATTGAAAGCTGAGCAAGAATGCGCAAGGAATATACCTACGCCAACCACTGCGACTTTCGAGATGTGATTTGGGCCCACCATTGATCTCGAATCTTAGATGTCCAAAGCTGGGCGAATACCCGAAGCCGATTGAGACTCTTCAAGGGCATGGAGAACAAAATATGCGGTCTATGGACGTTTATATACAGCCAAACCAAGCATTGACTCGATCGGTTCAACTGATGCGTCCGGTTCGGTCTAATGTTCGACCGCACGCGGACCCGTTCTGATCTCCCATTGTCAAGCTCCTGTTGTAGTTGGCACTCAAGAGCTCAGTCGCACCGCACAATGCGGTTACCACTGGTAAAACACGAAAGTCTTGTCTTGCAGGCACCAAATAGATCTTGATCTATCGTAAAAGCGCAAGGTCAACGTATCCCTGTTCCAAGACCCCTCAGTCGAGAGCTGCAGGTGCTTCGTCCCCAAATGGGCAGGTGCATTGCAGATCTTTGCTTCATCCACTCTTGACCTCCATTCCGTCCTTTCTTCCCCAGCTTCATCTGCAAGTGACCATCACATCAATTGTTAAAGCTTAACACAGCGAGATTTTAGAGACTGAATTTCGATATCCAATATCTTGAGAAACAAGTACTGTGGATATCGAATATCAGTTACCGAGATGGCTCAATCGATGAACCATTGGGACAACAGCAGCTGTTTGCACGGCTTGATGCATTCTATCTGTTTGGACTATGGTTCGAGCCGCTCGGAGCTAGTGGTCATGTTGTTTGCGATCTTGAATCTTGCCTACTAATAAATCGGCGTTCTCTGCGCTCACTGTTGTTGTCAATTATCTTGTCCAGAAGCCGTAAACCTTGTCCAGCGTCCTATCCATACTGCCCGGATTCCAGTCACTCAAGTCCAAGTAAGTGTTCAGGAGGTAATATAATGCCGACATGCTTATTCTGTTGCAGCATGGAACCTCCTAAGGCTGCTTCCGAGGAGTCCGCGAAGCTCGACCCCGATCAAAATCCCACGACCCTATCCAAAGAGGACATCAGACGACTCATCAGACACACGCTGAAGATCTCGGACGATCTTGTTCTCGCCTGGCATTTCCAAACGAAGAATCAAATCAAGAAGGTGGAATCTACAGGATGTTCTCTGGGTGATTCGCGAAGCTGATTGTCTGAGAAGGTCGAGATTTAGATCAAGCAACGCGAATCGGACATTCAGCGTGCTTCAGAGTTGTTGCTCAAGTTGCATGAGGACATCGCTCGCTGGACCTCGAAGAAGCTGGAAGCCTCTGCGAATCTCAAGGAGCTGGAATCGTTGGTTGAGCTGATGAAGCCAGGCCTGAAAGCGCAAGGGCTAGACTAGAATTCTCTGTCGGCTTTGTGTTATCAGAGATCGGCCTGTCTCACAGGTGTTTTGTGTAACAATACAAGTACAACGATCAGTCGCAAATTACCATGCTTTTTGGTGTCATCAGCACCGGCATTATAACAGGCTCATCCTGAGTAGTATGATGACTCAAATCAATGCTTTCAGTATTACTCCTCGCATCCGCTTGTCTCTCCCCACATGTCGTGTTCTTTGACTGAGACAGGGTTAACACCGTTGGTCTCAGACTCGGCGACAAAGGGCTTTGTCTTTCTCGCGTTACTCGTTGCTGTATTTCAACACAAAGCTACATCTCGGGAATCTTGCACCTCTCCATCGAATATTGTTTCTCACAATGGCTTCTCACAATCCTTCAGATAACAGTATGCAGCACGTCATCAAGGAATTGGAAAACCTCCAGCTCTCTGAAGCTGCGAAGGCGTACCTCCTGGAGGTAGGTTTCCCTGGCTTGACAAAGAGTCTGAAGCTAACTTCATATAGTTACTCAAGCACATGGACAATCGCGACAAGGAGTGGTCCAAAGTCGTCAAGATGTGGGAAACTTTTGAGAGCATCTCATCAGGTCCAAACAAAGCCATGACTGAGATTATGCGTAACGTTCAAGAGATTTTCATGAAAGACGATGACTTTCTCAAGCACTTGTACAAAGAACGTATGCAGGAGACTAGGACTACGCTTGGGGATGATTCTGCATGAAGTGAACTCAAAGAGACATAAGATATCATGTAGTCCCATGAACCCTTGATGAGACACTATTCAGGTATCAATGGGAATTCAGAAACAATGTTTGGGAAACTTAGCTAGCGTTCTAAGAATCCCCTCATGATGGCTCATCGCATCAGGTTATGTCTTGCCCTCCATGGCAACCTTGTTTGTTCGTTTACTTTAACGCATCATGGACCCAAGATAGGCGTGTCTTGCGTCTTCCGGTTCTGTACGGAATGTGATAGAACAACGAAAAGCACAGATCGTTCTCGAGATCTGCAGCCTCCCGCCTTATTTAACACTTGCTGGAGACGAAATTATCTGTCTTCCTTCGCAGTCCACTACTGATCCATCCTCGGACCGCGTCTGCTCCAAGAGTCAAGTAAGTCATACCGTTTCCATATGATTCGCTGTCTCTGACCATGGCTTAGGATGGACAACGCGAGTGCCGCCGCTCCAGACTCTGAGGCTGTTCAATATGGCCCAGACTGCGGAAGACGTGGTTGCCGCCTTCGAAAAAGGACCTCGAAAGCGTATCCCCAATGCTGTTGGTCAACCTTGCTCGATTGTGCTTTCTGAGGCTGATATCTCAAATAGGCTCGTAATCAACTACGTTTGGCTCAATCTCACATCATTGCCATCATCGACAACATCGACGAGTGCCAAACCGTCAACAACGAGCTGCGCAAGCTGTTCCAGAACCATGAGCTTTACTCAATGAACCTTGATAAATCCATTCTTGAGAGCTTGCAGAAGGTTCAAGACTTACTCGACAAGTTTTCCAAGTTTCTCGAGAAGGAGCGTGAGCGCCAGGGCAAAGACTCGCAGGCCTGGCAAAAACTGATCAATAAAATCGACAAGAACCTGGAGCAGCAGTCCATGGAGGGAAAGTAAGAGGTTGTAGTGGCAAGGCTATGACATAAGACCTGCTAGATGTACTGCTCGTACTGCTGCGAGGATCGTCAGGACTGGCCAACGACAACGAAAAGAGATGAGCAGACAACATCAATTGATTCTGCTCTTTTACATGATTGAAAACATTGACTCACTCAATTCAACGTGACCATGACACCACACCGTTGTAGCAGACATGGATGCATCACCGTAGAGTAAAAACAAAAGAGAGAGCCGAAGTGCAAGAGATTTGGTAGATTGATAAGAAACAGCCACACATGTGAAACAACAACAAGGCAAGGGCGTCACTGAGACAGACTATATAGATTTCCAAAGTTGCCTTGCTTTCACCTACTCAGCCAGATGATGCGTACGGTGTGTTTGGCTGAGCGGAATAGCCGGTGTTCCCTACTTGTTCGATAATTACATCTCTAGTAGGTAAGACGAGCCGGGAATATTAGGTGTAACGCATCTAATTTTGCTGGTCGTGTGTTCGAATCCGGTCAGTGGCAGTCACAGCTTTTGGTTTTCACTTTGCATTCTTTTGGCAGGCGCACTTGCTGGTCGTGACTTTCTCTTGTGAGACTTTCTGCTTTTGCGACCTTGGACTTCTCAGCTCACAAATTGAGCACTTCTATCTCTCAACTCACACACACAACTTACGCACTTCTATCTCAACCAACGCAATCCTTATCATCGCATTCTCACCAGCAAGTCAGTATTGCGACTCAACTGATCATGCAGTCTTCTGACCAGAGAACAGAATGGAGCAGTCCGACATTACTTCTCAATGGGCCATGAACAATTTGATCGGGGCCGCCGTTTAGAAAGCAACCATCACGACAGAGATCAGACTCGTATGGTTCTGCACCAACTGCTTGACCGAGACTTCCTTGACACACCAACAGTTGACAACAGCCTTGAACGAAAACCGCACACACCTTCGATATCTCTCCGAGCGAGAAAAGACCCATGAGATCCAGCTCAACAACTTCATGCGCCGCAAACTCCACCCAGACGATCCAAGCAACGGCATGATGAGCGAGAATGAGCGGGCACTGCAATTGATCTTGGCTGATGCTCAATTTGATATTCGAGTCGTGGTTCTCAACCTTCAGCTTCAGGTGACAACAGATTCTGCTCGAATCGAAGAGCTCAAAGCGGAGCTGCAGAAGCTGTGCAGTTGAATCAAATCGGAGAATGCGGATTGCAAGGTCAAGATGAGACTGAGGATGACGAGACCAAAATGGAGAGAAATGACGATCGCTGTAGGCAAGAGGCTGCGAAGATGCAAATGCATGAGCACGCCCGTGGATGCTCTTTGATGCTTTCGAGACTGCTTGGAACTCGATCGAGAACAAGGTTCGGGGTCATTGCTACTATTCTGTTTTCTTCCATGCATGGATTGCGTGTTGTTGTTATTCAAAGTATGATAAAGCAATGAGCGAACTTACTTTCTTGATTTTCACTCTCAGAACTGCGAAAATCTCCGTCGGAAGGTGCACTAAGAGGGAGCGCGACTTCCTCCTTTCTTCTAAACGTTCAACCACAACAATCACAACTTTCACCAACCAGAAAGTGAGCATTATTCGTAAGAGTGTACCACAGTATGCTGATCAAAAGCAAGCATGCAGGACGTCCGTCGCGCTCTGAGCAAAGCCACAGAGTCTACAGAAACTCGAACAAGGTCAGGCACAACCAAACGCTATCTCGAGGATACCAAGGAGATACTCGAGAACATCAGCAAGAAGATGGAGCCAGTCGTGGCTGGACTTGAAAAGGAGATCAACGACTCTGTTCAGATCTCAATCAACCTGGTAGGACTTCCTATGTCACGTCATAGAGCATCTGGACTGACAGGCACTACAGATCAAAGCACAAATTGAACAGCGCAAGGCCGACATCGAAAAGGCCAACGAGTGCAAGAAGCGCCAGTTCAAGAACTACCAGCTCTACCACAAAGCCGTCAAGTCGGTGGAAGAACCCAAGTCTGGAGAGATCGACCAGTGTGTTGGAGCGATCTACTGCGATGGACACGATTGGCTTACTGAGAGCATTGCTCGCTGGGAGGAAGAGAACAAGAAGGCTGAAGGCGAGATTCGCAAGCTCGAGTGGCTCATGAAGGGTTGAGATGGATCAAACAGATTCGGTGAGCAGCTCCTAGCTTATTGAGAGCACTTAGAGCCTGGAAAGGATGTTTTACTTGGATAGTCATGCCGATGGTCGGAATTGGAAAGAACGATGCTGGATATGCCGAGTTGCGAAGTGGGTACAAGGTCAGAGAGGGAAAGTCAACCGGACTCGGATAGTCAACAAGGAATGCCAATTTTTCAAAAGTCGAATTGCTTTCTTTTCCAAGTTGTTAGAGTAGATGTTATACAATGGAATATGGAAGGAGGTCGGACGGAGGTTGTTGCCGGATGCCCCTCGGTTGGCGGGGTCCGGGATTGGGCACGAGCCTCGGCCTTGGGGCTGGACGATCTGTTGATTCGAAAAAAGATGGCCCGAGACCCAGCGCTGTTGGATGTTCTCACGGCCTCGCATGAATATTCCAGTATGCCAATTGTTAATCAAAAAGGGATGCCTCTGAGATGAGCGACCGGGCGACTCGACCTTTCCTTCCTTTCTCTTTGTCTTGACCTTGCAGCGCTTGCCAACTACCCTCCTTACAACCTCGCCGTCGCTGCGACCAAACGACAATACCAACGGCAATACCATGTCTATTACCGCCAACATGCTTCGCGCCATGAGACCAGTCACTTGCCCAATGATGCGCCCGGCAGCTCCAGCAAGGCTCCTCCAGCCTGTCCAATGCATCCGCCAGTCGTCGCACTCTCCTCTCGGCAGCTCGTCGTTGCCCGCTCGCAAGAAGGTCACACTACCAACAATCATGTCGCTGTACCGCAAGAACGAGCCCATCACTGTCATTACCGCCCACGACTTTCCCTCGGCACATGTCGCCGACCAGGCAGGCATTGACATCGTCCTGGTTGGCGATTCGCTGGCAATGGTAGCCCTCGGTATGGACGACACCAGCGAAGTCCTCATGGAAGAGATGCTTCTACACTGTCGTAGCGTTGCCAGGGGTGCCAAATCTGCCTTCATTGTATGCTTCCCCTCCTCCATTCTCCTGCTCCTTCCACTGACTGATACACAACAGGTTGGCGACCTTCCCATGGGTACTTACGAGATCTCACCCGACCAAGCCCTGCAATCCGCAATCACCATGGTCAAGGCCGGCCGCGTCCATGGCATTAAGCTCGAAGGCGGCGCCGAGATGGCTCCCACCATCAAGAAGATCACATCCGCCGGTATTCCTGTCCTCGCTCACGTCGGTCTCACACCCCAACGACAAAACTCTCTTGGTGGCTTCAGAGTCCAAGGCAAGACAACCGCAAGCGCAATCAAGTTGCTACAAGATGCATTGGCAGTACAAGAGGCGGGTGCTTTTGCAATGGTCGTCGAGGCCGTGCCAGCTGAGATTGCAACTCTGGTTACGAAAAAGCTTCGCGTTCCTACCATTGGCATTGGCGCTGGAAACGGCTGCTCAGGCCAGGTGCTTGTTCAAGTCGACATGCTGGGCAACTTCCCTCCTGGCCGCTTCCTACCCAAGTTTGTCAAGAAGTACGGAGATGTCTGGGGTGAGTCGTCAAGGGCAATCCAGCAGTACAAAGAGGAAGTCAAGAGTCGAGCATACCCTGCTGTTGAGCATACATACCCTATGCCCCAGGCAGAGCTTGCCGAGTTCAAAAAGTTGGTTGGTGAGGAGAAGGAGGATATCTAAAAATTAAGGGGGAGTCTTGTGCGGCGTTCAAGGGGCTGATTTGTGTTGTTGCGTATATACCCTCATTGGCGATGTACATTATTTAAAGTCGGGATACTACTTAGAATTTCTGTATCCATGCGCACGCAGCGCTCTCTCTTTTGACGTCTATCTTCTTTGCCTTGTGCTTCTGTGACCTTGTGAACACCTTGATGAATCTCATGCTACCAACACCAAAACTCCATCGCCTGCTCAAACCCAACCTAACACAACGACCATCCCTCCTGCCCATCCTCCTTCTTTAGCATCAACCAAAACTCTGCGCAACACAATACGTAACCACCAACTCCTCCCCCGTCTTGAAGCACCTCCAAAGATTACCCACCCCTTCATCCAACCCCGGCGCAAACACTTGATTCACATAACAAAACACACTTTCATGTGCTTGTAACGCCAACTTCTTGCGTAGAAACTTCACAACTGCGTCGAAGTGTAA
Organism: Aureobasidium melanogenum CBS 110374; assembly: GCF_000721775.1. Lineage (NCBI taxonomy): Eukaryota > Fungi > Ascomycota > Dothideomycetes > Dothideales > Saccotheciaceae > Aureobasidium > Aureobasidium melanogenum. The sequence goes on along the minus strand of NW_024470077.1, from coordinate 376,954 downwards.
TGACGAAGACATTTTGTATTTTTGGCCGCTGCGGAGAGGAGGGGTTGATGGGCCGGGGCGGAAGTGGAGGAGGACTTTTAGAGAGGTTAGGACTTTGGGACGGAACTAGGAACTGAGATGGAGGGGAAGAGATGGGTGGCGTTGGGTAGAATGGTGATATCTTACTTTTGTCCTTGTCCAAAAGTCCTGCTTTCGAAAGTGCGGTATGTGCATCGCGGGGTAAATGATCCAATACCACCGATGCTGCCATCGTCATGGGCATGTCGGTTTGTAGAGATTCATCTGATGCTAGTGTTGCTTCTGCTTCTGGTTCTGTTGTTGTGGTGTCGGGTATTGATGGTGAGGAAGCCATGTTTGTAATGCGCGGCTTGTGTTTTGAAAGTGGTGTATATGGGTTGAGCTTCTTTTGTGGCCGGTGGATGTGCTGCTTGTAGCTGGCGTGTTTTGCAATGGGTATAAAATATTTGTTCGTGTTGGATGATTTCTGATGTGTTGATTGTTGTCAAGATGAACGAGGAAGTCACGAGTGGAGGTTGCGGCCAAACAGCTTCAGGCGGCAAGTTGAAAACACAAATATCACAACCAAGACATCAGATATCTGTTCTTCCAGATCCACAACATACATCTGGGCCACTATGAATTCATCTGTCTACCCAGTGGGCGTGATATGCGGCCTTGGAGCAAGATGGTCTCGGAATATGTTGTAGCAGTGGTGACCCTGCCTCTACATCGTTCGTGATTCATAAATTCCAATCTTTGTCATCTACCATCCATCAACTTCCCCAAGATCCTCCTCGACTTGCCGGCAGCCTCCCTAGCTTCAACTTCATACCGTCCATCTTCTTCAACGTCTCCAAGTCTCTTCATCCAAAACTTCCACCTCTCCTTCGAAAAACCCGGCTTCTCCTGAGTATTCCAGAGCTCTCCGCCAATCCGAGTATCCTTGAGCTCTGCTTCCATAAGTTTGTGACCAGCCAACCGCACCCAGTCATATACAACCAACATGTCCATTGTACGAGTAGTGATAGGTGGATCCGCTCTTTCCAACGCCTGTGTGATGGCTTGCAACGCCTGATACGAGCAATCACTGACTCCGTTACGGGTGAGTCGAGCCATAAAAGCATGCAAATTACGCAAGTATGTGCGTCTGATTTTGTTTCCTGATGTGTCTAAATGTAGACGACAGAGATCCTGGGCGTCTGTCGTGGATAAGAAAATCATGTCAGTCATATCTGACAATAATTCGTCGACACTTCTTGCGTACCTTCCGCCTCTACCAACGTAGAAGAACCATCTTGAAAGATGTACTGCCACTTCGGTTGGCCAACACTTTGCGGCAATTCCCTCAATGCTTCCACAATTTTGACCAATCTGTCTTGAGAAACGTGGTCTGCTGGAAGATATTTGCTGATATAGACACATATCTCCTCGACTTCATCGCGGAATCCACCGACATTGTCTTCGGGCTTGAGAGCAGAACTTATATCAGTTGCCACCTCATGAGCGGATTGCATGGAGTGATTCAGGAAAGATCGAATGCTGGCTTTGATTTTGCGGTCCGCTGCATCGTCCCATTCGTGAGCGAGATCGAGGGCCAGAGGGTAGGCATCAATAGGTTCCATGTCCCATATGTTGGTGCTTGAAGATGCAGTAGTGGTCTCAAGTCGACCGCTTAATGTTTGATGGATACTACGTCACAAGATCCTACCAGGTCCACAATTGAAACGCACGAAGGAGTTGGTTTGTCACTAGCACTGCAACATCTTGGCATAAATACTATTTTCATTTGAGTCAAAGACAAGCTAACAATGACGGTGTATGTGCAAGTAAAGAGACATCTCTACCTGATCGGGCTCCCAAAGATGTCCTTCTTGATAGGCGGAGTCTGGTTGGAGCCTCCAAGCAGCGCAAGTCCAACCGTCTTTCTAGCCGGTGTACCTGGCACGCTCATATGTCCTGGTGTTTCGGGTCTCCATTCTCCATTCTCTCTTTCTGTCTTATAGACTGATGGAGGCTTGAAGTTTGTTTCTCGGCCGCGATCGAAGATGTCGTCGAGCATGCTTTCGATGATCCCAGCGTCCATGAATTCTTGATATTTGCGCCAGAGCTTGAGTGCTGTGAGAGCGTCTTCGACACTGTCGTGACCTTTGTCAGTGTCCTGTTGGATCTCTTCCTTCAGCAGATACCAAGCCAAGAAACGTAGCGACAGACGACGTTGACTGCGCAGACGATGCGAGAAGAGGTCGACCGTGTCAACAACTTGGGCTCGAGGTACATGAATGTTGATGATACGGAAGTCTTTAGGCAAACCATGGCCGACGAACACGACTCCCAGGTTGAGCAACAGCCATAATTTCTTGTAGGCCACCTTCAGATTGACCAAGTTATGCTTGCTGACAGCACGGTCGAGATCGCCTGGACTGATGCCTGAATACGCGGTCAGATAGTCAACCACAGGCTCTGAACTGGCGATATAGTCATCGATGAACGGAAGGCCCTCGTAGGGACCTGCACCTCGCAACACCGATACACGCGCGAGGCCAAGCCGAGGAGGCCGCACGGTTTCGCGCGTGCCATCTGCTTTGATGTCGATCTCAGCCTTTGAAAGAGCAACAAACTCGGCATCGATTGCACAGGGCATCCCTGCTCGAGGAAGCTCAGTGGTGGGATTAAGGTTGCGTAGTACTGTTGGGTCGGGTGATTTGTGCGGCCCTCTCGGCAGATAATAAAGCAGAGATGGATCGAGGTTCTCTTTCCAAGAATCATCAATGACATGAGATGCCGATTTGGCTTGATATGTCAAAATGGAAGGCAGTTTCCAATTCATATCGAATCTGAGTGCTTCTTCAGAAGTCGTAGATCTGACGAGGAAATCATTAAACAAGTGCCACTGGTCTTGATCCGCTGGGTCAGGCGAAGACGGCGCGACATTGATCAATGACACCAGATGAGACTTTTGATTGTCCGCGCTGTTGATGTCAACGACCATTCCAACAAGCTCGTAGACCATGATATCATAGAAACCACGCTGAAGATGATACTTGAGATCAGAGCCTTCGTAGCAGAAGAACTGTCCGTTCTGAACCACAACACCAATCTCCTGAGGCAGCCATCCAGGCGTTGACCATAACTGCTTGTGGTCTGGCGAATGAATGGCTGTATTGACCATCAGAACTTTGGGGATGCTCTGGATTGTCTTGCGTGTGCTGAGTTGTTGGTACCGCTTGCAGCGATCACACCAGCCTCGAGTCTGATCTTGACGTTCAACACTCGCCTTGAGGACTTGAGAAAATGCTGGTCTTGGTGGCGCCATGCGTGGGTGATGTTTTAGTGGTTTAGGCGGATACACCAGATCGTGGACGAGTGTTTCGCCTGGTTTGAGCATTTCGTTGGCGCAATGCCCGCATCTTATTGCTAGCAATGCGCCTGTCGTTAGAGATTGCTCCATGTGCCTGTTGTGCGGAGGTAGCTGCCGGAAGCTATCGCAGAACGTCTTGAGCAAGAATCTGTTTGCTGCTTGTATCGTGACGGAAAGTGGATTGTTTGCAGCGGCAAATTGTTCGAGCAAGCCTAGGGTCGATGCATCTGACAAGCTGCTGAACACTTTGAGGAAGTTACTAGCTTGGCAGTTCATACCAGCAGCTTTTTCTAGCATGTCTGTTAGGAAACCCATCTCGCAGAGCAGACAATTGTCATAGAGACAGGAAGTGGCCGTGTGATGAAGTGCTAGATTGCGTATTGTTGGCGTGAAGCGTAAAAGCTGTAGGAGCGGATTTGTGTATGAGTTGGCAATATGAGTCTCCAGTCCAGAATACTTCGTCTTATTGTAGTACCTGCATCGTGTCAGTGAAGGATAGGCCAGTGTAGCATGAGACAACTAACTCGAAGTCGAAGTCGTCTACACCAAATTTACTATATTTGATCTCGACGTTTCGATACATGACTGGAACATCTCTTCTGGTTGCACCACCAAGAGCCAAGTCACCAAGTGCCTCAAGTGCATCCGACATCCGTCTTGAGCCTTCGTGGCCTTGGGAATCATCCTTCTGTCGCTCGCTGAGGAACCGAGGTGCCGCAAGTGTGTCGTGCGCTCTTTGGACGGCTCTGGTGTCCTCGAATTGATATCTGCGTGTCTTGCGCGGGAATGGCGCATAGCCCCCGATATCTGATCGTTTCAAGGAGGTGAGTATGCCGGCATCAATCTTGCTCGGTGGTGCTCCAACCTCGGATATCAGATGACTAGGCCAAGCCGATAGCAAAACTTCTCTATAGTATGGCATACCGATCAAGTTCAAGGGGCTGGTACTGATTAGCGTATCTCCTCAAAGCCTGAAGTGATACTCACATGTCCGGTGACCAATCCATAGGTGGGGTGGGTACGGGTGGATCCGCAAACTCTGTCGGGCTGCCGTACTCGGTAAATTGAATCTTGTTAGGAGAGCCCCATAGATGCATGGCACATTGGGCATCGGCGAGGACCAGAGCGTCTCCTGATGGTGCTATGTCTAGAGATGTGATGTGAGTGTCAAAGACGTTTGCATGTCGCATGCTAGGCGCATCCGGGTTCATAATGTCGATGGCATAGATAAGTCCACCTTGGGATGCAACCATGCAGGTCGTTGACATCTTAGGATGCATTCTGACAAAGGCTGCGCCTGGCGGAAATGGTACTGGTGGGAGAGGCATGAGAGTTTTCAGATCGAAGACATTGGCCAGGTGGTCCAACATGTACCCATGCTGTGGCCTCGAGGACCAGCCGCAAGTAACGAGAACATCCGATCTAGCGTCCATGTCGTTGATAAATGCCGAATGCGCTTTCCAAGTCCGAGCGACTTTGTAGTTGATCAGATCCAGGAAGTGGACATACCCGTCAGCTGTACCAGCACAAATGTACTGGCCACCGCGCTTCATCATGGTATATGGCGCATCTGCTTTGAGCTGTGATCTGGTCAGTCGAGTTCATCGAGCTCGTAGGATGCAGACATACTGTGGAGGTGATTACTCCTTTATCGACGTCAATCTTGTACATGGTCTCCTGGCAACCAGCAACCAGAACTTCATGGACACCTTTTGAGGTGAATGCCATGCAGCGTAAATCTTTCATGTCATCTTGACTGCAACCAGATCAGACCTGCTTTACTGTCCGGACCCCTACGAAACTTACTTGAAATGCCACTGAGTCACTCCTTTTCGCGATGCGAGATGCACACTTTTCGCTGTGATTGATATCACGCCGCGATCGCACATAAGCATCTGCTTGACAGGCCCTTCAGAAGGTGCATGGCCTCGGTAGGAAGTATATCTTTGCAACTCTGGTCCGTAAAATGATGTTATTCGTCCCTGGTATATGAAATGAGCGGGACTGGATTTCATTGACGGACGGAGTATGATCTTACGAATTCGTTTGCAGCCCATAACAGCTCTTGCATGGAATCAAAAGAAAAGGTGCTGATTGGGGTATTCAGAGCATTTGGACTAGGCGGAGGAAGCACTACGCGAGCGACCTGAAAAACAAATGAACATGACAGTCTTTGAAAAATGCAACTGTCCGAGGGATACAGGGTCGCATGAGAGTTGTTGGGCGACGCCTTACCTCATCCCAATCTGTCTCCATTGTCGCGGGATCGACTCGTTATATGCAGCATTACTTGCGCAAACATCGACATGTGGGTTAAGGATAATGGAGTTTCCCGTGTCGCATCAACAATGGGAACAAACAGAACAAGCGACAATGGTGGTTCTCTGCAGCAATCAAGCGGCCATGCGAAACCGGCGGGACGTGTTGTCTCCTGGGATCTTGACGCGTCTCGAATGCAGGACGCTTCGGAAGGAAGCCGCAACCAAACCGATGCCGAAGATTCCCCATTGGTCATGACGTCTTCAGGCGCTCCTTCTCAAGAAGGCGGTCATCATTCATACTACAAAAATGCAGAAACGATTGTTCTCATGTCTGAGGACTTTGCAGCATGAGAACCCATTGGTATGTCACGGTTGAAGCTGTGGTTTAATGGACTTGATCTAAATCACGTCAGGGACTGCCTAGATCTGGCACGCCGCCAAATCTGAGAGCTCGCATGCAAAGAGGTCTACCAGAGAAGCGACCCATAAAAGATGTCAAGAAAGTCATTGCAGTGTCTTCGGCCAAAGGTGGTGTGGGAAAATCAACCGTGTCAGGTGTGCATCCACGCTCTTTTCCCTCAGTCGATCCCCAAGCTAAAAGGGAATAGTAAACCTTGCTCTAGCATTCGCAAGAAGCGGTTTGAGAAGTGGTGTCCTTGATACCGATATCTTCGGACCCTCAATACCGACTTTACTCGATCTTGAAGGAAATGAACCGAGACTATCAGCCAGTATCGCTATCCTGTCCGAAGCATACGAAGACTGCGGCTGATTCGTGACACAGACAACCAGTTAATCCCGCTCACGAACTACGGATTAAAAACTATGTCCATGGGCTATCTTGTGCCTGAAACATCGGCGATTGTATGGAGAGGTCTCATGGTCATGAAAGCTCTGCAACAACTTTTGCATGAGGTTGAATGGGGTGGACTTGATGTCCTCGTCCTTGATCTTCCGCCAGGTACTGGTGACGTACAGCTGACCATAACGCAACAGATTGAACTTGACGGTAAGAATTTGCGAATACCTAGCTCATTTCTCGGACTTTCTGACAAGTATTAGGAGCGGTCATCGTATCTACACCACAGGATGTTGCACTCAAAGATGCGGTCCGCGGTGTCGAGATGTTCCGAAAAGTCAAAGTGCCGGTACGATAACGAGTGTCTGTTATGCCTTGTGATCCACTAATGCTGTGTTTAGATTCTTGGTATGGTCCAGAACATGTCTGCGTTCACGTGTCCGAACTGCTCTACAACCCATTCGATTTTCGGTCGCGAAGGCGTCATCAAGAAGTGCGATGAGATGAACATCAAGCTTCTCGCCGATATACCTCTTCATCCCAGCATCTGCGAAGACGCAGATCGCGGGAAACCCACAGTGGTTGCAGAACCGGATAGCTTGCGAGCGCAGGTTTTCAAGGATCTAGCTGCAGATCTTAGAGGACAGTTGCAGTTCTGAAACAAAGTATGTGCGATTGTTAGCACTGCAGGGGCTTTCACCTGCTTACTGTGAGACGGAATTTCGCTGTCTCTCGCCAAGCAATTCGAACAGATAACCACCCGACTGGATCAGATTGTATTGCTCATATCGAAGGATTGCGATAGTTGTACTTCAACAGCTGAAGAGTGTGGTGATCAGCACAGCCTTGTAGCCTTGCAGCTACCAAAATTACTTACAACCTGCACCACGTCAGCAAGGCTGTCTATCCACGATAATCATAAGCGCCCATCAAATCCTTTCGTATGACCAGCGTAACTCTCGCCGGTCGTCTAGGCTTCTGTCATATTTCATGTTGTGCTTCTCAGAACTCGTTCTTCGCGGGTTTGCACTCTGCGCTTCTCCTGTGCTTGTGAAACTCTCCTCGGCGCTTGTTCTGAAGCCTTCGCCCGGGAAGAAGGACTCATTCCATCTGTCTTCAAGTCTACGGCATTATCTGTCAATTCGCTAACAGCCATGATTCCGACACTTTCAATGCTTGCAGCCAAGCGAGGACGAATCCCCTGGCTTTCCGGCTTCATCTGGACGTGGTCTTTATTCTGCCACTCTACCCTGGCACAGAGTATGATCAATCCGAACGCAAATCCCTGGGTCTTGAGTTATAATGCAGCAGGTGAGATGACTCTGAGAAAGAAACCTTCATCGACTAACATATACTAGCTGGTCCAGATGGTATGTCCTTCTTATCAGTCGTCGAGCAATGCCAATAGATCTTGGTTCAGGGCCGTGGAATGCAATCACCCAACTGGTAGATTATCCTGAGCAAGTGAGTTTTGTTGTTCGTGCTCAACCAGAGCGAGCAGGATTTAATACGCTCATACTAGAACATTACATTCTTCCCATCCCTTACGCAAACGAGCTTGTTCGTACAAGCGAGTGCTTGCGATACGCAGAAATCTGCTTGTGAGCCTCATCAATCAGGCATGTGGACACAGAGCGGTGCACATTCGCTCTTCAACTGGGTCAACATATCCATACCTGATGCTTCAAATTGGGACGCTGCGGCAGGCCCTCTCATGCTCAAGGGTTCTGCAGTGCTGACCACTAATCGAATTGTCTTGTGGTCAGCGGATCGTACACTTGGGCCAGACTATCTTGATGGCGTGGCTATCACCATAGCTTCCAATTATACCGTCACAGATTCGGAGCCCGATACGTCCTACACACTGGAAGTTGGCATGGTGAGTTGAAAGATCATAGAGACTATTGTGTATGTTCTGAATCTTTGCCTGAAGTTATCACTGGATACCCGATCGAGTCCCGTCAGTTGGACTACCGGCAATGGTTCAGATGTTTCGTACGATCGATTTCTGCATCGTGCTTACCAGACTGGAAACATTCCATCGGTCTCTTTCGGCTTACATGTAGGCTCTGTCTGGCCTTCAATCCCCGGAAGTCTTGTCATAGGTGGCTACGATAGATCTCGGTGCATCAGCACACCAATCGTTTCGGACACGAACGACTTCTCGCTTGCCGAGTTGAGCTTAGAAGTTGCCTCTGGAGGCTGGTCTTTTCTGAACACTTCTAGAAATGACCCCGAACACCTCTTGCGCGTTGATGAAGCTAACAGCAGCAACAACTCCCTGCCGGTGTTGCCCAATCCTGGTGTACCATACATATACCTTCCGGGAGACACATGCTCAACAATAGCTTCATTCCTGCCGGTGGACTATGATGAGACCCTTGGACACTATATCTGGAACACGACACACCCATCATTTGAAGACATTGTATCGTCGCCATCAGCTCTCAAGTTTTCCTTTAACACAAATTCAGGTATCGAGAACATTTCAGTGCCTTTTGCACTGCTGAATCTAACGCTTGAATACCCTATCAGCAGCACAGCAACGCAGTACTTTCCTTGTGCCTCTTACACGCCGCCCGATGGTTCGTCTTACCACCTTGGACGCGCTTTTCTACAAGCAGCATTCCTAGGACAGCAAGGTCAGACAGATAAGAAGTTCCTGGCTCAAGCGCCGGGGCCGGGCATGATGGCTCAGGCTATCACGAAGCTTGCTTCTACAGACACCACGTTGACGGCTATGGCTAACCCGCCATTATGGAACGCGACGTGGACTGGTCAATTGAAAGCAATTCCGGGAAACGTCGGAACAAGCAATGCGAAGCCAGAGAAATCCAAGAGATTGAATGGGGGTGCGATCGCTGGCATCGTAGTGGGAGCGGTGGCTGGTCTAGTACTGTGCGCAATTGCAGCTTTGGTCTTCCGTCGCCGACGTAAGCAAAGCAAGGAGCAGACTGTACAATGGGGTGGACATCAGTACAGTGTGGAAAAAGACACTTTTTTAGGACGAGGCACAGGTACAGTCAGCGAAGTTGCAAGTGAGCCGATTCATGAAATTGCGGCTTCTAAAGTGATGCAAGAGAATGACAGCAAGACAGAAACAGCAGAGATGGAGGTACCGGCATGTGTGGGAGAGTTGCAAGGAAGCGATGTTTATCGCAGAAATCAGGTGTCGTCTTGAGATGAGACAGATCGTATGCAGAGCAAAGTGGTTGGGATGGACTTCACATGTCAACGTGAGCATGGCGTTGGATGAACCGGGCTGTCGGAGACGGCGACATGGATGATCAGACTATGTATCTGTACGATATTTCTTCAAGTTTAATAATAACATGTGCATTCATGAGATTGTGAAAGGTTGAAGATAGTCTTCAAAGATACTCCGTAAACCTGACTCGAATTGATGACCTTTTGACAGAAAATGACGCGGGCAACCCCGGACCTTGTTTTCTCGTTGCTGAGGGGTGGCCTTGTCGTCCACGCCGTCATAACCAACGCATAACGCTGAACCGAGTCGCACTGCATGCCGCCATTGGTAGGCAGACCCCGAGCAATCAACAACCAGGTACCTCGTCGATCGTACCGCAGTCTCCAATACCACACCCATGGCAGCCGGTGATGACGCCCCGGCCAGCCCACTGCCTCCCAGACGGCCTCCTCTAGGCCACCGACACTCGAGTACATCCTCGCATGTGTCCCAGTCCCCGAGCGACTCGACCACCAAGGGACACCACAAATCTGCGCATCACAAGCCTCAGCGACATGTCGTTAGCCATCACAATCGCATGGGATCGCGCAATCCTAGCTTCCATCGTTCTCTAAGCAAGATCAAGATCGCTCAACACGATTCGCGCCAGCACGACGACGACGAGCCTCCAACTCCAAAGGCAAAACAACAAGCCTCGGTAGCATCCCAGTCCACTCTTGTTCCGCCCAGTCCATCCAGACCCAACATGAGGCGCAACAACACAACCGTCCACCTTCCGCGCAACCACTCACATGCCGGTCTCAAGAAAAACCTCTCCAGTGGCCAATTGTCTCGTGCTGCTGGAGGGAAAACTACTGTACATGGCCGCACTGCCAGCCAGCACCGACCCGATATTCGACGCGCTCACACACAACCATACAAGCGATCCAAAAGTCCTGCGCCGAAAGCTGGAAAAGTATCTTTCGATGTAGGCGACGATGACGACGATGACGATGGTGAAGAAATGGAAGGTGTCGATGACCAATGGACCGAAGAGAGCGCATCAGCGTCACCCAGCACCACACGCGATAACACACGGAACAACACGCGCCAGAACTCGGTCGTCCTCGATCCAAAACAGAATCCCTACGCTCGCCAGCTCGCCGAGGAAGAAGCTGCGGCGGATTCCTCTGGAAGCGACACTGTTGGTTCGCGTAGTCCACCCAAATCTACCAAAGCTCCCATCTCTCTCAGCATCCGTACCAAAGACTTTGCTGCTCCTCAACCCGCTCCTACCTCAGCACCACAGCAATACCAACAACAACAGCAACCTCCAACCTCCTCATACAATGCCCAGGCCGCACAACAGCACATGCCCGATGCTGATGCCATAGCTCGTCGTCTGCTCGAAAGAAATTCTTCTATAAATGCTGCGCCACCAAGGGTCTCGTCCGTTTCAGCTTTGGCAAACCCGAATGCTAGCGATCCAAAGAGCTTGTTGACCTCGAATGCTGGCTTGTCTGTGACAGGTGGTTCTAACACACCAGTTGTGTCCCGCTTCATCACGAACGATGGCATCAGTAGTAAGGACGGCACGCCAGCAGAAATGTCGGGCTTCCTTCAGGGCGCCAAAGGTCACTCTCGTACTGTATCGCAGGCTCAGACACGCAAAGAACAATCCGACCTCTATCGTAATCAGTCCACTCCCAACTTTGCCTCACAGAAACAACCATCGACACCGTCGGGCTCTGGTGCTGTAACCCCAGACCCGACTCTAAACCAGAGCAGAACACAACAGAAACTATGGCTACAACGCGGTCTCTCCAACATTGAAGCCAGCTCACAGCCCCACCTACCTGGTCTGTTGCCCACAGGCCGTGCCCAAGCCATGCGCACCCCACACGCCGGCAAACAGTTTGAGTTTGTCGACAAGGAGTGGGCCGTCGTACGTCGCTTCCAAAATCCACTTGAAGCAGGCCTCGAACGACTACGAAAAATGAATGGAGGCTCTTTACCTGGGCGACCAGCCAAGTCAAAAGCAGGCGCAGCACAACAACACACTAATGGCGGTGTCAATGGGCACAAGAGAGGACCTTCTAATGCCGCGTCTATTGCTAGTAAGAAGAGCGATTCTACTGTTGTCGCAGGCTCGGAACAACCGACAGCAGGCAGAAAGTCTCGTGTCAGCTTCCACATGGGCGAGGCCGAAGGCGATAATGACGACGACGAACACGAAGAGCAAAACTCACGCCCTGATCGCGAAACCCCTGCAGACATCGCTCGCAGATTATGGGATGCGCCTGTCGGTATACAGGTAGAGGGATAGAAGGAACTCTACGATTTCTAATATGCTGGGCCATCTCTTCATTGTTCATTATTACTTCCTTCGTTCCTCACTTTCGTCTATTCTGACATCTTTGCCTGATTTTCACACTCTCTTCTGCTTCTTGGTTTCCGGTCGGCTATGGTGGTATACATGCATCTGGCGTGGCGTTGGCTGGTCGTTATTTCTCTCTGACATGTTTCTTTCAACATGTCTCTTTTCTTGGGAAAGTCAATTGAACAAACTCTTCATTCAGTAAACACTGTCTTCATCTTCGACAACATCAATTGGCTTGTACAAACATATGTAAACATATGTAGAAGTGTAAAAAGACTCTTTTGCTTGGCAACTCCAGGCAATAAAAAGACGTTTCCAAGACTCGCGTAGACTGGCAAAAAGGTTCGTTCGCATGTGTTGGTTGAGGGAAGATGGCGGCCACGATGGCTGTAGTGCAAAAAAGCTTCCAGACCCGTTCAAGATCCAGGCACGCGAGGACAGCGATTGGAGAATGGCGGTTTTTATGCCGAGTGAGTCAAAATTGTGCAAAAAAATCTACCGTTCCTACCACTGCAGGCTTCACAGCCCTAGATTCGTAGAGTGCAAAGGGCAAGCAAGCAATTTCGGCATGGCAACGAGAACGACAATTTGAACCCTGTTCTGGATACCCAACCTGCCTATCTTGCAATATCGGTGACAATGTTATCTAAGCAGTAGCTTTCTCGACTTTTCCGCAGTGATAGTGGTATAAGGCCGACCTGGCAGTTACTGCGACAAAAAAAGTCGTTGACCGGGTGTTTTCTGGGTTGCCTTCTTTCGCTTCTTCGCTTCTTCTTACAAGTGCTCTCGTAGCAACCAACTCGGACCGTACCACCAAACGCCGTCGTCTGTCTAGGTTTTGGGAGTCGAGAGGTGTGTGGGGCAGTCCGGATCTACCAGAGGACACTATTGCCTGTAGTTCTCGAATCCCACGAGTCGGAGATGGGTGTTCTCTTTCCCTTTCCCTTCGACCATGAGTGAAATTGTTGAATAAAATTCTATTGACAAATGTCTCACAGTAAGCACTTGTGTACACCGCCGGCATGTCACAGTGTGTCTCTAGTGGTAAGTGGCATAATCTTGTTTGCACATTAAAGCCAAATCTCCCATCCTCCTTTTGCCGAGGGACACCAATCTCTCGCAGTATAGAAAGAGAAAAGAGGGGTATATGTCGAATTTCGCCAGCGACTCAAGTCGTTGGAATATGACGGGTTTCGCAATTTCTTTTGTGTTGTAGGCGTGATGCATGAACTGTTGATCTTTTCATTTTCGATAGCATGGTCGTTTGGCCTGCCGCACCGTTTTCTGTTGCGACTGTTGGCCTTTCTCTCCACATGTTGCTGCATGGAAGAAGGTCAAACTTGCACCAGCACACCAGAAGGCTCCGATTTGACAAGACACAAGCGCCAGGTACCAAAGTCTAATGGTCGCACCGGTTCGATCTAGCGCCCGCCTCATGCATTTCTTGCGTGAAATGAGGTGCGACACTAGGCCGAGAATGGGTGTTTGCGACCAAGCGCATACCGGGAAATGAGATTGAGCACGTTCTTTGCCCTGCTTATGCTCTCCACACGACCACAACCTGTCCTCGTGCCCGCGGCTAAGATTGAGAACTCAGGTAGGTCAAAAGTCAGATCGGGTTGGTATATCTTGCGGGGATCCTCTCGTATCGCGCGTCCTTCCTTCCCTTCCTCTATCGATACACAGTCATTCCAGCTGCAAGACAGTAACAGTCACTCTTTCCTTTTGTATTTACTTGCCAACTGCGAGCTGAGCTCTGCCACCACACTCTTTACACCACTATCATTCAAGGCTCAGAATCAACAACATTCATTGACCAATCATTACCGTCAATCACTGGACATATCTCAATCAACCCTTGATAAACCATCATCAAACATATCAGCCAGCCACAATGCAGTTCACCAACTTCATCCTCCCTCTTCTGTTTGCCATCTCTGGCGCCAACGCCCAATCTAGCGATGTGACTTCCGTCCAGACTTACTACACCACCGTCACTGTCAGCCGTGTTGTCGAGACCACCACTTGCACCTCGACCACTACTCCTGCTGCCGCTCCTACCACTTCTTCGTCTTCATCATCATCATCTTCTTCTTCTTCCACCAGCGAAGCTCCCGTCATCTCTACTTCTGAGGCTCCTGTTCCCACCAGCTCGCCCTCGACCTCGTACACTACTGAGCTCATCACCCAAACTGTCCAGAGAATCGCTGCCAGCTCTGTCGTCTCCTCGTCCATGGTTACTGTCTACCCTGTTGCTGCCAGCGCTTCTGCTGCCATGCCTTACGCTTCGACCAACGGCACTGGTGTTGCCGTCGCTTCTCCCACCATGACTCATTACACTGGTGCCGCCTCTGGCTTGACTGTTCAGTTCGGCGCTGCTGCTGTCATTGCTGCCGTTGCTGGTGTTGCTCAGATGCTCTAAGCAATTGGACTACTACCATCTTGTCATCGCCTTCTTACCTTCTTGGAAAATGCCCCGTCACGTCAGGCTTGAGACTATTCAGCCAACTACTACCATCACCTTTTTGTATAATGTTTTCTTCCACCTCTCACGTACATTGAGAGGTCGTTGATGATATTCACCCTTTCTTATTTCCTTTGTCTCTTCTAACGACTTCTACCAACCTTTTTACACACCACTTCTTATCACGAAGAACGACACAAAAGCGAACAGAACGGCGTTCGGAGACAAAGTCTTCTTTCTTCTTTTTTCTACTGGCGGGAATACCCTTGGGCTTCGATGTTGTTTTTGTTCTATTTCTATTCTTATATTTACTTATCCTCTTAACTTTTTCTCACAGTTGATTCGTATGTCAATCGTATCATTTGCTCAAAGATATCTTCATACCTCTCTCCATTCGTGACGATCCTACATTTTGTGGCGTTATTTGATCATATGAGCTTCCAAGCTCTTCTGGAAATGAGGAATGCAAGAACGTTTGTTAGGATCCTTCGTCATAATAAGACCTTGTTATCCACGATCGATGGCACAATCGTCTGTCAATTGATTAAAATATCTTGAACCCTTCGCGACGTCATCAAGTCAAGTCAACATAACCGTCCAGCACCTATTGTCATGCTGCCCGCCTAATGATCGGATGATCTGCTCGGCTCGAGCTATTTATGATAGCAAAACGTGGTATTCCTGGCTTGAAACACAACTACGGCTGTCAGGGCCTTATTTACTCTTGACACAGGTTTGGACCTGGGGTTGCGTTGTTTGAGGGGTTTGTGGAGGAGTTTGTTTCATAAAGTGGAAGTGTCTTGTTGCAGATTCTGCTAAGAATGTTTGGTGAGAGGTCTAAAGATGATCCGACGAAACAATATCGACGTTTAGACTCACAGATCGCTGGCCCAGCTTTTTGATTTGCTCGAGTTATGTTAAATATCTCGGATTTATTAAAACCAGGCAAGCCAAGGATGGGAATCGCAAGGAAAGAGTAGTGGTCAGAGAAGTGGAGCCGATTCGGATATGTTGCGGATTGCGTATATCCAGCTTACCGCAAGCTTAATCTGCTAGCAAGCAGGTTCAAGAGTCCAATCACAACTCGAGCGCTTATGCGACCTCGTCTACTCTATGCATAAGACCATTCTTCCATGCTATCGACAAATCGTCATGATGCTTCAAGCGCCGCGTCGTACAATGATGAGGCCAATACTGCTGCTCATGCAAAATAGCCGCTTGGAGGGGATATCATGGCACTTACAAAGAACATGAGCAACATCAAAACCAGCAGTCACCCTCGAGATCTGCCTCGAAAGATGTTTCTCCGCCCTCAAAATTCTACTTCGAGGTTAGCATGACCATTGCTGTCTCCGGACATGGCTGTCACACATACCTCACTATCGCTCCTCACCCTCGCCATCCTCATAAAATCCTCGCTACAGCAAAACTGCTACTTCCCCAACGGAGTAATCGCAAGAAACGACTACCCATGCACCGATCTAATCAACAATGCACCTGGTATTCAGGTCCACTGTTGTGAAGTCGGGAGGACCTGTCTGCCCAACCGGATGTGTTCAGGAAACTCCCAAGACGAAAACCCCATGCGAGGGACTTGCACAGACTCAACTTGGGACTCTTCTAACTGTCCCAAATTTTGTACACCATGTAAGCCTCATGCCCTTTCCCTTTTTTGGGTTTGGTCTGGGTTCGAGAGTTCCAAGGGATATAGTTAGCTGATTCTAGCCGGTGTAGATTCACGATTAGGCAAAATGTACAATTGTACATCCACAACAGGGGTTTTGCTGAACAATGATGTGGCGTTTTGTTGTGTAGACACCGGACCTAATTGTTGCAACAATCAGACCGAGGTTTTTGTTGCAAACGATTGGGACTTTAAAGCATCTGCGGCTGAGGCCGCGACAACAAGAGGGACAGCGACTTCGTTGACTGTTGCTAAGACATTGACAACTTCGTCATCGAGCTCGTCTTCAGGCTCGTCTTCAAGTTTATCAACGACTGGATTGTCTTCGTCGGATTTCTCGACACCTCTGTCACCAGCTGCTTCGAAATCGACATACGGAATCTCGAGCGTGATCACAACCACGGAAGGAAATAAAAACGTACCCACCAATAGCATAGCTACGCCTGTACCCGCATCAACGAACGCAGCACCAGCAGATTCTTCAACGTCGAAAAGAGATTGGACAGGCATAGGTATCGGAGCAAGTGTTGGCGCAGCAGTTCCTCTCCTCGCCTTGATAGTCGTCGGTATCTTTCTCTGGCGCCGTCATCGCCGGCGTCGTTCAATGTTCGAATCACCTTCAACGAGCGGTTATTCTGGAGATAGTGCTTCGACAGGAACTACCAAGGAGTCGCTGATACGCAGTGGTAAGCCTGAGCATCTCAAGGCGTATGAGGCAGGTGGGGTGCAGACATACGAACTAGATTCTGTGCGTGACAGGGCAGAATTGCCGCTTAAGAGCCCTAGAGAGTTGCCTGGATCAGAGGGGGAGAGGCAGAGATACCAGGCAGTACAACTCCGAGGCCATAGTAATCCTTATCAGCCGGCGTGAAATGGAGAAATGAGAAGGCTTGCAGTCTTTTGGAACAAGTCAATGATTGTGATGTGTGCAACTGGGATTTGTTTCTTGCTACATTCTTTTGATGTGCTTCCTTGTTCAAACAGAGGTAATCTATTCACGATCTAGAGGGCCTCCCAGTAGACTTGTACTTCTGTCATATGCCAAAAACGCCAAGATGACCGCTATGCTCGAAAAAAACAATGGGACCAGACAGATTTCCTCACCATATTTACAAAGGCGGTGGGTTCAAGTCGCTCCTTATTCTTCTTTCTGTTTGGCTGCTTTCTCTCCTTCCTTTTCAGCCTTGCCTAGCTTGCCCTTTTGGCGCTTCTCCTGGAGATACTTCCAAGAACGAGTTGGTCCACCAGTAAGAACACCTTTCAGAGACTGGCTTGTACTCGGCCAGCTGATGGTCTTCTTGATACAGTCACCTACAGCCTCGGAGAGGTCATCCTGGGTGCCGATGCGACGCTCAAAGTCACCACCCTCACGACGTCTGATACTCATAGAATCTTCGTCTGTGGCTTCTTCGATGACTTTGTCGAATGCTGAGCCAGGAATCTGGAACTTTTTCTGGTAGTTCCAGTAGAGCTTCTGGCGGAAACTCTTGGGGAGGCGGCGAACCATGTTTCCTCGGCGCTTGGGGTCCATGTCTTGCTGCAACTTGAAACCATCCAGACCACCGATGATATCTTCAGCAGGGATTGCTCGTCCAGAAGATGAAAGAGCATTGGCAACAGCCGCCTCTGTCTGCCACCCAGGTTCTAGAGGGACTCTTGAGTCGTTGAAATCCACATTAGGCAGATTCTCGATGAGGGGAACATAGAGTTGGCGGAAGCTAGGCAGCTGTGCATCGACAATGTTGGAAACCTTGCGAGGGTTCTCACTTCCGAATCGAGGGTTCATTCTAGGATCGCCCATGTAAGAAATACCAGCGATAGTTGTGTAGAGTTCTCTCTCGGTAAACTTTTCGGGCAACATCAGCAAAGCAGTACGAACTGCAGACATGAGGTTAATCTGGTTCGCGAGTCTGACTCTTGGATCATCTCTGAGAATCTTGACGGGCTTTTGAAGCCTACCAGCCAGGTACAAAGTATCCCAGTCGCTCAGATCCTTGCAGATGGTGTTGATATTGACGACACCGTACTTGATCATGACACCATTGACGGTGATGTAAGGGTTGAAATAAACTCCAGCACCGAAGCTGTCCTGTACTTTGGAGACGGTCCAAGAACCCAAGCTCTTCAAGAAACTGTAGTGATGGGGATTCTGACGCATGTTGGTAGAATGCCAATGCTCTGTGTGAGAGACACCAAAGATAAAGTCGATGATCTTTCCACCACCTTCTTGCCATTTTGTGACGGCCTCGGGTGGATGAGGGTGAGGGGAAAAGGATTGGGCGACGTTGGTTGCTGACTGGTTGGTGGCCTGAGTGAAGACACCACTTCCGTATGCGAAAGCGTAACGGATTGGAGCGCGGAACTGCCATAGAACCTGGCGCATGGCTTCTTTGAAGTCTTCATTGATCTTGATATGTTGATTGGTGCCGAAGTAACGGTGGGGGAGTTGCGAGAAGGCGGTGATTTGTGAGTAATCGGCATTGTCCTCCCAGCCCTCGGGCATGGTCTGGTTGGGAGTAGCTGCTGCTGAAGATTGCGGAGGAGATGTGGATGCGGTCGAGGTCTTGGACTCGGGAGCGGATGAGGAGGACGAGCTGGAGGAGGAGGACGATGAGGATGCAGAGCGAGCAGCATGATGTCTCAGAAGCGCATCGGTAGAACGAAGACGGTTGTAGTGTGAAGTAGGAATTGGCAAGCTACGGCCTGCCACAAGTGGCCGGACGGGACGGAAGGCCTTAAGACTATGTCAGCTTGGTTGGAAGTTGAAATATTACTGATGAAAGCATACGGAAAGCATTATAAAAGTTGTAGATCAAACAATGAAGGAGGGGTGTTTCAAGCGGCTTTTTTTATTCGGTGGTCGCATATAGCGTAGGATGTAGGACGGGAAGGAGCATGTTTATCCAGAGATCAATACATGGCTCGAGCCAGACAGAAAGACACAAAAATGAGATGTAAGGAGGAAGGCACAAAGGTAGAGACAGAAAGACAAGAACGCAAGGTCAGGAACAGGAAGGAGCTGGAACCTTTGGAAAGCACACCCGGACCGGACCACTTTGCGTCAGAAGCCGGGGAAAGAACGAGAAGCCCCACGCGTGCCTGACGTCGCGCCTTGGCAATCACGTGTCAGCCCGGCAGCTAAGCTTTCCAATCTGTTTGTTGTTGCTCGAGACGAATCGCGACCCTGTCCAAGCTGCTTTGTTGCTTGAGCGTCTTGTCTTTCTTGATCAGATTCGCCCAACACCCGCCTCGTCGCCGCCAGCATGGCTGCTATACCGGGTCTAGACATGTCTATGCTGACATACTCTGCTCGATTGGCCACTTTCAACACCGAACATCAACTCACAAAGAGACGCGCTTCGAGTCAAAAGAAGAAACAACCCTCGACCGCGTCCTGGCCCCACGAGTCGCCTTCCGGTGAAGAGGTGAGTCTAACTATCGCTTGTCCATTGCGCATTGTTCTGATCTCTATAGCTCGCTCGCGCCGGCTTCTTCTTCAAACCCGCTCCCGACAGCGATGACAATGTCCAATGTTTCCACTGCGCCGTAAAACTCGACGGATGGGAGAGCCAGGATGTCCCCCTCCAGGAGCATCTGGCCCACTCAGCACACTGCTCCTATGCCCTGAGTCTATCTGTCTCGGACAAGGCCGAAGAACGCGACCCCATGAGCCCGGAACTGGTTGAGGCCCGCACAAGCACCTTTGGCGACATGTGGCCCCACGAACACAAGAAGGGATGGAAGCCCAAGATCAAGCAGATGGTTGAGGCAGGTTGGGCATACGATCCTTCGCCCGCAGACGAGGACGGCGCCACCTGTTTCTACTGCAACATGTCACTGGACGGATGGGAGCCCAAGGATAGCCCACTCGAGGAGCACCGCCGTAGAGAGCCAAACTGCCTCTTCTTTGCCCTGATGGACCGTTACAAGTCTACAAGACGCAAAGGTGGGCGTGCTCGTGCATCTACTGCCTCGAGAGCTTCCCGCTTGTCCACACAATCCGTCCAATCGACCTTCTCTGAGGCTCCGTCGCTGATGTCCTTGGGTGACACAGGTCCCCAACTTGAAGTCGAAGATAGCATTGCCATCGATACAACCATCTCCTCTGACGCCGGCAAGGGTCGCAAGAAGGCCCCGAAAGGAAGGAAGAAGACAGCCCGCCAGGAATCTGTCGAGCCCTCTGTTCTGTATCCGACCCTGCAAGAACCTTCGCAAGAGGAGGACGACATATTCGAGATCCCCGTCGACTCCGACCCTGTACCTGTCGTAGAACAGCCCAAACCCAAACGCGGTCGCAAACCCAAGAATACTCAAGAATCGATTGTCATTGACGACTCCGTAGCGGAGCCTGCACCGAAACCTACACGGGGCCGCAAGAAAGCAAAGGAACCCTCTCCACCTCAAGAGACCAGTCTGGATGAAAGTCAGTTGCAGTCTGAACTACAGGAAGCTGCCGAAGTCGCTGTTGTTGCAGAAAGTGCTCAGACAAAATCTGGAAGAGGCGTCAAGCGAACTAGTGATGGACTTGAGAAGCCCTCAGTCGCTGAAGACGAGGTGATCGAAGAAGAGCCGACCAAACCCAAGAAGGCCGCGAAATCTACAAAAGCAAAAAAGACCAAAAAGGCGGCCAAGGACAATCAGGAAGAAGCAGAAGAGTCCGCTGCAGTCTCACAACCAGAGGAAAAGCCGAAACGAACAAGGTCTAAGAAGACCAAAAAGATCGAGCCTGAGCCCGAGCCTGAGCCTGAGCCAAAGGTAGAGCCTGGAGCGATTACCGAGCAGGTGAGCGAGGTACAACCAGAACTGGCACATCCTGCCGAAACCGAAGAACAACTGGAACCCGAACAAGGAGCACTCGAGAGAAATTTTGAGATCGCCGATAGTGACGCCGGACTCGACAATGAAGCCCAACAACAGCTACCAGAACAAGAGGTCGATCAGGAAAATGTTGATCCTATGGCAGAGGCCGGCATCGATATGGAACCAGAGAACGAAGAGGCCCTTGAGTCTCAAGAGCGACAAGACGAGGATGTACTTGACGAAGAGTTCAACAATCTTGAGAGTGTTGAAGCTGAGGAAGAAGTTGTGGTGCAAACGGAGGACAATGTGGTCAATGAGGAGGAAGAACAACCCGCTTCCATTGCACAAACCCCCGCAGCTGAAGAATTCGAGCCGACACCAACACCTGAAGTCAAGCGTGTTTCTGCAGTCTCTGTGTCTTCTGTTCGGAGATCTGTCGTACAACGAGCCGACTCGGAGGAAGTCGAAGAATCAGTTCATTCGACTCCACGCAGTGCACAATTATCAGATGTCGAGAACCAACCGCCATCTTCGTCATCACACGCTCCAGCTACAGCTCAGAAGGTGGTTCCCTCTCTGGATGTGATGAATACTGCTATTCAACCCAAGGAGATATTTGCAAGCCCTACCAAGACTACTCGAGTACCTCTTGCTGCATCTACACCTAATCGATCTCCATCAAGACGATCACCATCCAAATTCGGCAGACTGACTTCGACAACTCCTTGGGAAGCCGTTGATCTCGAATCAATCTTCTTCCCCGACTCCGAGAACGAAAATGGGGATGCAGATGATGTATTCAACAAGCTGCTCGAGGTTGGTGGTGGACTGACTTCACCAGAGAAGAAGATGACGGTCGAGGAGTGGATCCGATCACGCGCAGAACTGGGGGAGAACAAGCTCAAGAATGAGTGTGAGCGTATGGTCATGCTATTCGAGAAGGAGGGTAACAGAGGTCTGGCAGCTCTGAACGGCATCCAGACCTCATCATGATTGACTGAACGAATAACGACTCTCGTATCTCTTTTGCGCAGGAACAGGTTGGCGACTTTCCCAGGAGTTCTGATTCAAGGAAATAACACGGTCCCGAGTCCTCTTTGTTTGGAAAGAGTTTAGGGACTCTGTCGATCAATCTCGTATTTTTCCGACTCTTCTGCCTTTTGACACTTTCATATCAGCTTGTAACATTGCATGGTCGATGTTGACCATAGTTCCTTCGCTCAACGCTCTTTGTGCCTGCATGTCAATATACTGTGGAAGCATGAAGATCGCCGTAGTTCGCACGCCCCTCAGGGCTGATATTGCTTCGAAGATACAGTTATCGGACCAATGATAGCGGAGCTTGACAGCAGAACCTCCTTGACTGAATTTACGTGGCTGTGAGAGGAGGTTGAACAGTCGAAAGGCAGTCTACATTGAAAGTATGTCATGTTGCCAATGATGAACCTGGCGTTCATGCGAAAGCAAGTGTAGGTTGACTGGAAGGATTCGAAGGAGGAAGGAGATTCAAGCATCCTTCGGAGGTCGAGCGCTGCGGGCCGATCCCAAAGTCGACCACCACCTTCCTGTCTCGACACTTGACATCTTCGCCATTCACAACAAACATCACGATATCAAGCCCCAATTCAAGCTTTTGCCTATCCATGTCAAGTCTAGACAAGCCCGATGGCTTGCCCTCGCAGGCGCCATGGAAGCTTGTCGATATCTCGTCTTCACCCCTCTGGGCTCCATCAAGAACCATCTCTGAATTGATAAGGGTTACGTGGCTCTTCGCGTGATCTATGCCGCTCAAGGCATACGTTCATCTGCCGCCAACAATATGTATAGCATGTTCAGTCGTTCGAGCCCTCGTTCATCTGGTAGGTTGAGAAGTGTTCTACTGATAACGACATGCCTCGGCTGTGGTCTTGTGTTTCCGGCCTTCAATGGTACCTCAATCTCTGCCGCCTCATAGAGACGTGCAGTAGACCACTTTCAACCTCTGATAGGTCGTTCTCATACTTCCGCTCTATATTACTCGGTCCAGCCCGCTCCTTTATATGAACCTTATGCATGAGTTAAGTTTCACTTAGGCGAGCAGAATGACCACTTTGCCTACAGCACTATGCACCAATTGCAAACGCTCTACAGCAATCCAAACACTCCGCAGACATGTATCATAAGGTCTAGAAGCTGCGTGTCGATTACCTTCTTCGAGATACGTTCCCATGTCTCATACGTACTTGCGGAAGCGCTGAGACAGTGGCTTCAAATTCCTATCAGAAGGACACACCGCTGCGAGGTCCTCAGGTATCTTCCCATACAAGTGATTGGTATCCTTGCTCGCAAATCATGCTTCGGCTAGGTGGGCCTTCAATCAAATCGGTCACACAATACGAGAACCCGCCATGAACAAAGATGGAAGGTCATACTCGTTCAGCACTGCAAGTTAGCGAGCTACTCAACGCCATCTCTATCACGCCTTTATCGGGTCTTCAAGAAGCGATAGTAGTATCCTGGCTCTGTCTATAAAGTCGGACGTCTCCTCCCAAGGACTTGATGTCTCTATCCATCAACAACACCATCGTTCCATCTTCACAAGATACTCTCGTTCTTCACAAGCCTTTCGTTCACGACTTCATCTGACTTTACGAGTTAGCCAACATGAAGCTCACTACTGCTTTCCTGGCTGGTCTGCTCTCTGCAAGCACCGTCGTCGCTGCTCCTGGCACTGCTATGCGCCGCAAGCGTGCTGAGAGTGCTCGTGCTGGTCTCCTCAAGGCTCCTAAGCCTTTCATTGCTGCCACCAACGTAACCGCTGTTGTCCACGGTCCCGAGAACAAGCAAGTCAGCTACTCCAACAACTGGGCTGGCGGTGTCCTCGAAGGTTCCGGCTGGAAGACCGTCACCGGCACTTTCACCATCCCTAAGGTCACTGTGCCCTCCGGTGGTAGCTCTAGAACTCTCTACTCTGCCTCTGCTTGGGTCGGTATCGACGGATACTCCTGCGAGTCTGCTATTTTGCAGACTGGTGTCGACTTCAGCATCCAGGGTGGTGCTGTCACCTATGATGCCTGGTACGAATGGTACCCCGACTACGCCTACGACTTCTCCGGCATCAGCTTTTCTGCCGGCGATAGTGTCACTGTCACCGTGACCGCCTCTTCCACCACCGGCGGTGTGGCCACCATTAAGAACAACAGCAAAGGCCAGTCCGTCAGCCACACCTTCAGCCGCGAAACTGCAGGCACTCTCTGCCAGACTGATGCCGAGTGGATTGTCGAGGACTTCACTCAAATCGAGAATGGACAGGAATCTCTTGTTCCCCTGTCCGACTTCGGCACTATCACTTTCACTGGTGCTTCGGCTACTACTAACAGTGGATCTAAGTATGGTCCTTCTAGTGCCGATGTCATTGATCTTATCTCTGCTAATGGCGAAACCGTCCTGACTGATGTTACTGTTGGTTCTTCTTCTGTTACTGTCGTTTACGAGTAAATCGTTGTTACCAGAAGACAAGGGATAGGAGGTATGGCGATGAGCCCTTGTTGTTGGGCTACTGTATACAGGAGGTTCGTTCTGTGCCTAGTAGTCAGGTTGGTGTAGTTGCAGATAACGGGGTATGAGACATGATTGAAACTATCCTCAAATGCATTGAATGTTCTCTTGAATCGTGCGGCTAGTGATCTAATTGCCGAGATGATCGTATCGTTATGCTCGGTTTGTCAGGCATAACCTCCATCTCGATTGCTCTTAGCCTCCAATCAAGCTCACTGCGCAGTATGGGCTATGGCAATCGCACTTTCTCTACTTGTACTTGTCCTTTGTATCGTTTTATACATACGAATTGATACTGAATTTCGTTCAAACTTGTTTGTATTCATTCAAATCAGATTAAATACATTTAAATCATCATTTAAAAGTCAATCAAACTTATTGAAAATCTCTGAGAGTCTTTTAAAGTTATTTAAAGACACTGCTTAAAGACTTTTTCCAGTATCTCCAACTTGTTTGAAGTTATCTCAAGTCATTGAAAGTCATTTGAAGTTACTGAGTAAAGTGATTCAAAGTCTTTTCAAGTTTTCTTGAGCCATTCGAATACAATTCAAGTCCTACTTGAAAGTCCTTTATATTCTTATGTATTCATATCTATCCATATATATCCATTGATATTCATTCTTATTCTTCCTGGCTCTGTCTATAAGATCCTCCCTCTTCTTTCCCCTGTTGCCCTGTTTTCTCTGCCTTTCTTATCTTTTTGTATACCCGGCAGACAGCGCAAAATGCCAAACACCTCTTCTAGTTCTTCTGTGTCTACTTCTTCTCCTCCTATTATGAAAGAAGAACCTATAAGCGCTAGTCCCTCCGTTTCTTATCCCACACCGGCTATCGTCAAAGAAGCAGAAGACACTGCTACTACTACGACTAGCACTCTTGATGACAATGATATGATTAATACTGCCGGTCCTTCGACCATGTAATTACCCCTCTCTAACTCTTTCTTCCCAATCCTGCCATGCTAACAACATCCCATTAGCAGAAACAAACCAGGGCGTCCCAAAGGCTCCAGATCGAAACGCGAGATGTTCCTCGAGAAGAAGTTGCTTCTCTGAGAACAAAGTACTCAGCACTTGAGCATAGATACAGAGCTTCGAAGAAAGAACTTGGAGAGAAGGATATTGCCTTGGTGGGTAAGGAGGCGCAGTTCAGGCTTTTGATGGTAGAAAGAGACAATCTTCGACAGGGGGAGATCGATGGCATAAGAGTGAGGGCATTGGGCGCGAGAGGTTTATCGGGATTTGTGCGTTTTTTTTTTTTTTTTTTTTTTTTTTTTTTTTTTTTTTTACATTCAACCGCAGTTTACTTTACAGTTGACAGTTATGTGAACTTGTTATCTCAATGTATAAATGACCATTGTTGATATCTTGTGCGATCGAGGCCAAGTAAGCTACTGATTAGGAAATTTCTGCCCAGATATATAGCAAACCACAATTTGTCAGATCAAAAGGAAATGAACAATAACTATCCCGTGTAGAGGCAAGAGAATCTCTATCCTATATGTGGAATGCTCACTGACCACTGCGGAATGGCATGCGCCATTGTAGGCAACGATCTCAATTCCACGAAGGCCTCAACCACGAGATAAGCCCTTGCCAAGATGTATATAACTCCACACATAGAGCAAAGAGCCGTAACAAGCATGGCCAACACTTGTGAAGCCTCGCCAATCATAATATCATACCAATTCCACCACAAAGTAGCAGATAATTCAGCCATGACATGTAAAAAGGCCCAAAGGAGACCAGAGAAACCAATATACATGGATGAAAATCGCCATAGCCACGCTTCGGCTTCAGTCGGAAAGCCGGCATTCCAGGCAGCGATATGAACAGCACTGAACGCGATACTGGCGGCCCAGAGTACTGTGCCCATGACCAGACCGCCTGTTGTTCGGACAAGGCCATCATGAGGCCAATCGCTGGCGGTGTGGCAGGCGAGGTGCTGTACATTCGTGCCGTGCGGCCCCACTGGCAAGTGGGAGATGGCCTTGACGATATGGACTCGAACTCAACACCACCTTCTGACACGACAATCCCCCATCCTCCTCCAGCAACACCTCCGCCCCATTTCCGAAAGACCACCCAACAGCGTTCAGGTTCGAGAGCATCTACCGCAGCACATACCTAGCAAAAATCATGGCACACATCTTCAGTCAACAGAAACAGTTCAATCAAGCAAGAACCGAAATCAGAGCATGAGCCACGGCACGAAGGGCCGTGCAGCCCCACCGGCAGGTGAGCGTCTGCCTTGACTTTCTACAGCTTGAGCTCCTCACATCCCTTCAAGGCATCACACTCAAGCCATGGTGAGACGTTCTGGAGCATGGCTTCTCTCTCTCGCTTCTTTCGACACACCTTGGGCATTTCCGGATATGCTGCCAGTGCAGTGGCGTACTTTCGATCTTCTCCGCAGATGGGTCGACGAAGGAGAGTGCGCACGGCAGAGTACTTTTGTATTGCCAGACATGCCAGACGAAGACGAGCTTCAGCCTGACCCTTCCAGTCTACGACCGTATCTTCAAGGTCAATTTCTTCCTCATACATCAAGGACATTCCAGTCTTCGTGCGTACTTGTAAGGCATGATCCAAGTTGTCCATCTCATGCTCATCGTCAGATATGCTCTGCACATGCACACTACTGCCGTCTGGCATAACCCGGAACTTTAATGCCATTACCTCTGCATGCTGCTGCTCGGCTTGGAAGCCAGGAAGTATAGAATTGGGTGCTGCATTGACGTGGCTCGACATGAGTATGAAGGCAGCCAGAGGGGCTGACCAAGAACCTTTGAGTATAGTGGGCTCCTCGATGCGACGAGGCTTGTACCACCAGAGTGTGTAGAGTACCAAGGCACATAAGACGTGCCCGACAATCCTCACTTCGAGTAGCGTTATTGGAAGGTGACAAGCCAACCGTGTGATTATCTGTACGGTAAACCATCCTGCTTGTAAACAAGCGATGAGTTTACCGAGTTCGTCCACTTTGCTCTTGTCGGCAATGTTCTGTGCCGAAATTTCTGGAAGTTGTCCACAAGAGGCCAGTAGCAGAACACCCTTTGGCGTGAGCGTAATTCGCTGTGTTTTGGACCAGAAGACCTCCCCTTCAGAGTCGAATGACTGGTTGCAATCGAAGGCGTAGCCACCCATCACGGCATAAAAGGCATGTGTGAGGGAAAAATTGTAGGAAGTCAGCTGTGTCCAAGTCAGTCGCGTACACATATTGAAAGAGGTGACTACCTTCGCCTCCTCGATCTCTCGCTTTAGTGCCCTGGCAGACATAAGTTGTCGCCAAGCAGCCCATATAGCAAGCTCTGGTCCAAAGATAACAATGGCACACCAGTACAAGTAGGGTATGAGCTTTTCTGTATTGGAGCTCGATTTCGCTGGGAGGTTAAGATGCATCACCGACCACGAGCAGACAAGTAGTGTTGAGACACAAGGCAGAAGGATGCCCCACGAACCTCTGATGTTTGGCTCATCAACCCATCCAGTTCGAGTCGAGCTGTTCAGAGTGGTCACATTCACCAGGTAGGTGCTCATCGCAAGGTTATTGGTATTAGAGCTTCCAAACACTCGACCATGATGGGTGTCGAGCTGCGATGTCCTATTGATACTTCTTGGCTTGACCTATCTTGAGCATTCGCGCTCATGAGCGGCAAGCCTGCAGACTGTCATGCATAGACAATCAAGTCGAACATGTTAATGTTTCGTTAGCCGCCTGTTCGGTGGCATCGCTGAACGCGTCCAGTCGCATGCGAGTCGTCAAGTCGAGACCTGACCGAGCGACAGGCCTGGCTCTGCACAAACCACGACGTACATGAGCATACTGTATAGGGATAGGCAAAATCCGGCATGGAAGCGCTGTCTAGAGATAGAAAGTGGGAGGTGTGATCGCCTTGCATGAAGGTGAGTGGGGCCAAATTAGACGAAGCGCCCAACTATTGACGGCGCTTCGTGCGAGACTCTGAACAGGAAGGCGTGCATATTAAGCCGGCGAACGCCCTTTCTAGGATCTGTCTCCTGTTTCTACCCGTCTTGTGAACATGTCGAAACCACTTTTGAAGAAGCAGGATGTTGGAGAAAGGAAGGAACGACTGCTGTTGTTTGATGAAATTCGTATGTCACCCGTTGGCAACGTAGAGACATGTTGCTAACCTTATTGTTACGAAGCTGCCTGGCAGAAGTGAGTTCAAGTCAGGGAGTCAGAAGTCTGTGTTAATGTCTGGAAAGGGACAATGAGTATCTTTTATCGGGATATCGGTCAGCACACCAGTTCTCGCGGTGTACATTGTGATGCTAACTTCTGACAGGCCAACCGCAGGTTCCTGGAAGAAATGTCTGGAAAGTATGCTGGGTTGGCATAATGAGACGAGTGAGCAACTCAAGTCTACTACATTTTACGTCTTGATACTAATCTTACTACAAGTCAACATCCACTCGCACACATTCGGCGCAGCATTATTCGCCATCCTTCCCTTACACTTCTACTACACTTTATACCAAAATGTCCGCGACGCCCAGCCCATGGATGTAGTCGTCTTCCTTCTCTACTTTCTCGGCGTAGCAATATGCTTTGCATGCTCAGCTGGTTGCCATGTAGTCTGGAACCATAGCCCACCCATTGCAAGTCTAGGCAACCGTCTCGACTTCTCCGGCATTGTGATCCTCATGTGGGGAGCCAGTCTTGCTTCCATCCATTTCGCCTTCATCTGCGATCCTTGGCTGAGGACTGTCCATTGGGGTTTGGTCTCGGCGAGTGCTGCTGGTTGTCTTGCATTCACGCTATGTCCGGTGTTTATCAAACCAGCGTTCCGTGCTGCGAGAGCAGGGATGTATGCGAGTTTTGGACTGTTCGCTGTAGTGTTTGTCATGCATGGATTCTACCTCTATGGCTTTGCGGTCCAGCGAAGAAGGCTAGCCTTGGAGTGGATGGCTTTGATGGCGTTGCTGAACCTCCTAGGCGCAGCATTCTATGCATTGCGGGTAAGTTCAAATTGGATGTCGTTTGTGCTGCAAGTGCTGACCTAGACCTAGTTTCCTGAGGCCTGGTTCCCTTATACATTCGACTTCTTGGGAGCAAGTCATCAGATTTTCCATGTGCTGGTTCTGGCTGCTGGTTTAGTGCATTACAAAGGGTTGGCTAACGCATTTGTTGAAGTCAGAGGACTGCAGCATACGTGTCAAGGTGTTACACTGTCCTGAGAAGTGTGAGTGACCATAGATGGAGGATTAAAGATTTAGTCTTGAATGTTGATATAGTACACCTACTCGTACAATCCATCTTCCTGTGACCTCTCAAGGCCCTGCATTATGTTTCGATCACCTTGCTCAGTTCTCCAGGAGATCAACAACAATAGGAGTGATCCTCTCGACACCCTGAGCCAGTTTAGCACTGACAGGAATAGCATGAAGCTTTTTCTTCCAAGCATTCTTCTTTCCACTAGGATGTACCGTCTCTCCTTCAGAGATACTCTTCAAATAAGCCTGCAAAGCCGCAAAATTCTCTCTCGTTTCTGGCAAATCAGCCTTGGTAGCAACAACCAACCAAGGCTTTGACGAGATAGGCGGCAACTTGAGTTCAGGAAGAACACGCGACCCATCAGGATTGAACAACACAGAGCCATCTTCGAAAACATTGGGGGCTTCAGCTTGGACTAGTGGTGAGTAGCGCACCATTTCTTTTTCTTCTTCAACGCGGCGTTCGGTTTCGGCGTTGACTTCGCGGTCGCGGAGGAGTTCGTATTGACCGACTTCTTTCCAGAGGCCTTTGAGGGATTGAATTGCATCACCGGCACTGAGATCGACTACAAAGGCTAGGATGCCAGCGCGTTCGATGTGGCGGA
The DNA here is from genome assembly GCF_000721775.1 of Aureobasidium melanogenum CBS 110374. NCBI lineage: Eukaryota > Fungi > Ascomycota > Dothideomycetes > Dothideales > Saccotheciaceae > Aureobasidium > Aureobasidium melanogenum. Next base: position 346,642 of record NW_024470077.1, on the reverse strand, counting down.
GGAAGCCGAGACCTAGACCACGATCGAGGTGGGCGTCTTCGATCAGACCGGGAATATCGGCGATGGTGAAGTTCGTGCGAGCAGGGCCTTTTTTAGTGCTTGAGGTGGGAACCAGAGGACGGCCTTTGTGGTTGTCGAGGACAACGGTGCCAATGTTTGGTTGCAGGGTTGTGAAGGCCCAGTTGCCGATACGTGCGCGGCTGTTGGTGATGGCTCGTAGCAGAGTGCTCTTTCCAGCATTGGGGAGACCAACGAGACCGACGTCGGCAAGCAGTTTGAGCTCGAGCTGGATCTCGACCTTCATGCCCTCATCACCCTTTGTGCCGTACTTGGGACGAGTGATGCTCTTTGTGACAAAGTGTGGATTGCCCAAACCGCCCATTGCACCAGCAGCAAGCAGCTGAGGAGTATCCATTGGAGTGTCCAAATCCAAACGTATAGGTGCCGGGGGCTGTGCCATTGCAATCTGCGATCTTCTCGGACGTGGTAGAGGAGGGAAATCTGCGGATGTGAAGGATTGAGGCATGGCACCAGGGAACAGCAACCATTTGTCGCGCCTCCATTTGCGAGTGTTGTCGACAACGCCGGGCTCATCATCGAAGACGGCGTCTGCTCCCATGGCTTTTGCCCTCTTGTCTGCCACCTCTTCCTCTGCCACAGGGTCGTGTCGCCACACTTCTCGGACAATCGTACCCACGGGCACTGTGATCAAGATGTCTTCTCCTCTGGTTCCTCCCTGACCTTTTCCTTGGCCATTCTTCCCACGACCAGCTTTTAGTATTCCTCGTCGCGCAAGCTTGTGCAATGATGTCTCGCCTTGCACCGCCTGAATGTAGATGTTTCCTCCAGTTCCTCCATCGCCGCCATTAGGTGGGCCGTTTTCGATGTACTTTTCGCGCAAGAAACTGATGCAGCCGTGGCCTCCACTACCTGCGTGGAGGACGATCGAACATCGGTCAGTGAAAGGTGTGATCGAGTACGAGTCTGGCGGTGGATCCAAGCGGTCAAGTTCGCTCTCGGGTGTGTCATCGAAGCTCTCGTCTTCGTAGCCTCCTTTTGTGCTAGAAACGGTTGCAATATGTCTCGTGGACAGACATTGTGTATTTGTGGTCGGTCGTCCTAGTTGTAGCCACCTCCTCAATGCGCGCGGCGCATTGCCTCTACTCGTGTGGAGGCAGGGATACAGAAAGGGCATGAGTGTCCCATTCAGCGCCATTATTCTGTAGCGATGCGCTCTAGCGCAAAGATAGCTACAGTGTGCAACAGTGGCAATGACTTTTTGGAAAGACCAAGATGAGCGTCAGGCTTTGGCGATCATCTCGAGCCGAGGTTTGTCGCCTAAACTTGCTCTAATTCAGCAACTTAGGCTGACCGTGGCTGGCTGCTGATCCCTTATATTACCCCTCATGCCACTATTGATTATCATCAGCTGGTGAGCTATAAATCATTCTAGCTGTCCTCTTCCTGCAAGATGACAGAATCTTCAGATCTTCTTTGCATACATTTACCATGGCAAGCATTCTGAAACAAGCTCCTTTCTCGCCAGTCGTCACTGGTGCCGCTCTGTTGGTCCTGCTCAAGGGTCCAGAGTCAGTACAACGACCAGTTTACGATTACCTGCATCAGCTACTGAAGCCTCACAATATCGAGCGTCTGATTACTGCTCTGAAATGGTTGTTTGCCTTTGGCTTGATCAAGAATGTCAATGAAGCTTTGAACCAGTTTGCTCGCAACAACTTCTCCCTTCGCTCTAGCAAGGCAGACTGGGACTGGAATAACGAGATCGCCATTGTCACCGGAAGCTCCTCTGGCTTTGGAGCTCTGTTTTCAAAGGACCTTTCAGACAAGGGTATTCATGTCGTCGCCATCGATGTCAACCCACTCCCAAAGCACCTCGAAAACAACCCCAAAATTACCTTTTTCAAGTGCGATGTCACCGACGTCGAAGCCGTCAACGCCGTCGCCGAAGAAATCAAGGCGAAGGTTGGCCATCCATCCATCTTGATCAACAACGCAGGCATTGGCGGCCAGAGAACAATCCTCAAAACCACACCTGCACAGCTCCAAAAACTCATGGGTGTGAACATCATGTCGCACTACTATCTCGTGCAAGCTTTCTTACCCGATATGCTTGCTAAGAAAAAGGGACATGTTGTTTCTATCGCTAGTATGGCTTCCTTCTTCACCACTCCTGGCATCACCGATTACTCGTGCTCTAAAGCAGCGGTGTTGGCCTTCAACGAGGGTCTTAGTACTGAGCTGCGGTCTATCCACCGTTGTCCTGAGATTAAGACTTCGATTGTGCATCCTTTCTTTGCAGACACACCTATCATTGCTTCCTCCAAGACTGAGCTTGAAAAAGCGGGTATGAAGATTTTAGACCCTCAGGATGTTTCTGATGCTGTGGTTGATCAGATTTTGAATGCGAGAAGTGGACAGATTCTGCTCAGTAATGGGTTTGGACCTATTATGAGAGCGTTCAGAGGTTTGCCTTGGTGGTTCCAGGAAAGTGTCAAGAGACTTACTGAGACTGATCTTTCGCGTTTTGAGTAAGGGATTTGACGAGAATACTTGTATTGTTTAGAGTAGAGTTTTTGACAGAATCTTGTGCTCGAGTATTACGGCCTATATAATGACAATATGATTGTTTCTCTCTTACATCTACAAAAGAGCGAAAGCAATGCCACCGAGTCCCACGAGCGCAGCTGCAGGATGCTGCAAAGCCATGCCCGTAGGAGCAGCACCAGTACTCTTTGACGTCTGACCACTTGCCGTGCCACTCACACCTCCTGTAGAACTACCCGTGACCTTCTCAGAACTTGTAGCGCTAGCAGTCCTAGTAGCCACAGCCTCCACCGAAGCAGCAGTAATCGTAAAAGTGTCGTTCCAAGCAGTCCAAGTATAGGTAGGCCCACTCACAGGACTAGTAAGAATTCCGTTGACATCACTCCAAGTGCCAGTAGCCGAGTGCAAAGGTGTAGGCTTCGCATAGTCAGAAGCATTCTTGCCATAGCTTGTGAAACCGTAGTCAGCGCAATTGAAACTCTGGTTCGAGAGGATGGAAGCACAATCTGCGAGAGTGATGTTGCCGCCGATTTGTATGCTGTCGATGTAGATTTGTTTGACGGTGTCTAGATAAATGTATCCGGGGTCTTGGCTCGGACATGTGTCCCAGAGTCTGTTGGAATGAGAGGTTAGTCGTGAATGAAGGTACAGCAGATGCAATGTCTACTCACGTAGCAGCAACAGCGCCATAAAGACAGCAGTTGCATTTCGGCACTGGTTTTCCAAAGAGGCCGTACTGGTCGTCCTCGTCGTCTTGGTCATCGCTGTCGTCGTCTTGGTCGTCATCGTCGTCTAAATCACCATCCTCTTTGTAGACCTTGTCAAGACATGTCTGGAAACCATCGAATGGGCTATAGAGACTGACGTCGACAGTCTTGAGGTTACAGCTGCATTCTTCAGCAGCGTCAACGGGTGCTGGGTAGAATGGCAACTTCAAAGTGTTTGACTCTGGGTAACCTGGATAATCTGGGTTCGGATCATTGCAAGTCCAATTGTAGGCGAGCACAAGTTGCTGATAGTCGCATGAATAGACCTGTGATGTGTCAACGGTTTATTCTGAGGTTATCGTCAAGGACGTTGAGGTGATACCCTATTCCAGCAATTCGTAAGAGCGCACTCAATTCTGTTCTGCAGACCGAAGCATTCGTTGTCGTAGTATTCATTAGTAAAGTTCTGGGCTTGCCAGCAGGTTTCCATTTCTTTTGGTGCCGCACAATCGGTGAAGGTGAAAGGTGTGTTCACACGATCGAAGAGGGTGGGAATCTGCGTGAAATTGGGTGTAAGCATGTCAATCTGTGCGGAAGCCACAGCAGAAAAGGCTGCAACGCAGCCTGCGAGGACAGATCTGGCAACCATGATGATAGCAAGGAACAGTTCGATGCGACAAAGGAAAAAGAGAGAGAATGCCTACGGTATAAGAGAATTGCATTTTTGTCAGGCAGCCGAGTCGAAGGATTCAAGCACGGTCACAAGCAATCAAACTTACTGTATACTTAAGCGAAAAATGGTCCTACTCGTACTAGCCTATCAATGTAATGGTATAGCTGGGTCAGTCGCCAGCAATGTGCAGTTTGTTGGTTTGCGCGCCATGAAGTGCGTTGAACTGGGACATGATGTTGTTCTTCAGGAGTCGGACCCTTCATGCGCGTCTCCACGTTTTCCTGGTAAGCGGCTCTCAACCGACATCCACGGCGCCCAAACATCCGTGGCCACAAACAGCAGTCAGCTGGACCACGTTCCAACGCGATGGGTATTCGTGAAACAGAAGAAGACGGCATAACCGGGCTATCAGAGAAGGATACACAGATCTTCAGAGATCTCGTCGATGTACCCCGGCAATAACTAGCTGATCATTTCCCAATCCGATCGCGACATCTACTCTGACGTACATTTCTCGATGACTCGAAGGCTTGGTGAGTCAAAATAAGCAAGCTTTTTGTATACAAAATAATAATGGGCCGGTTGATCTGGCTTTTTATATATGTTCAAGGGTCCATGTCATTTTTTGGTTTCTTCTCATGAGTTTTTCTCTTCTTCACCACAATACGAAATGTTCAAGGAGGCGTTGCTGGAGACAATTGACGCCGAGCGACATGACCTCATCAGCTTTTTGCAATCCCTCACACGCGCCGACTCTTCGAATCCTCCTGGCGATACAATAGCAGCGGCTTGTGTTGTTACTACGTTTCTGGCTTGTCGCGATGTTCCTTCCACGATTATCGCACCAAAAAGCCATGCGCCGAATGTCACAAGCACTTTCCCAGCAGTATCTCAGTCGCCAGCGCATAGCCGATCTTCATCGCTACATCAACTAGAAAGCCATACTCCAAGTCCAACCGACTCACCGTTCGAGAGGAGTGGAATCTCAACACCGAAGCCTGGTCCACGTTTGGTTCTGAATGGGCACCTTGACGTTTTCCCGATCTCTGAGTCCGACAAGTCACAATGGACGCACGATCCTTGGTCCGGAGATATTGAAAACAACAGACTCTATGGACGTGGAGTTGTAGACATGAAGGCTGGGACTGCGGCGACTGTTGCTGCCTACACATATATCTTCGCACATCGACATCTTTTGCACGGCACTGCTGTTCTCGAAGCGGTATCAGACGAAGAGAACGGTGGAAAGTGGGGAAGCAAATATCTTTTGAATGATGATGATAGAAGAGAGACCTGGACGGGCGACGTAAATCTCAATGCCGAACCCACAGGTCTGCAAAGCATACGCTTTGCTGAGAAGGGCACTCTGCGAATGACCTTCTCAGTCAGGGCGAGGAGCGCACATGGAGCCTATACACATCTGTCTGAAGGTGCAATTCGGATTGCAACCAGGTTAATCACGGAGTTGGTCAAACTCGAAGACTTCTCAGGTTTCAAACTCGATCCTGAAGTGAGGAAATACCTTGATCGACAAGAAGTGCGGGACACCGTCGACGAGATTATGGGTACTGGTGCCTCGGATCTAATCCTCAAACCAAAAGTAAACATTGGAACCATCAGTGGTGGGGCCAAAGTCAACACAATCCCAGGGGACTGCAGATTCGAAGCCGACATCCGCCTACCAATCGGTTTGGTCGCAGAAACCATCCTCCAAGAGATCGACACTATTCTCGAACACTTCCCTGGAGCCAGCTATCAAGTCCAAGAAGCAGCTTCCAATCCACCCAACTCTTGTCCTTTCGATCACGCTCTTACACGGGCGATAGCCGACAATGCCGAACATATCCTAGGACGAAAGCCAGTCGCTATACCATCACTTGGCGCTACAGACGCTAAACACTGGAGATATAAAGGCGTACCTGCATACAGCTATGGCCTTTCTCCAGAAGGCATGGCTGGTATTGACGAGAGTGTCGACCTCGATGATTACATCAACCTTGTCAAGATACTTACATTGACCGCATGGGACTTCTTGACTGGTCCTGAGTAGCTATTGGGTCATCTGCTCTGCACTTCTCATCATTTGTCCACCATTTACAACGTTACGATAGACATGACACTATATCAACACAAAAGCGAGTCTTTTCTTGTACATAACGAGCATTACGATATACCCCAATTTTCTTCCGCTTCAAGGATTCCCCTGCTTCTTCGTTTTCGGCTAGCTTTGCATACACCAGCAAGATTCTTCACTGTCATTGACGGACAAAAAGTATTTTATGTAAGACGAACAAAATCTGGCAAAAGAATATACCAATGGAGTAGCTGGGAATCGAACCCAGAACCTTCTCCAACTCAGTAATGCTCAAAGAGCAATGCTAAGAAGATGTCATACCACTAGACCACAACCCCTTTTGATGTAAGGATGTTTGACATGACATAATATAATGTTGTTTATTGTGCGTCGTGCGCTTTGGCCGAGATTCAGCCATAGGCGTTCGGGCCTTCGCAACTGACCTGAAGGACTTGCAATGCCTGTTTGTCTCGAGTGCTGCGAAAGTACTGCTGAAGGAACGCGAGTCTCGCGATGTTTGGGAGTGGACAACGGAACATCACTACCTCAGACAATATCAGCGAGCGTGGTTGTGGCTCTTGATGGCGCAGCAAAGAACCTGCTCGCGTCGATGATGAAGCCAAGCTTCCTTCTCTCTTTCGCCGATGAAGCCACATGATACATCCTTCTGCTAACATCAACCACGTCATGTAACACTTCGTCGGCCCGGTATACCATGTTATTAACCGTGATCGCCTGAGAAATCCTCGGGAGGTCATTTTTCTTTGTGGAGGCTGGTGCGGGGATCGTGGGGCGGACCAGTGATCATCACAATCGCCCTCGTCGATCACTTACCAAGTTTACGAACTGCTATTGTTCCTCCAACCAGCGGCAAGCATGAAGCAATAACGTGTGGTGCCTGCATCCGACCGTGGGTGAAGGATTTGTTTCGGCAAGTTTACTCCCTTGATATATCAGGGCAGACGACTGGGTGGATGAATTGAAATCTACCGTGTTAATTAATGCATTGCAAAGAGGCATGCAGAGGTAGGTTGAGATAAATAGGGTTGTGGCCGCTCCTTTGCTATGGTAAGTAAGTCAAGTTAAGAAACAGTTAAGCATGAGGTTCTTTTCGTTACTGGCAGGCGCTGCCACGTTCGCAACTTCCGCCGTTGCTCAATACACCAACAGTACACAAATTGGCAACATCGACCAAGTGACCATCTTCACGCCGCCAAGCAATTACACCGTTCCTCGTACCCTCTACGCAAGGACTCTTCTATTGAACCAGGACTGCGAAGAAGATAATGTGATCCTTGCGACCTGGGAGAACTACCTCTACAACAACAACTCAAACCCTTACTTCCCCATCTATCAATCATATGATGGCGGCCACACCTGGTCGGAGCGTTCTCGCGTGTATGATCAAGTCAACGGATGGGGATTGAGATATCAGCCTTTCCTCTACGAGTTGTCCGAGCCCGTTGGCAACTTTTCAGCTGGCACCATCTTGCTTGCCGGTAACTCTATCCCTCAAGATCTCTCCGAAACCCAACTCGAACTCTACGCCAGTACGGACAAAGGATATACGTGGAAGTTTGTCTCTCACGTTGCTCATGGCGGCGAGGCTCTTCCCAACAACGGACTCACCCCCGTCTGGGAGCCTTTCTTGATGACCTACAACAACACCCTAATCTATTACTACTCTGACCAACGCGACCCGCGCTATGGCCAAAAATTGGTCCATCAAGTATCTTCCGACCTACTTGCCTGGGGTCCCGTTGTCGACGATGTAGTCTACCCCACCTACGACTTCCGCCCCGGTATGGCTATCGTCTCTGCTCTGCCTTTTGGTCAATACATCATGACCTACGAATTCTACGGCGCCAAAGAGGTGGATTTTGCGGTATACTATCGTATCTCCTCTGACCCTACAAACTTTAACGCTAGTGTTGGATATCCGTTGGTTGCTACCGATGGCTCTGTTCCTTATGGAAGCCCGTACAATGTATGGACTCCTGTGGGTGGTGAGCTAGGTACTATTGTGGTCAGTTGCGGTAACCTTGGCGAAGTATACTTGAACCACAACCTGGGTGCTCCGGGGGCGTGGACGAAGATTCAGACTGTGGAGCCTGCGTCGTACTCGAGGAGTTTGATGGTGCTGCCTGGTCAAGAGGATATTCTGATTGCTGGGGGTGGCGTGTTGAATGGGGAGAACAATTCTGTGACGGCGAGCTCGGTAAACGTCAAGCCTAACGCTCCTGCCTTTGCCAAGTGCAAGGCTAAAAAGTAGACGAAGGCCTCCATAGAGGATGCATACCGCAGATCTGGTGTTCATGCACGATCGTTCTTGATTTTCCTAGCAAGCGCTGGGGTAAGTCTGATAAAAGTGGACCTAGATTCATATTATGCCGACCCCTGGTTGCGGAACGCTAGTTTCTGACAGTTGAATAGAGCATCAAAAGATTGCTTCCACCTACTAAACCTGGAGATCATATCTTTCGATTTCGCGATGATGCTCATTCGAAAACGTTGACCAAAGCCGCATTTAGAAATTCGACCACGCAATTGTCGTGATCACGTCGCAAAGATGGAAGTTCAAGGCAAGAAGATTCCAGATAACTACAGAGAGTGAGGACGATCATTCATCTCAGTCAAGCGAGCTGCTTTGACGGCCCATGTCATCGTGATGGACGAGATGATGGCAAGCCAGGGTGATACTCCTAGCAATTCTTTTTCTTCCAGAAAAAAAAGGAAAAGAAAAACTAGAAAATTGTGGCATGTTAAGAACAGAGAATCGCTTTTTAGACTTATATCGCACTACATGTCATAAAACCATCTACCGCATGTACCAAAGCTGCTTGTCCTTGGCCTCGGTGCCCTTGATCTCCCAGTTCACAGAGATGTTCAGGTTACGCTTGGCATCCTTGTCTTTCTTGAAAGTGACCTTGCCTTCAATAACGGTACCTTGCTTCAGAGCCTGCTCGTCCTTCTCGGTAGCGTCGATCATCAAGACACCGCAGCGCCAGTGGGTCTCAGGGCCAAAGGGACTAGTGGTGAAGAAGACAGTCTTGTCCTCGTCAGATTTGGGAGGCTTGATGCCGCGAAGCATACCAGCAGGAATTTCGTCCTTGCGAGATTGCAAGAAGAGGGTATCGAACCAGGTGCAGAAGCCGTCGAGGTTGTCAATGTCCTTGTTGAGGGTGAATTTGACATCGGAAGTAAAGTCGAGATCAGCGACTGTGACGGTGTGGAGATCGAGGACCTTGAAGGGGAGCTCGTCTGTTGATCTACCGACGATGGTGTCTTTGTTTGGGTAGCGGACCAATGTGTCTTCGTAGATCTTCTCCATCATGGCGGTCATGTCGAAACCGTAGACGTCTCTCCAGAAGGTGATGTTGTCTGAGATCCAGTCCTGGTCGGCGAGGGGAGCGAGGTGCATGGTGCAGTGACTGGGCACCATCAAACCATCGGGCTTGAGATATCTGTCTCTGGCGTAGAGAACAGAGTCAAGCATAGCCTCGTACAACAGACAGTAGCCCATCCACTCGCTGACAATAATATCGACCTTCTCAATGCCATCAGGAAGCTGGATTTCCTCAATCTTGCCTCTGACGCAGGTGATGACCTTTGATTGGCCATTCATAGCAATGTTGGCACGAGCTTTGTTGATGATCTCCGAGTTGTCGACAGCGATGACACGAGCAGCACCAGCCTTGGCGCAGAAAAGAGAAAGAATACCAGTACCACAACCAACGTCCAGCACAGTCTTGCCAGCAAAAAGGTGCTTGTTAGCGTAGATGAAGTCTCTGTAAGCGTCTGTGCGGACGGTGTCTTGAAGCATAGTCTGGTGGATGTCGTTGTATGAGTACGAGTCAAAGTATCCAGGATCTTGGTGGTTCTCGTCCTTGGTCTTGCTTGAACCAGCCTCGCCATCTTTGGCAGGCTCGTTCCAGCGATCATCCAGAGTCTTTTCTACGGTCAACTTGTACTCTGCAAATTGGTTGCGCAGACGGGCCAGTTCAGCCTCGAGCTGAGCGGTCTTGTCGCTTGAAGTGCCGATGGGGAGATCCTGACCAGCGGCGTCTTCTGAGTCTAGAACATCATCCAGGGAGAAAAGCAGAGCATCGTCTTCAAGAACAGGTTGCATGTACTTGTCATCCTCGAACAGCGATTTTGAAGAAACATCAGGTTTTGAGTTGCCATTCTTGGCTTCGGCGCGGATATAGTTGACAAGCTTGATAGCACCAAAGAAGTCAAGGCCTTGTTTTGTTAGCAGACCGAATCAAAACTTCTAGAATAGAGACATAGCCACCAAAGTCTTTTGTAATCTTCAAGAAATCAAAGTTGTGTTGTTCGGCAGCATACTTGATCATTTCAGCAGCACTGGGAAATGTCTTGTCGCTGAAAAAGTCCTTGACGTGAATTTCTTCGTTCTCTTCGGGCTCAGCATCTTCCCAACCTTCGCTATCTTCGCGCAACAACTCATCGATGGATGAGGTGCTTGAGGCGTCTGAAGATTCAATGTCGTCGCGAGGCATTTTAATTGATGTGATTCGAACGATAGGCCAGTGATATTGACGAGCCGATGCGGGCAGGAAATATTTGCTAAAAATGGGGTCGGGTTAAAGTCCGTCTTTTCTCCGATGGAGCTCGACAGGTCAAAACGTCATGTGAAAGCACGACATTGATAAGTCGTCGATGGCTCATCTGCCTATCGCCCACCGCTTCTTCTACCTGGAACTGCGATAAAGACAGCATGGCGCCCGACAGGGGCTCAGTCGACAATCGCGACGACATGGACGGCCACTCGGACGCTGCTTCGATCCTCTCGTCGCGTGCCCAGCAGCCGCAGAACTTCACCATCCGCTCCCTCCTTCTTGGACTGGCCATCGGCACTGTCATCTGCTTCTCAAACACCTACTTCGGCTTGCAGACAGGATGGGTCTCGAGTATGGCCATGCCGAGCGCTTTGCTGGGCTTTGCCTGGTTCAAGGCTGTCTCGAGGACTCTGTCTTATCCATTTACACCTGTCGAGAACGTCCTGGTGCAGTCTGTTGCTGGATCTGTGGGTACAATGCCTCTGGGGTGTGGATTTGTGGGCGTGATTCCAGCTCTTGAGTACCTTCTCAAGCCAGAAGAAACTCAAGGAGAGGGCACTGGCGTCCATCTTTCGCTCGGCAAACTTATAATCTGGGCTGTGGGCATCTGCTTCTTTGGTGTCGTCTTTGCTGTGCCATTGCGAAGGCAAGTCATCATTCGCGAAAAGCTCAAATTCCCCTCTGGTACAGCGACTGCCCTGATGATCGGAGTACTACATGGAGGAGAAAAAGATGCCACCATTATTCATATGGACAACAACGACGAATACCAGAACGGTAATACACAAGTCGAACAAGTTGAAGAGGAGGAGCGAAGGCTTATCGCAAGCGCTCCAACACAACGTCGGACGCAACAAGAGACCGCTCAATCCGAGCCACAGGCTGATGTTGAAGCCTTGGACAAAGACCATCAGGCCGATTGGAAGGCCAGGATCAAACTTCTGACCCTATCGTTTGGTGTTTCTGCTATCTATGTACGTATAATCTGCAATAGTCAAATTCTCATTCTCTTGCAACAACCCTGCAGATCCGTTCGTGAGCTCATGTATAATCCTAGACCCTGATGTCCTACTTTGTTCCGTTCATCCGCGACATTCCATTCTTGGGCATGTACCTGGCGAAAGACTGGCTATGGACACTCAACCCTTCACCTGCCTACATTGGCCAAGGTATCATCATGGGCCCTGCAACCACTCTACACATGCTGTTAGGTGCCATTCTTGGTTGGGGCATACTATCTCCGCTTTCCAAAGCCCGGGGTTGGGCGCCAGGTGCTGTCGATGACTGGGAGAAAGGCAGCAAAGGCTGGATCGTCTGGGTCAGTCTTGCCATCATGCTTGCCGATTCGATCGTCAGTCTGGGATGGTTGGTCCTGCGTCCCACAATCAATCTCATTCGTATCTTCGGGCCACGAGCTAAGGACAGCGTTGCTCGTGGCACCTGGAAAGAAGATCTTCGCAATTTCGCCCATCCTCACATGAGAGGATACAGTCCAGTCAATCTTAGTGAACCCGATCATGAATCACCTGAAACTGATGGTTTGATCTCTGGGGCCACGCAATCTAGGAAAACTGCACAGGATGCACCGGAACCTGATGCCCCACCTGAGCATTTGATCAGCAATAAGGTCACCTTGATTGGACTGGTGCTTTCCTTGATTGCTTGCGTCGGTGCAGTTCACATCGCTTTCGCAAACCTCATCCCCTTTGCACTCACCCTTTTGTCGCTAGTGCTCGCTCTACTGTTGTCGATCATGGGTGTTCGTGCCCTGGGAGAGACAGATCTGAACCCGGTGTCCGGTATTTCAAAGTTGACACAGCTATTCTTCGCTCTAGTCACACCATCAGGCTCGCCCAATGCGGTGATTGTCAACCTTATCGCCGGTGCCATCAGCGAGTCAGGCGCCTTGCAGGCGGGAGATCTTCTGCAAGACCTCAAAACCGGGCACTTGCTCGGCGCGAGTCCGAAGGCGCAATTCTGGGGTCAAATCATTGGCAGCACTTTTGGAGCTGTGATCAGTGCTTGTATTTACAAGCTTTACACCCGAGTGTATGAAGTTCCTGGAGGCATGTTTCAGGTACCCACAGCTTATGTTTGGGTGTTTACTGCCCGTCTTGTTACTGGGCAAGGTCTACCTCCCATGGTAGGTGAGTGGGCAGCAGGAGCTGCCGCCGTCTTTGCCGTCTTCACAGCAATGCGGATCTACGGAAATTCGATAGGAGCAAAGTGGACTCCTTTCGTGCCCGGAGGTATCGCTGTAGCAGTCGGTAAGTCAACCCCGTTCATCCTCAAGTCAAGATGTCTCAAAGATCAACAGGCTAACAACAGAGATGAATTTAGGCATGTACAATACCCCATCGTTCACCATGGCACGAACGATCGGCGGATTAGTAAACTGGTATTGGCGCAATTGGCGCAAGGAGTCGGAAACGCCTATTATCATTCTGGCCAGTGGACTCATTCTGGGTGAAGGATTGTTTAGTATAGTCAATCTTGGCCTAGCATCTCTACAGGTACCGCATTTGTAGGGGTGTGTCTCGGTCGCCCGTAGTCGTCCGGAACCGTTTGTAGTCAGCTTGAGTCATGAATCATACTCCGGATACCCACTTCTAGTAGTCGTTGCTATGTTCTTCCATCCAACGTGGGAAATGTAATAGGAAGGTGAAATGCCGGGATTCTGGCTCTTGGGAAACTGCCAATCAAAGGACGAGCTTCCGGCTCGATGAGATTTGAGTTTGGACTGCCCTGCCAAGCCGGGCGCTCCCAGAACGCGGCAACCACGGCACTGGCGATTTATCCCATCTGCCGGTTCCATCTTTTGGAACATTTTCCATGGCCGTGTGTTTCTCACTTGCCTAAAAACATCATGGTGAATACCAATGATGTTAAAGAGCTGGTCCCGGCAGATCGACTAGCACCACTCAGATACATCCGTCCTGGGTTGGTTTGTCATGATTGCGAATTTGCAATCCCTGCATCCTCGTGGTCAGTGAGACTGCGGGATCGTGAGCCGCAACCGCATAATTCTCATGTGGGATCCTCGAGGATCCTTTATCGTTTCAGATGTCGAGTAAATCTTGGAAACTCAAGAGTAGTTCGCGTCAATAATCCTTCTGCCTTTTGAACTCCGAAGTTTGACAAGAGTTTGGCGTGAAGTCAAGCCCTCGCTTGGACAGGGTTGTTGTTTCTTGCGAAAGCGAGCTCTTGATTCTTGAAAATTCTCCGCTTGTGGTGGCTGAGAATAGTCTCGCCATTCTCGCTAAGGATATCAACGTTCAGCAGCTTCCAGGGTCGCGGCTCATCTGCATATGTACGAACAAGAGCACTGAGCACAGTCCTGCGCAAACACGCAACCCCACCGGCTCGAATGGGCGATCATTGCTCTCGGACCCTACGCGAACGAGCGGTCTCGACGAACTCCTGGATCGACCGGTGCTGCATTGTCCTCGAATAACCATCGTACCGTACAATGGATCATGAATGATGGCGGCTCTTTGGAATGCTCTTGCACCTTCCTGCTATCTTCAGTACTAGCCAATTGTCTCACAGTCTCCCTAGTTAAGCACGTTACAGAAGAAAACGGCTCACCATGCTTAAAATATGCTTTCTACCTGCCTAAACAGCATCCAGCAAGATCGTTGACCCTCGGCTCGCTACCAGCAAATACGGCTTCTGCAACCGGATGGCTAGCGAGAGGCTCTCAGCCACCAGGCACTACTCAGCAATCTGCCGTAGACTACCCTGCGAACCTTCGTCATGTCACGATTCTATAGCCTTGTGGATATGAAAGGGTTTCACTTGGACTAGACATTGTAGGTTAGTTGGACCACTCCAACCGGATGAGTTTCAAAATTGAAGACAGACTTTGGCAAGCCACCCTTTCTCGATCTATGGTGTCGATCCACCGGATCAGCGATAGTGATAAACCCTTCGAGCATTCAGCGGCCTCGAACGTCTTGTTTTTGCAGAAGCCTGGACCTTTCTGTTGCTTAGGTCCATTCTTCATGACCTCAGGCTTCCCCGACAAGCCTTCCACCTTCCTTCACCTATACACTCTCCGTTATTGACCCGCAGGCATGGGTACCGGTAACGAACCCCAGCATATGCCCCATGCCGTACTTGCCGCTGCTATTCCAGTGTTGATATATTCTTTCTTCTGTCTTTCCTTGGGAGTATTGCTCGTGACCGTCTTACACAAAACCAGAGATGGGTTCAATTGTGAGTTGCTCAGATGCCATGCGTCCCCTTTTGCTAACCCTTTGTAAGATGTAACATTATTCGCTCTTGCAACCACATGCACCACTATAGTGTCAATCATTCAGCAATGCAACTATATCGCCAACTGGCACGACTTACGTATCCAGCAATACGAGCAGTCCATCATTGTCAAAGGCAATCCAGCGCTGGCACTGGGTCCTTTGTCTCGAGGCTTCAATGCTGTCTTGTTCTGGACAATCTTGTACTTTTACAATGTCGACTCGATCACTATGCTCTTCTGGTATGTCGATATGCTTCATCGCATTAAGGTCTCGCTGACACATGCAGGGCTATCGCACTAGTGTTTAATGTGTGGAACATTCGCCCAAGATGGCTTCAACGATGGCAAGGCGTCATCAGCTGGGTTTCCAAGGTTCTGGCGGTCGTGCTTCCTGCTATCTTCTCGGCACTGCGCAAGGGATTCCAAGTCAATGCTGGCTTCATTGGCACCCTGATCTTGATGAATCTGCTGAGTATGTATCTGCGTTTATTGATCAGCGTACATTCCAGCTGATAAGAACAGTGCTCGTAAGCTTTGCCTTTGGTGCGATTTGCGTCATCCTTATTCTCTTCAAGTATCTACGAGCCAAGATCGGCTTCGACAGTTATGCCTCCGCATCAGCATCAAAGTCATACGCAGCCGGCAGTGTAGCAGGAGTTGAGACCACGACTAGTCGAGTGGGACGCTCGGCACCAAAAGGACTCAGAGCAAGGGTCGACGGATGGCTTGTGGTGCGCTTCACCATCGCCTTCCTGATTCTCAGGTAATCACAAACCCATACTACCCAGACAAAATAACACCCACTAACCCAGTCTGTTCTCCAGTGGCTTCGAAATCTTCCTCATCTCCTTCGAAATCAACAGATACCACAAAACCAAACATGCAAAAATCGCCGGCGCACCAGACTTCGGCGTGCGCGCCTCTGTCGTCGACGTCTTGAATTACTTGCCTGGTGTCACTGCAAGTTTTCTCGCTTTCCTGCTTTTTGGAACTACGGCACAACAACGAGCTATGTATGCGCCCATGCTGGCTGCTCTCCACCCAGCCCGATGGCGCGGAAGACCGAAGTCAGCTAGATTCAGTGGAAACCATGATCAGTGGAGGCGTATGGATACCGAAGGCTCGAGGCCGTCAGGGCAAACAATACATGGGGATATCGAGATGCAAATGCCGACGAGGAAAGATAAGGTCACAAGGACTATCGTCACAACGGTGGAGAGTGAAGAAGCTTTGTTCAGTCCTCCACCGAGTTCGAAGGGACATGTTGCAGTCTTGGATGATCGCGACAACAAAAGAGTAACGAGATAAACTCGCTTTGAAGTGCAAACGACTCTCATGCTTCAAATTTAATCGACATGGGCGATACTTTTCTTGTACGCATATGGTCTAGTACGTGCTATGCATCACATTCAAACGTCCTCCATCCTATTCCACGAGGTCAGTTCTCCGCGTTCCAACGATCAGGATAGCATGACTTACAATCACTAGAATGTTACCATTCAAATAGGCACCCGCTCTGGAAGCAATGTAGAGAATGGTACCAGCCATGTCTTCTTCAGTACCCGTTCTCTCGGCTGGGATATATGATTTGTCGAATGAGCCCTCTTCTCTGGGATCTGCTTTCGAATCAGATAGCAGACTCGAAGCCAACTCTGACGGGAACACTGTAGCCGGATATCAGCACAAACGTCATTACCTTGGAAAGGGATAAGAGACTCACAGCCGGGTGCAAGGGCATTGCATCTGATATCAAACGGCCACAATTCACTCGACAAGTTCTTTGCCACATGGATGGTCGCCGCTTTACTGGCTTTGTACGCCATTGACTGGTTAGGCTCCTTTTCAAACCCAGCAATACTTGCTGTCACCAGGATCTGGCTCTTTGTCTTGCTAAACGCAGGATGTTTGTTGCCCTTCTCCAACAACTCTAGGAATGCGTATGCGGTGAACATGACAGATGCGACATTAAGATTAAGCGTTGATGTTACTTCATCCCAGGATTGGTTCATAGCTGCTGCTGCATATTCCTTAATGCTGACTTTGCGGTTATTGACGCCCGTTACGGGACCCATGGTGCCGCTGTTACACACCAAGAGATTGATATAGCCAGTCTCGGATTCTACGCGTGAGGCAACGGCTTTCAAGGCGTCTTTTGAGGTTACATCGCCCACGACGGGGATGATGACGGATGGATTAAAGGAGGCTGCTTCATCGAGTTTTTCTTTGCGGCGGCCGACGATGTAGACTTTTTTTGCTCCGTTGGAGGCGAAGGCTTTTGTCATCATCAGACCAATTCCTAGAGTTGTTAGTTTGGTTAGAATTGTTGAGATGATATGATGATAATACCGGAGCCTCCGCCGGTGATGACGGCTACCAGGCCATCGACTGAGAAGAGGTTGTTTCTCTGGTATAGTTCGGCCATGTTGTAATTGTCTCTGATATCAATCAAGATGGCAGATTATTTGCTTGAGACTTTCTATGTGAGACTCCCTGAAAGTGGTGAGAGTTCTTTATACTGCTACAAACTTAGCGGCTACAAGAGCGCTCCGGATGATGTTGGGCAACGACAGCGAGACGTCATCAGCATATACATCACTTATCTTCGGATCTCGGAGTTTTGCTCCTTATATCTGTCGAACATGCGCTGACTTCCTATTGACAGACTTGCACAATGTCACTGGGTCTAGAGGGTCAGTCACGACCGGCTAGCAAGGGTCGGATCAGTTCGGCATCCACAGTCGGAAGCTTCGGCCGTGACGCCGTCGAGATGTGCCTCCATCTGCATAGACCATTCAACACGATCAACTGCACCTTCTCTCACATCTTAGTGCCGCAACATGTAGAAAGACCTGTCAAAGTCGCCACAAGTAATAATGGAGGCGATCGCGCCTTAGACATATCGACTGTGCCAGCCCGCCAATAAACAGCGAAGTGGTTCGATTCATGCAGGCCGTAGGACCAAGGCAGCCGTGTCGCAACAGCAACTCTTAGTGACCGTACACGATACACGTCGAGAAGTCCTGCTACCAAGCTCCACACACCGACAGCACAACGCCGGGTTCACAACCTTCCTCTTGAGATATCAAAACATACCTGCAAAATCGTCGCGGGTTTGCAACCTAGAGGCCTCTTTCTATTCGTCGAAGTCAGCAAAGAATGTCTCGCAGCATCGTCGCAGTCCCTCTGGCAAACCTAGCCACTTAGGATCACTCGTCAAGATTGAATCCACTCAGCGGTCGAGAGGCTTGAGCACATCGCCCAAAACCGCCTGAGTCGTGATGGAAGGATATCTTGCATTTCGATCAGGGATCGCAAACCATTAGACAACCACAAACACAGAAGCTCAACGATGGTTTGCTGCTAGCGATACCCACCCAGCGCGTCTCGGGGAATGGGATTTATCTCATGCTTCCACCCTAAAGGTACTACAATCCAAGACGATCAAGCGCAGCAACAATGTATTCAATCTCAAGGCATTCAAAGCAAGGTCCCGACCTTCATTACCACTGCTCGAGCATTCGAGCATCATCGTAAAACGATCTAAAGGCGATTCGGATGAAACCAGCAAGTACAAAATTCTTGGTGCAATGCCTAGACTCCAGAGCATCGTACTCGGACTAGATTGTTCGGACTTTCCTGCTTCGGCATCGCCGCACGAAGCTTTTGTGACAGACGTCTCATATCCCGAATCCTGGCAGCAAACTTGGACGGGCAATGCGATTGAATGTTCGGGGTTGGTCAAACGCAAGTATCCAGCTCTAGGCTTAGACTTGCTATCCATGAGCCAGATTCGATCCCGTCGTCCGGGAAAGAGTTGTTGTATACCTACAAAGCTCAAGGAAAAGACGGAGGCTATTTGTAGATCAGTATTTTCGGTGCGTCCAGGAGCCTCAGGAGACTGGCAAAGAGCTTGGCATAGCTTTTCGCTTGAACAACAGCACCAAACAGATCTTCTGAGCGTACTCGAGTATGCCACCGTGACCTTTTTGTGCAACCCTCTTCAACCGCTTAGAAGGATAGGCGTTGCGGCTGAAGAAAGGAGCTGGCTCCGCAATGCTCACATCTCCGTCACCAGAAATGCGTGCCGCTTTCTACAATTTCCTACTTCAGCAACAGATCGGCTTTCATATGTTTCGAGTCAGTCAAATCCTCGGCCTTGTGACCATTTCTTTTCAAAAGCACAATGACGTTCGGAATTTCTGTGACTAGAGAATAACGCAACTGTGACTGGTGAATACGTGTGGCTGACGACCGTATGCGGTTTCTTGTTTTGGAGGCTTTCTGCTTTGCGGCTCAATTACTATTAATACTATCATTCGCACTCCAACCTAAATCACCTATACCGAACACTTTGGAGAAAAGTCTAGAGAAGAGCTCTCTTCTTACAAGTAGAGAGTCTGTTGCTGGCGACAGGCTGCTCACCTTTGACGAAATTCGTACGTCACTGCTGATCATGGCTGAAAGCGTCCCTGGACTAACCACATTCCGTGATTAGCATCCTGGCAGAAGTACTTCTCTAAGCTGATAGTTGGTATACAAGGATATAGAGACTGATACTGTCCCAGAGATAGTCCACACATTCATACGGGATACCGGCAAGTCGATTTGTTGCTCTGAACTTACCAAGTGCTTTGCTGACTGTTGACAGACCATTGACTGGATCATGGTCAAAGTCAATAAAGAGCATATTTCGATGGCACAATGAGACAAGTGAGTTCTTTTATGACGATAGTCGAGACCTCGTTCATGTTGCTGATACTGTGACAAGTCAATATCAACTCACATTTCATTGGATCTGTAATCTTTGCTACCATCCTACCACTCCATTTCTACTTTGCTTTGTACCGGAATCTTCCAGCAGCACAACCAATTGATGCAGCAGTATTTTTGTTATACTTTGCTGGTGTCGCGTGCTGTTTTGCCGTTTCGGCCGCGTAAGAATTGTTTCGACGTGAGCAAAATGGAGCAGAAGCTGATGACATATAGGTTTCACACTGCAGGCTGTCACAGCCAAGCTGTACATAAAAGATATAACAGAGCCGACTGCTGTGGTATTGTTTTGCTTATGTGGGGAGCAAGTCTTGCATCGATTCATTTCGCATTCATTTGTGATGCCCGACTAAGAAGTCTACACTGGTTCCTGGTCAGCGTCTCCTGTTACTCATTTTCTGGATGGTGACGATGCTGATGATTTCTTTTAGACCTCCGCCAGCGCTACCGGATGCATTACGTTCATCCTCGGACCTCTGTTCTGTCAGCCAGCCTATAGAACCGCTCGTGCACTCACCTATCTCAGTCTAGGCCTCTTCGCAATCGTCTTCATCTTACATGGCATCTACTTACACGGCTTTGCCCTTCAACGACACCGCCTCTCACTAGAATGGATGGGCTTGATGGCTTTGCTTAACTTTATTGGTTGTGCTGCATATGCTTTCCGCGTAAGTCGTCATGTTTGAAGTCAGGTGTTGTGCCAAAGGCAGGTTTTCTGATAGTGAAAATACAGATCCCGGAGTCTAAGTTCCCTGGTAAATTTGATTTTGTGGGCGCGTCGCATCAGATTATGCATGTTGCGGTGTTGGCTGCTGGATTAGTGCATTATCATGGTCTCTCTAAGGCATTATTGAGAACACGGGGAGATATGGCACAAGTTTGCTAGAGTCAGAATCTCGCAATGAAGACATTGCAATACAGTTAGCTATGGCGATGTAAGATTCATGACTCCGGCCGCCCGTTAGTTGTCAATTCACCCCTGGTCCTCCAATCTCGTGCTTCAGAGAAACGCAAGTGAGGTAGAATCAATAAGAAAGCTCAAAATTGAAGGTTGCGACGGCAATGGACGAGGAACGACTGATTATTGTGATGCATGAAGATACTGGATCACACAGACAAAAGCTCGAGTGCTGAAGAGCCGATTCCATTGCACTTTCCTAATGCATGCGCTGTGGCTGAGACGTGCATGAGATAACGTGATCGTCAGGCAGCGCCCGACAATCATCGAGATCCTCAACTCCAACTGAACGCACTAATATGTACGATACGCAAAACAGTGATGGAGCCCCTCTCGCTTGCCGCTCACGGAAACAGTCTCTTCGGCTTTTCGATTCGCGAGGCATCGAGTGCATCCTACGAGTATGTGATCTCTCAATCGTTTATGTCACTGCTCACTAACTATGTCAGCCTGGTTCATGTCGGTATGTTTTCGAAGAGCATCTGCGGAGTCTTTTGTGCGGAGGAATTCTATGTTGCGAAAACGCTTACAGAGGAATTCCCGTATGCACGAAGCCTATGGTGGTCGCTTGATAATGATGTTTCCTCACATCTCCTGGACGGTGAACTCATGCAACAAGCAGAAAAGTTGCTAGAGGGGCTTCAACAAGTGACAAGAAATCATGACTCGGACAACAGGCCAAGGAGACCGATCATCTTTCTTTGCCATGGTATGGCAGGAGGACTTGTCCTGAAAGAGGCACGTGTATTGATACGATCATCTGAGTTGTTCCACTGAGTTGTTCCACTGACAAATACATATCAGGTCTTACTCGGACTCATCGACAATGCAGATGCCGACGAAGACCTGTACGACAGTATTTCTGGCGTGGTTTTCCTTGGATGCGCACACGATGAGCGAAGTAACAGGTTCAATCAACGCGTTATCTTGAGCCTGTCCGTTGAGTGCCACGACACTGTAAGAGACCCCACAGCGTCCCAATATGAACCCATATTGGAATGGGTCGAGACGACCACAGAGAAGTTCAGAAAGCTCAAGCTACCGTTTCCGGTTTGGACGTACTGCGAAAGTGTCACAACTGAACGTGTATTCAAGAGGTCATCGAAGCCAGATATAACAAGACTACCCGAAGTGGTGAGCCATTCCAATCCTGAAAGACGATGCAGAAGACTGATTTTGCTTGTCTATCAGCTCTGCCCCTTGGAAATCATGAGACTTGTAGCTACTCCCTCTGGCACAAGGGTCCTCGCCTTGACCCATGACTGCCTCTGCGCTGTGCCTTACCGCAGATGTATGGAAAGCGAGCAACTTTTAAATGACTTACGTACAATGGCCGGCGCTCTCAACATGAGCAGGCCGATGGTTTCGAATAGAGTCGGCCAAATCATAAGAAGAGCTACTCTTACCTCCAACATGAAAGCGGCAACAACTGCCACGGTTCCAGAGATATACGATCAATCGACACCAAGCGCGGGTGATCTATTGTCCAAACAGACCGAGAAGCTTCATGCGAAGAAGAATTCGAATGAGCTATGTACATCTGATCCAGTCAGAGTCGAGTTAACAACGCCAAAAGTCTTGGATTACAAAGTCGGCTGGATCTGTGCACTACCATTTGAAGCAGCGGCTGCTGAGGTAATGCTCGATGAACGGCATCCCAACTTGCCTTTTGATTCACACGATTCGGCAATGTACACGCTTGGATGCATAGGCTCACATAACGTAGTGATTGCTTGCCTACCGGCAGGGCGACCTGGAACTTCCGCTGCAACGGCTGTAGCAAAAGGGATGCTCGAGAAGTTTCGCAGAATCAGATTTGGTTTCATGGTAGGTATAGGTGGTGGTGTGCCTAGCAGCAGAGATGACGTTCGGTTAGGGGATGTGGTAGTCTCGAGCCCACATATGGATCACGGAGGCGTGGTCCAATATGATTTCGGTAAAGCAGAACAAGGTGGAGTGTTTCGCCGCACTGGTTCCCTCAACAGCCCACCTACATTGCTCTTGCACGTGGTTGACCGAGTTCGAACCAATCATGAGCGAGGTAGACGAATGTACCCAACCCACATGGCACGTTATGTCGAGGAAGACATGGAAGAGTACACATTACCACAGCACGAGCTAGATGTACTCTTCGATGCTACTTACCCTCACACCGGAGACTTCGACTGTGCCAACTGCGACCGCGATCGAATATTACATCGACGCGAAAGAAACACCAAGAATACCACCATCAAAATACACTACGGCACTATCGCGTCCGGTAATCAAGTGATCAAAGACGCTCAGACACGAGACCGTATTGTCAAAGACCTTGGTGGTCAAGTCCTGTGTTTTGAGATGGAAGCCGCAGGATTGATGAACGATTTTCCATGTCTGGTGATTAGGGGTATAAGTGATTATTGTGACTCCCATAAGAACGACGGGTGGCAGAGATATGCGGCTGCCAGTGCTGCGGGATATGCACGGGAGTTGTTGCTTTTGATACCATCTGAAGATGTGGCGAGATAGTCTCAAGATCATTTGGAAGACATGGAAGAGAATATGGCCTTTGTCGTTGTTTATCGCTTGTTAAGTCATCATTCTGTGTATCTGGCTCTTCCATTTCCATCAACCCATTTCCAGACCTGCTGCAGAGAAGACACTTGACGTCTGCTTTCATGCATCATCCTCGCCGTTCTGAATGTCATTCTTCTCGATACCCAACATTTTCTCCAACTGTCCGATCTTCTCCTCATCGCTTGCATTCTCAGCCGTCATCTGATCGATTCTGTCTCTGAGGAACTGCACTCTGATTCTCAGATTCATCATCAAGTGCATCTGGTATGGACTGCCCTTCTGGATGCCTCTTCCAGCTGCATCAAGCTCAAGCTGGCGGCGAATGTAAGGTGTGATGTTGTGCTGGATGCTTGTCATGTGTTCTGCGTGCAACGATCTGTAGTTTTTGATCTTGTCATTGCGTTTGGAGATCTGTTCTGAGAGCTACATATAGTCAGTAATGTGCTACAAGGGATTGTCAGAAAGGACTTACGCTTGCAAGTTGAGTGTTAAGCTTCGCGATTTCGATCGAATCCAGGCGCAAACGCGGTGACTTCGGACCTTTGTCTTCGTTGGAGTGACGATCTCTAGGGCTAGGAGAAGGAGGGTGAACATGGGTTATAAGGGTAGAGAGCGTAAGGTTATACCTGAAGATAGGGGCCATGTCTGCTACGATCTCGAACTACGAAAGAAAGTGTAATCGACCTGAGGCGGAGCGTTAAATATTCTGGAAGCAAAGCTAGTGAGAGTCGAAATAACGGAGCGTAAATGAATTACGACTTAGTACACGAAAGTGAAACTATAGTGCCACTCAGAGCAGTGAAGTATATTCGAGTTACGGCGTAACTTCTAGCCGCTAGTGAGTAGCTCCGCTAAGAGTGAGGATAGTTTGTACTAGAACAATACAAGGTGACAGCATGCAAGTTTGTAATGTGAATTCAGAACAAGATATTTAGTGCAGGACGATCATGTTCCTTTCACTGCATGTCAAAGAGATCGTGAGATTGATACGACAAAAAGGAATAAGTGGCGAGAACAGGCTGCCAATGACAGTTGAACCAGGATGTAATACTATCAAAATGCAGAGTAGATCCGGAGATGATACTATGTCCAGTGACCGTGTTGAATTCATGAGCTCTCAGTGGAGACCGCCCAAATCCATGATCAGTTTGTGACTTTTTATGGCATCAAAATCGAGCTCAACCGACAGCGAGAGGTTAACGGGAGACAGCGAGGTTTTCCCATGCCCATTGGCACTCATCAAAGGATATATTCCCATTAAAGTGCACAAATTCTTCAAGGTTTGGAGCAGTATCCAGTGAGAGCCCAAGATTTTACCACTCTCACTGGATCCTGCCATCAGTCTCAAATCGTTCGTGCATTTCGATAGTCATGTAATTCGGCCAATAGGTAACAGGAAACGGAGTTGTCCAAGGTAGGTTCAGGATTGAGCCGCGAAAATGCAGAGGACTTTCGAGATCGGTAGTGGTGTCCAGTGAGAGTGGAAGAGTCCAGTGGTTTTTGCTGGACGCTTGTAGCCATGTAACAACCAACGTGCGGAGATGGAGCTGCTTATCCTAAAGATCCAGCTTCCCTTACAGGTCCTTCCATCTCCAGACACTCCATTCGACCAGTCTTTCATCGTTGAAGAGATCCTGGCTTGCTTCTTCTCTTCCCTCTTCCATAGCTTCCATGCCGCCTTCCTCGAGTCTTTCCCACATCTCTCTGATGTAGTCTATATAACATACCCTCAAAGGGTATGCGATCAAGAACCTGGCATCCTTGTCTTTCCTCAACCACTTCAAGATCACATTTGCAAGCAGTTCGGGATGTTCTTCCGAGTAGATTGTATCAGCTGCAAAGATAACGTGAGCTTGTGTCTGCGGTCGCTGCTCATCCTTGACGAGCAGAGTGGTAGGGCGTTTCCAGTCCAACGTTCCAGCTTCCATGTTTGTGTTCGCTTTCTGGAGACCTTCAGAGTTGAGACCAATGTTAGCGTCCAAAGCAGGAACCAAGGGTGCTAGATCTGTGAGCACAACCGGTTGCTTCCAAAGGGTTGCTGCTGTGACACCGACAAGCCCTGTACCAGCACCAAGTTCCAGAATGGGAAGGACATTCGAGCTAGGCTCAGGAAATTGGATCTTTGGACCCAGATGATGTAGCTGAGATGCCAGAATGTGAGAAGCGGCCCAAGTTTCCAGACCCAAGTTTTCGGACGTCAAGTTAGGCTCGCTGATGCGAACTTGAATAGTTTCACCAGATCCATTTGATGGCACGGTGAAGTCTTGAGTCTTGAAACTACGTTGTTCGGGTGCCATGATATATGAGGTGATTAGTTCTCTTGTGCCAGGTACTACTCTCGGTCGGCCAGGTGGTTTCTGAGATATGCAAATATTTGTTCCTCAAGTGCTGCAGCAACACGGATCCGTGGTATGCTATGTCAAACTGTACTTTCCAGATGCAGGGGAGATTTCGAGGAGAGTGTCGCCAAAATTTCTCCTTTCGACTTTTTGCACAAGGGTCCGCAAATTTTTGTGGGGAAGTAGAGGTCTAGAATGCATGGTTGGTATGACTGAACAACAGCCTCAATTGACCTCCTCAAGGAGTCATACACTGCATTCTCGTCTGGTGAGCCAGCCCAAGACTTTATTATAAAATGTCGATGAGAAACAAGGATGACGAATATTCTGAGAATTGCTGGACCAACAAGAGCCTCAAGCAAACAGAAAGAACAGGCCTCTTACAAGCTAACCTAAAACGGCGATCGCTACTGCTCTCCATCGAATTGCCGTAGGCGAAAGTGTGGTGATAAACCCTCTGAATCATGATCTTTGAGCTCGAGCAAGCCGTACAGAATCACAGTTGCTGCATTCAGTGTTGTTGATGGGAAGCCGGGCTCATTGTGCTTGGGAAGGAGGGCTACTGGTGGGTACTTCCAGATTGTCTTGCGGATACCCGGCCTTGATAGACCCCCTCCTTTCTTCTCCAGATTTCTGCTTCGTTCGCATTTCTCCTCTTTTGTGGCTGCATCCAGGATATGGCACCATACCAACCACCTCCTGATGCATGACTTGTCCGGTGCCCGAGGCTTGATCTGGATTCTCTAGGACTGCTCAAGGGCTCACGAGCATGATGCGATCGGGCGCAAGAGCAACGCGAAAATGCTCCCTGGCGTTTTCCGACGCGTCTCGATCCGATCGCCTACCAAGCTCGTCCTACAGGATCTTCACCATACCATATAGGCTGTATCTTATTTGCCATGCTACGGGCGTATACATGCAAGCGCGGAATCCTTAGATCGTACCATGGACTTGCTTGCTTAGGACGATGACGCCACAGACTCGACCCTGATGCGAGACTGAGTTTTTACTAGTCATGCCAGATGCTATACCAGCACACAAGCCAGGTGATCTTTCGTCGACCGCTCGCTCTCAAACACATGAGTGTTTCATCGTGGTATACGCAATTCCATCAACCTGGGTGCCGTGATGATCCGCTGCCCTGCACGGCTAAAGCCGTTGAGTTCTGGGAAAGACGTTTAGTTTTGAAAGTTCTTTGGTAAAGGCGTTGGGAGTGTCTCACGTGCAGCCTCTAGGACGACCACCGTGACATCAGCCTACGGATCTCTTGCTTCCGCTGTCATCCACGGCATCACAGTCTTCCTGCTATTGCACCATGGTCTTTTGTCATTCGACATTCCATCGCTCCAAGTCACCTATCCAAGCACGCGTCAACGCGTCACGAGGATAGTCGCTGACATCGCCATAAGTATAGTGGATGGTGGAGAGACATGTCAAACGTTCGACCTCGGGTATGGCTTGTCGTCCGTCTCTCCTACAATACCTTCTCTTGGCCCTAAGAGCATCGTCGCTTTCTGATTATGGCGCTTCATGGGTCGACAAGAAGAGACAATCTATTGAGGCGATTCACTATGGCGTGGCCACTGCACGTTCCTCAGCTGGACGACTACTCGCCTCTGCTGAGGTCATACTGTCTCTTCCTCTAGCGGAAACTCCTGGACCACGGCCATCCAGTCTGAGACATCTCACGAGCTTACTCCGTACTAAAATCGGCACGGCTTGACAGGATGAAGATGTAGGAGGTTTGACAGGTGCGGGTGACTCACCACAAGGCTGTCCATAGCAGCAGAGTGAACCCTTCTCCACACAAGCAACGGCCATTTTCAAGCCACACGTATGGGCACGAGTCGCTGCATGGAGGAGATGCTGCTAAATCCACTCCTGATGATGAACCCTGGAACTTTGTCCGGTCGATGCTTGACCATTTCTTCTGCTTGTCGGCACCCACGGTAGGGTCGTTGTCGTCACATCCTCCTTGCTCTTCCGCAACTCTTGATCTATTCTCCGTTATCTTCTTATATACCTTGGACGAACCCCGTTTTGCTCTGCAACGTTTCTCTATCACTTCTCACAAGACAAGATGCACTGCACACGGACGTTATTATCTATAATCGCAGCCTCTAGCCTGGTTGCATCATCACCTTTTACACAAAACAAGCGTGATGGAGCATCCACAAGCTCATGGCAGCTCTCTACCACCACAACAACATCCTCAGACGCGCCTTGTCCCACCACACCCGAGGCAGGCACCTACTGTGGGTTCATAAATCCAGAAGACCCGTGTGCACCCCAGCCCGGCGGACAAGGTCCAAGGGTAGTTCCGGACACAGTATCAGCCTTCAAAGACTACACACCCTTCCAAAGCATGTCTCTAAACAACACATACGCACCTGGCTACACCAACGTCTTCACAAACCTCACTGCATCAGCAAACCTACACTCCTATCTCGGTCTCTACTACCTTGACACCTACTCCCCCTCTGCCTGCGCCCAAAAATGCAACTCCGCAGCCAACTGCACAAGTTTCAATCTCTACATTGAACGCGACCCCAGTCAAAACCCCACCAAAAACGACTCTACAGCACCTACAGTATGGGGATATTGGTGTCCCAACCCTCCTTCTATTACAAACTATGTATGTGCGCTTTGGGCAGATGCAATGTACAATGCTTCAGCAACGAATTATGGCCAGTATCGCGGTGGCGATTTTCAAGTTGCTATCGTGGGGAGTAATGGGTTTGTGAAGAATGGAGTATATAATACGACCGGTTATTGGAGTGGTGCGCCGGCTGCGGTGTCAACTTCTGGTATGCCGCAGCCGAGTGCAAGTGCAAGTGGAATTGTGGCTTACACAGGAGGTGCGGGTGTGCTGGAGAGTGGATGGATGTGGATGACAAGTGCGCTGGTGGTTGTGGTGATGATGATTCTGTGAGCGAAGGCACGTTGGACACTGGTTGTTCATCTTACCTTTTCATACCCTGTGATATTATCCTGCTAGCATTCTCGAGAAGGCAGGTTAAGCTTGACCTATGTACTATTATAATGATTTATATGTTCATGAATTCAGAATGATTTCTAATTTTCCTTCCCAGGATAAAAACACGTGCTCGTAATCTGCATGGTAGGCTTATAAATCTTTCAAATGTCGGTAATATGGTGTTCACAAGCAAAACATTAAATGAATTACATCAAATCGGTTAGGCTAGTATGTCCAAGCAATATCGAAACAAAACATATGTTTTTGGCGCATATATACAAAGTCTACTTTTCAACAATCCACCAAACCACCCTCGACAAACATAATAACAAGAAAGCGTGTAAATATAAAGATCATCTATCGTAAAGCAGAGAAGAAAGAAGGTTGAACAAGCCTGAGCGAAGTTCACATGCTAGAAATTGAGTCTAGCAGTAGGCAGTGCCGTTAAAGTTGGACTCTGGGAGAATGACACCCTCGTTGATAAGGTCAATGTACGACCAGTACTCTCTCTGAGTGCCCTGGCCATCGACGGCTGCGGTGGAGTACGAGACAGCAGTCCAGAAGCTGCCACCACTGACGTACTTGCTCCAAGCGTAACGCTGGGTGTTGAAGATCGACTGTCTACCAGCGAAAGTGTTGTTGTACATTGTCTGTAATGCCCATTCTCCAATGAAGTTGGGGAACTTGGTGGACTCGGCAATGAAGGCGGCTTGACCGCAGACTGCGGGAGCGACGTATTGGGAGTAGGTACCAGCTGCAGCAAAGTAGTAGACGTGAGAGTCGATGACGAGGTTAGCAGAGGCGTCAAAGTAAGGCTCCCAGAAAGCGGTGCCCTTGAAGCAGTCCTGAAGCATGACTGGGATACGGCTGTCGACCTTTGCAACACGAGCAAGGACACCGGTGGTGTAGTCGGCAACCCATTGAGCACCCTTGTCGGAGAGACCAGCAGAAGTACCGAAGCCGGCGAGGTTGTCAGAGGCCTCGTTGATGGGGGCGAGAGTCCAGGAGGTCAGGTTTCCACTGGCCTTGATGAAGTCAAGAATGGCATCGACGGCGTCGTAGGCGTAGTTGAGGTTGGTGGTGTTGTAGAAGAAGTCGTCGTGCATAAGAGCCTCACCGATGTCGAGGTTGTTGACACCACCAGGGAGCGAGTGAAGGCCAACAATAACGTGCATGCCATAGGTGTTGATGGCGTAGTCGGTGATGGTCTTGAGGTATTGCTGCTGGTTACCGTGGTAGAGAGCAGATCCGGGGACCTCAACCCATGCCGAATAAGTTGTTGGGATTCTGAGGGTGTTCACGCCGACGGAGGCAAGCTGGTCAATAGTCGAAGTGTTGAGGAAGGAGGCATAGCGGGCTTCAAGAGTGGGGCCGCACTGGTCACCGAGGGTCTCGCAGAGAGTCCATTCGTCAGGAGTGGTGGAGGTGTTGGCGACGCTGGCCCACCAGATAGGGTCGTGAGTCTGCTCCTTCTCGAGCCATCCGCCAAGGTTGGCTCCATTTGCCTTGAAGGTGTTCCAGTTGATGAAACCGCCAGCAGTAGTGGGCTGAGCGGTGGCAGTAGAGCTGGCAGTAGCAGTTGCGGAGCTGATGACCCAGGTGGAAGTGGTGGGCTTCTTGCAGGTACCAGCATCGGCGGAGCTGGAGAAACCATAAGAGTAAGAGACGGAGTACTTGTTACCGTTGCTGTTGGATCCCTTGTAGGTAGCATATGAAGATGCCCAGGTCTGAGAGTAGAGGTTGCAGTATTGGCCAATGGCGACGTTGTTGCGGGACAGGATGTAAGTATTGAAGAACTTGCAAGTAGGCTTGTTGGCCTTCAGGTTGGTGGCACTTTGGGCATCGCAAGCGGCGGCGCAGAGGCTGGCATCGAAAGGACCACCAGTGAAGACCTGGGAACCGAGGAAGGTAGACTGGCCGTTGCAGTCGTTGGGAGCGTCAATGGCAGTGTTGCCGTAGTATACAGGAGAGGTGAAGCCATCGGCAGGCTCAATGGTGTTGTTGACGTATCCGTTGGAACCAGCAATGACGACCTGAAAGTTGCTTCTCCATTGTCCAGCGTTGTTGGCGTTGGCAGAGGTTACTGGGCCACCCCAGAAAACGCACTGAGCTGTCAGTCTTCTGTCAGAATGTAGTTGCAATTAGGTTATTCACCTTGATGTTGGTCGTGCTCGAAGGGTTCTCGCAACCAGTTCCAGGGTCTTTGGAAGGGTCGCGCTCGAAGTACAAGTTGAAGGCAGCGCAGCCAGAGATGGCATTACACTTAGACGCGCACTTTGCCGAATCGTACGAGGCGAGGTTAGTGAATCCGAGGTAACCGTAGCTGTACGAAACGCTTAGCATATCATATATGATCATGTAGGCTCGCAGGGACTACTCACGCGTTGTTGGAGGCGTTCAAGTTCTTGAAGGCTTGGGTGTAGCCAGAGGGAGTGGCAGCAGCGGAGGCAGCGCTGGCGAAGGCAGAGTAGGAAAGGAAAGAGGAGGCAGTGTCGGGAGAAGGGACAGGACCAGAACCGCTGGCCTGAACAGCACAGGTACCACGTCTACGGAGGGTGGAAGAGCTGGTGCTGTTGGTAGTGCTGTTGGAGATATCAATCTCGGTCTGGCCAGTCAAGACAGAAGTCTGAACGGCAGCAGCAGCAGAGTCGGAGTCGTAGTTGACGATCAGCTCATCGGTGTTCGAAGGAACGGTGACGTTGGAGGGAGTCTCGACAGTGTCAACCAAAGAGAAGTCAAGCTCTTGAGGGACGGGAGAAGCGAGTGTGAGGGCCGCAGCTGCGGACAGGAGAGCGAACGAGCGCATGGTGAGATGGAACGAGTGTCTTGATTGAGCTGTTGTCTGGTCTGTTTGTGGTTTGGGGATTGTACTTCACTTTATATCCTAGCCTCATGGCTACCAAACTACGGAGATCGGTTTGCAGATCATTGGCATATCGTCAAGCTTTGACCAGCATGTCGAAATATTGTTGATTCAGGAGCATTGAGCAGGCCTTACCTTGGAAAGATGGTGAAAGGTCACAAATTGGGAAAGATGTCTTCCAGAAGCCCTAGAAGAAGACCATAACAGGACTTTTCTCGTCCAAATGGTGAACCCAACAAGGGCAGAAAACCTTGGTTCTGCATGCTTGACCCATGTTCATCAATCAGGGGGAGTTGGCAAGGGCAATGGACGGCAGAGTTTGTACGGCATCCACCATCGCAGAAGTGGAACACGAGGTACGGGACCTCGAGAGTAGCGGGTCTGTGCTTGCCGAAGGGAGATCCCCCAAGCCTTGTGCATCTATAGATGGGCCATGGTCGTTTAGCATGGTCTAGAAGCTCAGATCATCGTATCTATTCGCGGATGGTAGAAGGAGTGCACTTTGGTCAAGAGATAGAATGGCTGCTTTACAGAGCGCCGCTGTGTTTCGTCCTGCGTCAAGATGCCGTTACATGAGGCTCTTCTTCGTTGTCGCTGCACCGTTCGGAGTTCAAGAGAATCACAACCGCCGGACCGGAGTCATTGTCTTGGTTTCGATCTATGGGAAGCGAGCAATATAGGGTCGGGTTGGTGCGCGAAGTCGAGGGTCGTTTCAAGATGTGAACAAAGGGCTTGTAGCATCAAAGACATGAAGGGTCTCGTGGAGCCCTAGGTTGACGACAGGAACAAGTTTAAAGTGATCCGGATGAGGCAAGGTCTGCCCAGCAGCTCGGCGAAATGCTCCCGCTTTCCTGCCCTCATTTCGCTCCATATCTGGTGTGGCCGCCTGCTCGTCCGTTCTGTGCCGGGCATTGACATGACATTATCTGCCGTCAAATCTCCCAAATCTCGGCACAAACTATGATCTGTCTTCGAGTGACGACGCTGCAGCCTGCAGAGCAATCGCTTAGCATTTCTTGCATAGAATTCGAAGCTGATGTTTCTCATCAGCCGACCATCATGATGAGACATATCATGACGCTCGATATCACGCTTTGGCTGATCATCATGATAAATGATCATTGCTCTGATCGTGATCACAAAGATCATTATGCCTCAAACTCGTGACGAGGTACACCCTGAGGATGACGTTCCGAGTCAAGACGCGGTACAATACACATGATGTATGTGCGACCTCGTGAAAATGCTACCACTGGCGATATCGAGCTACGTCGATGTAGCAGCCGGCATGTCCTGTAGTGTAGATAAACATTGCACCGGAAAGTAGGAGTATGAGGTCAATCAGACTTCTGTAAGGTGAGACATCCGAGGACCGTTGTCAAGAGCTTGAGACAGCTCCCATCAGCGACTTGTTCATCTTTCGCATCTACATCCCCACAGCCAACATCCAATTCTGATACAGATAGCTGCCTTTTCGTTATGTATGCCGA
Source organism: Aureobasidium melanogenum CBS 110374 (assembly GCF_000721775.1). Lineage (NCBI taxonomy): Eukaryota > Fungi > Ascomycota > Dothideomycetes > Dothideales > Saccotheciaceae > Aureobasidium > Aureobasidium melanogenum. The sequence goes on along the minus strand of NW_024470077.1, from coordinate 313,832 downwards.
CATGATGCCCACCTTCTCAACCCACACGAAACGCGCTGACAAGTCTCGAACAGGTCCTCGTTGCTTACCAACCTCGGCCTCACAGCCAGCAACTCGCTTGCACCCCTTCCCAACTACGGCCCTCACTTCCTGCTCGGCAACTTCATCCTCAGCTATGTCCTCACCTCAACCCGCATGCAAAAGCTGGGCTATGGTGTCGACAACAACATAAACCCTCGCAACGACCTCGTCTCCCCTCGCGCCGAACAACTCGTGTCCAAGGGCAAGATCACACAAGAGCAGTTGGAGCAAATGCAACGTATCCAGGCTGCTCACTCGAATTCGATGGAACACTACACCGTCTTCGCAGCCGCCGTCTTGTGTTCAATGGTCGCCAAGTTGGACAGTGGCATGCTCAACAGATACGCTACCGTGTACACCATCGTCAGAGCTGCATACTTCTGGGTCTACAGACAGAACACCTCTAGGCAAGCTGCTGGTGTCAGAAGCGTGCTCTGGTGGGCTGGAAACATTGTTTGCATTCGCCTGTTCTGGTTTGCTGGAAAGGCCTTGAATGCACATGTTCTGTAGAGCGAAAGCATGTGTCAAAGACAGTCTCATCACCTCTGTACTCAGCATGAACAGATACATAATTGAAACGTACCACTCAAGAGCGTTTCCTCTCGGTGGATGGCAAAGGACAAGCCGCCGACTTGAGGTAGAATTCCCACTCTGTCCAGGACTGACCTCTTGCCGTATGTAAAGCTGTTAGTGCATTGCTCCTCCACATTCCGCAGAGTAACTGCTTGGCCTCGATCATGAACACTCCGACAAGGAAAGAACTAATGCCGTCTCTCGCATCAATGTCTCCGCATCCCCGCACTTGCCCCCGCCTTTACCTTGCATATCCTGCCCTGTTTGCAGCGAGGCCTCTGCCATCTAACTGATTTCCCAGTCAAATCTGGGATTTAGACGTGATGGAGCTAACTCTGTTGTCTTTCATGCTTAGGGCCCAGCCATTGAGATGTCGATGATCTCTATGTTTCGGACGCTTTTGCACCGAGCAGCGTAAGATGCTGTAAGCATCAATTTTGCTCATACGCGTCCATAAAAGCGTATGGGGTGCCTCTCTTGTAAATTCGTATTGGTCAGAAACACAATAGAAAGCATCAACATGTATCGACAACCAGTGGTGGCTCTAGCCTCCCTCCTTTGTCTCACGGCTTCCGCTGTTCCATATGCCGAGTACATCCTCGCGCCGTCGCAGCGAGATCTGTCTCCCATATCCGTTCACCAATCTAATGGTACCGTCATCAATGCCGCAGGAGTCACGACCTCCGGATCCGGAGGCACCACTTTCAACAGCGTATCAGCTGTCACATACGACTACACCAAGAACATCGGCGGCTTGGTATCCTTCGTCGTCAACTCTTCATCCGATAGCGAACAATACATAGGCATCTCATTCACCGAGTCGTCCATGTGGATCTCTCCTGACGGCTCTGATGCTACTCAGAACATCGCCATCGACGAGACATTGTGGTTCAAGATCACTGGCCCTGGCAACTACTCTGTCGAGCCCCTGCACGACCGTGGCGGTTTCAGATATCTAAATGTCTATCATAACACCACTGGCAATGTTACCCTGAGCCATCTGCAAACCTACTTTACTGCCATGCCACATTTTCCTGATGATGGTCTTCGCGACTATACAGGTTACTTCCACAGTAACGACGAGAAGCTCAACCGAGTCTGGTATGCTGGTATGTGTCCATCCATCTACTGTTCTGCTTTCCCACATGCAAACCCCTCTGAGTGTGCAGCTGTGGAAATACACAGAAGTCTCGAGTTCGGCACCTGACCGGACAAAATCGTTACTATTTCGTCTCTCGGCGAAAGCTGTCCTGACTGAAAAGAACACTGTGTACTTTTGCAGCTGCGCACACAACACACTGGGCTAAATAGGAGGTCAATGGACTGAAGCAAGTATACTGACCCGTTCGCAGGTGCCTACACCGACCAACTATGCACAATTCCTTCCACAGCGGGCAATTCTCTGGTCGACCTTGATGCCACTGACCCAGATGTGCCAACAGTGTGGTGGTCCAACAGCACCTTGACAAACGGCAGTTCTGCTTTCACCGACGGACCCAAACGAGATAAGCTCATCTGGCCCGGCGACTTTGCCATTTCAGTACCTGGTGTGTTCCTTTCAACAGACGACGCCATTACTGTAAAGCTATCTCTACAACAACTGTTTGCTAGTCAGAACACCACTACCGGTGCTCTCCCCTGGTTTGCTCAACCCGTATATGTGTTCCCAGAGAACAGTTTTATCGATTTTGGAAAAGTTGTTTTCAGTTTCAACTATCACCTATTCACACTCCTGGGATTGCACAATTACTGGGTCTATACTGGTGATGATGAATACCTTCAGAACAATTGGAACAGATTCAAGCTTGGTCTGAACTATAGCCTGAGCTTTGTGGACGAAACTGGATTGGCGAATGTCACTTCCCCTTTTGATTGGTTAAGAGTAGGTATGGGTGGCCACAATATCGAGGCCAACAGCATTCTCAAACATACCTTGGATGTAGCAGTTGCACTGGCTTATGCTGTCAACGACACTTCGCATATCTCTAGCTGGTCCAATGCGTCTACAGCTATTGCAAGTGCCGCAAACACACTTCTCTGGGATAGTACAGCTTCACTCTACAAGGACAACGAGACCACCACTCTACATCCACAGGACGGCAATGTGTGGTCCATCATCGCGGGCATCGCATCCGCGAACCAAAGCACTGCAATCTCCTCCGCTCTCGCTGCACGCTGGGGACCGTACGGTGCTCCGGCTCCAGAAGCCGGTACAACGATCTCACCTTTCATATCGGGCTTCGAGCTCCAAGCCCACTTCCTCGCCGGGCAACCTCAACGCGCCATCGACCTGATGCGCTTCATGTGGGCAGATTTTATGCTCGACGATCCACGCATGACCAACAGCACCTACATCGAAGGCTACGACACTAGCGGCGCACTGCACTACCCTGCCTATGCCGACGACGCACGAATTTCGCATTCTCATGGCTGGAGTTCTGGTCCTGTATTAGCTTTGTCGACGTTTGCGGCTGGATTGCATGTGTTGAATGCAGCGAATTGGGTCGCACATCCTCAACCTGGCAATTTGACGAATGTGGAAGCTGGGTTTGAAGTTGGTCATGGAAGTTATGCTGCTAATTACTCTGTTACTGCTGGTGGAGCCAGGTACACATTCACGACGCCGGCAGGCACGAAAGGCAGTCTTGTCCTTGATACTCTCAGTTGCAATGGCAAGATAACCATTGAAGGCAGTTTTGGCGATGCTGATGCTGGCCAGTCGAGCTCCAAGCGTGGTGTTGGTCATAACAAGAGTTTCCACTGGAGCAAGCAAATTAAGAACCCAGGTCTTGCAGCAAGTCCTTGGAGATGTGGTGTTTGGGGTCCTTCTTCGCCGCCAGCGCACTCGAATGACAGTAATGGCACGATCACCATTGACGGGCTGGCTGGTGGAAATTACACTGTTGATATCAGGTGTACATGAGTATGATCGCAGACTTGAATATAACAAGCACGGGCATATGTTCATATAAATATGACAGACAAATTATCCAGAGAGTGCATGACTTAAGCAAAAAGGCATATGTAAATATCATCATGAAAACCAAGATAGTCCAGAGAGTGGATGGCCAAGGCAAGAAGGAACAGAGCATCGAAGCGAAGAACCAAACGCACGATTCAGACATCGCCAGACCAGGTAATGAGACCGAGTGTGAATGTTTGGCACTGACAAGGGACTGACAAGCCAGACACAAGCGATCGAACTAGCAAATGCTTAGTCTCGCTTGGACAACCGATGTAACCTATACAATACCAGCCGTCGTGAAGAACCGAAAGTACGACCCCTGGTGCATCGAACAGATCTAATTGCGATAGTCGTGTCAAACCCAGATCGAGCTTTTCAGATAGGGCACACTTCTAAATCTTCTTCATGTTTCTGGGCGACAATACGGTTCGTCCGAGATCGACTGAATTGAACCTCACATCCAGTGTTTCGAATGCAAGCGAACATGTATCACCAGTCAAAACTTGTTCGCAGTGATGATCCCAAAAGCCGTCAGGAAGAGGAAATGAGTCTATGCGGTCAGCAGTGTAGGCGACTGACGGCGAGTCAAACGTTCGGTCCAGACATGTTTCGGTCCGAACGCGACAACGCCGGTCGTCGGCAGACTCGTCATTTCTCCCTATTGAGCATCAAATTGTGCGGTGTCGCTTTACTGCGGCTCGGAAGTCAGAGACAGTTGATCACGAAGTTGGCAGAATTCTCGTGTTGTCAATTCCTTAGCGATCACCTTTCGAACTAATCACTGCTGGTGAAGCCAAAACTGAGTAATGGTCTGTATCAACCATCGAAGACGTAAAAAGTGCTCTGCAGAGCACAGTGGAGGGCGTCCGGAACGCATGGGTCTCAGGGTCCTGTTGGCCAACAACATTGTCCAAACGAATGTTGCATGATCACAAGCTTGTGAGCACGAGGCAGGGTTGTATTGTAGGTAGAGATCAACAACAGTCGCGATTTCGAGCTTCATGCATGTCACGTCCAGTCATGTCCATAAGCTTTCGTGAGCGAAAACCGCGCTCTGGGTGATCAGCACCATGGGTTTGACTTTTTGAGGCATACCACTTTCTGGGACTGGGGGCAGGTGAATTACGAACCCAGGAATGCGGGTGGTGAACAGGGCGGTAAACTCTGTTGAGACATCGGAAAAGTGCGTTGGTGGAAGGTAGGTAGAATTGTTGGCAACAGAAAGCCAAAGCCCAAGTGACATGTCGGCGTATTGGAGCTTAAAAAAAGGTAGATCGATCTAATCATGCGTTTTGGCGACATCTCCTGTTCTCCACGGAAGTTCGAACCATCAAATGCTGCACAGGCAGAAGAATAAACAAACGTCTGAGACCCGGACTCCTTGACAGCGAGTGCTTCACGGTGCAGACGATGTCTTTTCCTTTTGACACGCACCTTCTCATCTTCTCTGTCAGTGATGTCTGATTAAGACAATCTTTGTAAGCAATCGATAGTAATCGGGACATTGAATCAGGGTATGTTGCAGGATGTGCTAAGTGGAAGAACAGGTAGATGTGGCAGCCCTGGAAGCGGCGGCGGCCCGTCGGTTGGAGAAACCATTATGCAGCCAGCAGGGTAGGGCACGATTCATGGGGTAGAGCAGGATCGGTGCTGACTCGTAAACGAATGTCGTCGAGCCGAGCCAGTTGAATGGCGGGCGTGCCTTCAAGGACCAAGACTGTCGTTCAATCTGAGGCTGACGGCGGGGGTTCACGGAATTGAGGCTTTTAATGATCTGCTGCGTGCTAGAACACGACGCTCACAAGTTTGCGTGTCTGGAGACGATGACAAGGTTGAGACTTCGAGACCGTCGATTTGAGTTATTCTCAAAAAGGAAGGCCGCCTGAGAACGAACGAGGAAAGAAGCATCGTCGTCTTGACTTTGCGCCAGATGTGTTCGTGCTCGGGACCATCCGCGACTGGGTGCATAGGGTACATACGCGAGATACATCAGTACCTCGCTGTCCTAGGCATCGAGTCAGGGGCTCTCTCCTCGAGTCGTCGTCGGTCGGTTCCGATAGAACTCGCGGGCGGCAAGGCTGCGGAAGAGCAGATCGACGGCATGAACAGCGACAATGGACTCGTAGATGAAGCGGCTCGTTCTTGCCTTGTAATAGGCAAGCAACCCACATCTACTCCGCATGGAGGTTACTCAATACCTATCTGGTCGACACCCGCCCATCTCAAAGGATTATTGCTGAATCAGCGGCCATTGCGAATTTGCCTACAGGATTGAGGCTATACTCAACAGCCAATATACGATTCATGGCCTGCATCACACTGGCAAGCAGCCTGCATCGGATATCCATGCATGACAGATACGAAGTGGAGGTATAACTTGAAGGATGTTAAGAAAGCTGAATCGCATGATGAGACATCTGGAGTCATGCTACGCAACAGACACGGGAAATTGATAGAGGGTACGAATCGTGAGACGTTCGAACGTTAGAATTTCATGACATGTTGTTTACGAGAAATTTTAAAGAAGGCGACGAGGCAAACACATGCCGTAACACAGCGTTGAAGTACCGAAAAATTCCTTGACTCGAAGGCGAACCCCCTGTCTGAGTCTCGATACATGTCTGCCGTGTACTAAGCATTGATATTGACAACAAATACATCTCTCCCGAACACCGCCGTCATAAGGTCGTCAAGCACATGGTGAGGCAAGGGGTAAACCAAATATGCTGGAAATGCAACGCTGAATGCAATACAAAAATAGGGACGTCATCCATTGTTAGAGTCATGAACCCGATACTGCTTCCGATTGCGAAAGCAGAGGTATGAATAGCATTGTCAGTGACAAATATGCTTCACGACTCAGCGAAAGATCGTGACTCGTCGTGTCATCTCATGTATGAGACGACCTGCATCTGCCGAAGCAATTTTTGAAAGGCCCTTCCAGTTAGAGAACGGTGTATCCGGGTTGTTGATACATTGGACCTGATCCGCTTTGATCCTTGTAAGATGTTGGATAAAATGCGTTTCGTCTTTGTTGTAAAACGTCCGTCGTCCTTGGAAGCACAGGTCTAAGGTCTTGAGCATGGTGTGATCACCAAGTATGCGAAGTATGTCCATCAGCTCGTTGTCGTTAGTGAATCTTCGCTCGTCGGCGTCCTTGAGATGGGTGTTCATTGAAGGTTGAGCATCTTCAAACATGATGATGACCCGGCGAAGCAGACTGACATTAGCAAGGCCAATGCTTTTGAGAAAGAATCGGATATCCTTGTAGCCAATTTCGTAAACGTCCGTACTCCAGCGGACAGCTTGCTCCTTCTTACGGCGCTGAAAGTAGAAGGTGTTCTCTGAGTATAGAATACTGCGACCTTCCTCATGAATCTGACGACAGGTCTGAAGTAATGAAGAAGATCGACTGAAGTTGTTGGGATATGCAAAGTCCAAATTTTCGTCCGAGACAAAGGCGAGTCGATAGATCTGATTGCGGATTTCGGCTGGCAGGTCCAGAAAGCTGCGTTTCGAGGTTGTGCTGGGTTTACTGATTTCTGAGGTAACGCTTGATGTACTCGAATAACCAGAATCCGCACATGAGTTAGAGCGTGGAGAGAGAGATGCCGAAAGTGGGCGTGTCAAAGACTGGGCTTGGGCAAGCAAAGACTTGATGTCAAGATCTACGACTAGGGGTCCTTCATGGCCAGGCGGAACTTCGACAGTCAGGGTCATGGGTAGCGGATCTCGGTGTACTGGGCTTAGTTCGAGGAATCCACAAGTTGAAGCAGAGTCACTGTTGATGCCAGTCGAGAACCTTGGACTGCTGGGAGGAGATGACGAACGCTTGCGCTTCAGGGATGTGGTGGAATATTGATTGCTGTCGTCGATATAGGAATTCAATATGGGCTTCGTTGTCGGTGCATCAAGGCTTTGTGAAGTGGGTGCAGTGGTGTATTTCAGATCGAATGAATCATTATATCGCGAGGAAGGCCTGGTTGTTGTGCCTTGAGTTTTGCGAGCTTTGGTAACAGGTGCCATCTTGTGAAGTGTGATTGTTGGAGAATGTCAAAATCCAGGTGGTATTGCACATGCAAGGACGTTCGAGATGGGTTAGAAAGATGCTTGAAAGGCTACCAAGATGCAGTATTCAGAAGAGTTGTTCCAGTAATGAAAATCACAGTTGATTCGGGCAGAAAATGGTGGCACACAAGGCTGGTTTAAGGGAAGGATAGAAAGATGCGATGATCGGAAAAAGCGACTCGCAGTGGTCTGCAGAGGGACATGTACATGTATAAGTCAGCCCCGCGAGGAAATCACCTAGCGGAAGCTTGAAATTATTGAGTGTGGCCTATACAGTGTCGGGGACATGCTCGGAGCGTTGGTGCTCGGCAGGGCATGCTGTAAACAGCTAGGTCTCCATGGCCGTACAGTTCTGAGTTTGAGAAAGGAGCTTACGCGACGACGTAGATAAATGCCGAACCATAAAGCACTGACGACATTCAGAGTTAGCGATGGGACATGACTCCGGGGCATCAAGGCCGTTTGGGAATTTTCTGGGAAGGTTTTGGTTTTGATTGTTTGCAGGGGGCGGCGTAAGCAGCCGCAGCTAGCAAAGTATCAAGATTTGCGAGGTGCGCCCATTGACATCTGACTCAAGGCAATGCATGGTTTGGAACGTCAAAGGCACACCACACAGCTAGAAGGCGGCGCAGCAATATCGGAACGGCTTTTCGTCCTGATACATACCTAGGTAAGGACGGCAGGATTCCGTCGATGGTCACTTTCCGTCCTCAACCAGACAGACCGTGATGATCGTCAAAAGATGTCGGCCTCGCCGAAATGCACTTCTTTCACGTGTTTGGACTCACGTTTCAACCACCCCGGAATCAGTCCCGATACTCTCTTCAAGTGCAGATGGCGAAGCGAGGTTGAGAGAAAAATTGTGATTGTATAGCTTGCTCAGGACCATTCGACGATGTGCCCTACTCTCAGCTATGCTCTGCTAAACTCTGCTAAACAAGGAATGATTGTTACTTCTCATGAAGGCAGGCTGACTGCTTTATGACTTTGCTGGCGGTCTTGGCTGACTTAATGATTCGTGATCGCTTTTCCTCGTATCCTCCGTTGCACATATCTCCCGACTATTCCGAGCGAGTCAAGACACTCTAGTTGTGGCGCCCGAGTAGGCTCAGTGCCGTATAGAAATAGAGCCCGCCCAACCAGTGTAGTGATTAGTGATTGAGGTTGCAAGATGGGAACAGGGTCATACCAGCTACGACAAGCTCGTATTCGTATAAAATGTTCATACCAAGATGTGACGGTGTCCCAAAGCTGACATGGTACAAGACTCTATTGTAGAAGATATAAAGCATACATCTCCTGCTGGACAGGCATATACAAGAACCAACGCAATCTTGTCTTCCGCCAGGACGTGGCTTCAATCTTAAATTTCACATACTCATATTCACCATCACTTGCCTTCTCAAGTCATGTCTTCAGCGCCTCTCAAGCCTATTGTGTTCTACGACATAGCGTTCAGAGCACCATACGAGGAGACGAACAGCGCTCCAAATCCATGGAAGACCAGGCTCGCACTGAATCTCAAGGCCGTAGCCTACAACACGACCTGGGTGCCTTTGCCGGACGTGGAAAAGGTTCGACGAGGCCTTGGAGTCCCTGCTTGTCGAACTTGGGGCAACGGCAGCGACTACTACACTCTCCCTGTGATCACGGATCCCAACACAGAGGAGAAGATTGGTGATTCGTTCGATATCGCCGTGTATTTGCAGAAAACATATCCAGGCTCGGGCCCAGATCTGTTTCCAGAGCAGAAACTGGATTATGTGTACACGCCAGACCAGCCATCTCCGGTGCCGCTGACAGATACCCGCGGAGGAGAGCATGATAACTATGCCGAGTTTAACATGAGCGTAGATGCAGTCTTCACAGAGCATGTTATACTCATGGCACACGGCATGCAATTGGACGCGGCCGGAGAGCAGGTCTTTGTCAAGCGTGCAGGCGTCGACTCATTTGATGCATTCGCATTTGTTGGCGAACCGCGAGAGCAAATGATGCTATCTTTCAAGCGCAAGCTGGAAGGTCTGGCCAATGTCTTCAAGAGAGACGAAAGCGGGCCTTTTGTGCTCGGTACAAAGGCTAGCTATGCAGATCTGATCGTTGGTGCATGGTTACGGATGGCTAGCAGAACCCTCGAAAACACTGAATGGGAAGTTATGAGAGGATGGCATGGAGGCGTCTTTGGTCGATTGCACGACGCGCTAGACAGATATGCACAAACAGACGTAGGACGTGAGGTCTGAGTGACCCAATCGAGGCATCAAATCCAAACATTCACGACCTTTGCCAAACACAACGAACTCAAGACAGTCATAGCTATAATACTGACGGTCATAAACATGGACTGCATGATGTCGAATGAAGCAGTGTCTTGGACGACACGAAATACAACTTTTACAGTCCCTCAGAAAGTGCGAAAATCGCCTGCAAAATCGGTGGTTGGGGACCCCGGACGTCTCAGCAACACCCACGTCGCGCGACAAAAGCCTTGCGAGTGAGATTGTCTGCCAGATAAGTCATCTCATCCACGGGATTTTAGTTGTGAAGGAGGGAAAGAGGTTGCCAGGCGAGTGCGCAAGAAATAGGCGTTGCGCACGAGCCCTCCAGCGCTAGCCAGTTGGGGAAGTCAAGAGACGCGGAAGTGGCCCGAGTGGGATGATGTTGCTAGGCAGGCGGAGGTGAGTGATGTCGACAGTCGCGAGAGACGCAGCGACGAGGTCTGGCAGTCGTTGCTTCTTGTCAATCAACACACAATGTCAGCCTTGAGGACGACATCGCTGCTGCGGGCGGCACGAGTTGCCAGGCGGCCGTTTGCTGAGGCATACCGCCCCGTCCAACTCCAAACACGACGCGCTATGTCCATTGAAGGACAGCAGAAGGTACCATGGACCATCGTCAATGCGCCACCAAGCAACCACGACGACATGACTGACTTTTCGACCAGCTGCTCTCTGCCGACCTCGAGGAGGCTGATCCTACCGTTTACAACATTATCCAAAAGGTCCGACACTTCCAACTACAGCTACTATACCAGAGTCTAACCCCCGCATAGGAGAAGAGGAGGCAAAAGCACTTTATCAACCTGATTCCCTCCGAGAACTTCACATCGCAAGCTGTCTTGGATGCCCTGGGCAGTGTTATGCAAAGTAGGGCGGTTCCCTGTCCGATCAGCATGGCCATACGCTGACCGAAATAGACAAATACTCGGAAGGATACCCCGGAGCAAGATATTATGGCGGCAACGAACACATTGACGAGGCCGAAAGACTCTGCCAACAGAGAGCTCTTCAGGCCTTCCGCCTCGACCCTGAGAAGTGGGGTGTCAACGTCCAGCGTATGCTACACTTCTTGTCAATCATCGTGGTATACACCAGCTCATATACTTCACAGCCCTGTCTGGATCACCCGCCAACCTCTACGCTTACTCGGCCCTCCTGAACACTCATGACCGTATAATGGGTCTCGATCTCCCCCACGGCGGCCACTTGTCACACGGCTACCAAACTCCTACCAGAAAGATCTCGGCCATCTCAAAGTACTTCGAGACACTGCCCTACAGACTCGACGAGAAGACTGGTCTGATCGACTACACAAAGCTGCACGAGCTAGCCACTCTCTACCGTCCCAAGATCATCATCGCTGGCACTTCGGCCTACAGCAGATTGATCGACTACAAGAAGTTCCGCGAGGTTGCCGACAGCGTCGGCTCATACCTCCTTTCCGACATGGCTCACATCTCCGGTCTCGTCGCTGGCGGCGTCATCCCCTCACCTTTCGACTACTCTGACGTCGTCACTACCACAACACACAAATCTCTGCGCGGCCCTCGTGGTGCCATGATCTTCTACCGTAAGGGTGTCAGAAGTGCCGACAAGAAGGGTAATGAGGTCATGTACGATCTCGAAGGCCCCATCAATTCCTCAGTGTTCCCTGGCCATCAAGGTGGACCTCACAACCACACCATTACTGCATTGGCCGTCGCTTTGCAACAGGCTCAATCCTCCGAGTTCAAGCAGTACCAACAGACTGTTCTTGAAAACGCAAAGGCCTTTGCTGCTCGCCTTGGAAACAGCAAAGACAAGGGCGGTCTAGGCTACACCATCGTCTCTGGTGGCACTGACAACCATTTGGTTCTGATTGATCTCAAGGACAAAAACGTTGATGGTGCTCGTGTCGAGCGTATTCTTGAGCTTGTCGGCGTGGCTGCTAACAAGAACACTGTCCCTGGTGACAAGTCGGCTATGAAGCCTGGCGGTCTTCGTATGGGTACACCCGCCATGACAACTCGCGGCTTCCAACCCGAAGACTTCAAGCGTGTCGCCGATGTCGTCCACCGCGCTGTTGAACTCACTCGCAGATTGGATGGTGTCGCAAAGGAGGCTGCTGAGAAGGCTGGTCGTAAGAACCCTGGCAGCGTCAACGCCTTCAGAGAATATGTTGGTGAGGGTGAGGAGATTACTGAGATCGTTCAACTCAGAAAGGAAGTTGAAGACTGGGTTGGTACTTTCTCCCTTCCTTGGGATAAGTCATGAACCTAATGTGCGTGTGAATCAATGGGGTGGTGTTGGGAGCGATTGTAATAACAGGAACAATGATAACGCATGGCAGAAGAATGCTTTGGACTTGCATATTGTGAGAGAACAAAAGCAGAATCATATCAACCCACCTCCTCTCATCTGCTCGCAATGCTCTACGTTTCGTGGAACAATTGTGTCTGACCTAGTATTGTAACCCTGGACCCTGAGGAGGGGTGTACAAATAAATGCCTCTTTTTACTGTTCCTTCGCACCGTATTACCAACGCCGCACGCATCGCCCTTGCAGATCAATTACCTAAGAACCCGTTTACCACCTTCCTTGATCCCCAAACGCCATGCACATGATCGCAGTCCCTTCTATTGGTGTTAGTGACAGCCTCAATTTCAACAACGACGACAATGCCACTTCCTCCACATACAACAGCAATTTGCCTTGGTAAGTTTTTTTTTGATACAATGCCTGGTTTTTTTGTTGAACGAGAGCACGTGAAAGAGACTAATAACTTTGGTTCTTGTGAGATAGGTATATGGCAGAATGGACCACGCCTGTTACGGCTGTGCTGGAAGCCTATGTCTTGGTTTCTTTCTTGGTGTTTTTGGTCATGGGGTTGATGTGTATTCGTCGTCGTGGGTGTTTTGTAAGTTATGCCTTTTCTTTCTGTTTGTTTGACTGTTTGCGTCGACTTCCACCTCTTTCATCGATATACAGAATTTAGATTGATTTGCCGACCACTGACCACGGATAGCACATCTGCCCTCGCAGACGCAGAAGAAGAACTATGCGGTACCAACAACTACCAAGACGTCGCGTGTGGAACGAACACCAAACCAACTACAACATGCACGAAGACTGGGATGAAGACGTCAATCACTACGGAGTCAACAGCTTTCACTCCAGAGATCTTGCCGCTGTTGACACTGAGAATGGCGAACATCGCGTGCAGGACATCCAAAGATTGGAGAGGGCATTGAGGGTTGCTGGAATGGCTTGAGGCGATGACAAGGGGAAGCAAGAGAGGTTGAGATGGGAGAGGATAACGAGGGTCTAATCAGAGCACAAAAAGGGTGGTTACGAAGATATGAAGATACGAACCATTGAATCGAACAATGAGATTCTAGACATGATACATTGCCATCCTTTTGCTTCTCCCATGTGCGCAAGTCTTTCACAGTCTAGACGTTGGAATGCAGAATAGGTTTCGTGGTGGAGATAAGGCCACAGAAAGACCTTAACAGAACGATCTCTGTGGTTGGCAATCCTTCCAGAAGGTACTATGTATGTTGAAGCCAGAAGTATCGATACAAGTCACTATGAGAAGAGACCCAACCAAAGGCTGACAGTCTTTTGCATACGAGGGAGTTGTGCCAACACGTCGGCAGACAAGGAGCAAACAGGCAAAGGTTCTTCCAGGAGGAGATCGGGTCAACTTAGAGAACAGAGAAATGCCTCGAAGATTGCCCAAAAAATCACACGAACGAATTTCGCGATTGAACTGCTCATCCCAGATGCTCGAACAATGCCACAGAGAAGCCTCATTATCGAATCGGTCCCCGTGGTCTCAGATCGAGCTGCATTCCACGTATTTTGCAACCGAAGATTTTCCGTGTCTCATCTTGTTATTCACCTCTGCCGCGTGCGTTTGCATCAATGGACCTGTGGCGCAGCGGTAGCGCGTGTGATTCCAGTGTCATCCGGGACATCCACAAGGTCATCCGTTCAAATCGGGTCAGGTTCATTAGAAGACATGGTGCGAGAGCGCTATGAACCTACATTTTGTCCATTCCGTACTTTTTTTTGTCAACACACCTTAGGAAGTCGCTCCTTCCTTGTTGAAGTTCTTGTTCTGCAGGGCACACGACGTTGTGTTTTGCTGAACAGTTTGTTTTATTCCCTATAGGAAACAGCAACTATCAGATATGGTATCTAAACACAATCACCACTTTAGTCTCTGCACTGCTGAGACACAATCTTGAACTTAACATCGGCTCTACCTGCGCTAACGATATGGCATCCGTTTCTGTATCTCAAAGATTTTGAACTCTGTGCCTAACAAGAGTTAACTGCAATAGCATGTAAGCAAGGAGAAACCATCTAGCTCTCTGGACTTCTGAAAGTCCTCCTAATGCAACTCACGGTAGTCAACCAATCATGATCACCACAATGGAAGGAGCAAACAGACCAATTCGCATGTTCATAATCCTTCGAGTTCCTTCGCCAACAAATGAAAGCGAAGGATACAAGCGCCGGATTCACTAGTCGCATCACGGTGCCCTGCATGATAGCTCTTGATCACTTTCACAGCGATTCCTGATTGATTTCTCTCTCTAGATTGCCATCAAAGACGACCTCAACAACTCATAATGGCTCTCGTAGGAACCCTCCTCTTCTGCACATCCTGCGGCAGCATCCTCGACCGCCACGCACCAGACCACCTCCTCATGAAATGCACCCTATGCTCAACCCTAAACAAAAGTACAACACCACACTTCCTCTCAGTCAACCCTTAGAATTGACCATGCCAGAGAACTGACCAATCCAGACCTCTGGCCCGCCTCTCACAAAACCACCAGTGCAGTTGACGCCTTCCCCTCTCGTCTTCTCGACAAACGCTCGAACGTACAAGTCCTAACCGCTGAAGATCGCGACACTTGGGCTACAACGCAGAAGATGTGTCCCAAGTGTGAAAACCCCGAGTTGAAGTACAGGGATTTCCAGACCAGGGGAGCGGATGAGGGAAGTACGATCTTCTACAAGTGTCCTGCTTGTGGATTTGGGTAGGTTGATGCTTCGAGATGGTGAAAATGAAGGCATGCTGATTTGTGTGAAGGTTCAAGGAGGATAATTGAGCTCACCTCGCCATTCGCTCAAGCTGTCAGCGAGACACATGGAAAGGATAGATTAATCAAGGTCAAAAAGAAGAATTGAGGACGTAACTCGTTTCATCAACTATAACAAATGAATTCTATGTCTATTCTTGTATTCAATGCTTTTACAGCTTACTGCCAGTAGTAGTAGTCTTGCAGCACAAATCGTTTTCACCGCCGACGATACCCTCAACAGTAGGTTGCTTGTGCGTCTCGCTCAGCAACGTCGACTTGTTGAACTCCTGGGTGGACGGTGGCACATCCAACGCAGGGTTCTTGTCAAAGAAGTTGACTGGCTTCAAGCTAACCTTGATAATCTCACAAGGCATGACTGGGAAGTCCTCAATACGAGGGACGTGGTTAATGCCAAATTGCACAAATACGACGAGATCATCATCGACAATGTTTTCTTTGCGGTCGGCCCAGCTGCGAACACCAGTGCCGCCGCGAGACTGGTTTGTGTACTTGCCACCGGCGTAAAGCTCGCCGTCGCGGTATTTGACGGCGTAGATGTTGCGGTCTGAGAACTCGGCACGCTTGTAGTTGAAGCTCTCCTTGTCGGCAATGCCTTTTTGGAACGGAGGGGCGTGGATCTTGTATGCGACAGGCTTGCCGTTGATGGGGTTGAGAACACTTGCGTTCTGGATCTTGAAAGTGCGGTTCTTGTCTGGGTTGAGGTCGTAACCACCCGATTGCGAGACGACGGTCTCTTCTGTGTAGTAGCCGGTACCGTGAGGGTTGAAGTCGCTGCGAGGCATGGCGTGAGCCTCATCGTAGACGAGACGGTTGGAGTGTCCATCGATAGCAGGATCGACACGAAGAGAGAAGATGTGTTGGTGGTGAGTGGCAAGAACACCAGGGTGGACCACAGTTCCCCAGGGAACGCTGATACCATCGTCGATGGGTTGAGTAGAGAGGATACCAGTAGCTCTGACTTCATAGGTCATCTCACCAGCTTGGTTGAACATGAAGGCCAAGATGTACTCGTAGTTGGCAACAGTGATGATGCTCTGAAGCACAAGCTCACGGTTGCGAACAACAGCAGCACGACCAGTTCTGTAGTTGGTGTGCTTCCAGCCGATGCCGCCATCTTGCTCGTGGACGCAAATGACATTGGGCATGTCTTCAGCCTCACCTTGATCGTTGGCCAAAACACCGGAAAGGTATTGAATGGAACCAAGGCAGTCGCATCCCAGCTTCAGGTCATTAGCCATAACACCAGCACCGACATCGCCAAGATCGAAAGCAGCCTTCTTGTGGAAGGGGTGGCGGGGGTCACCATAGGGGATAGACATGTCGGAAAGTGATAGACGGTAGAAGACGTTGCGACCGCCGTAGCGAACGTTGTAAAGAACCATGCCTTCTCTCTGGTTGAAGCCAACACGGAAAGACCACTTCTGCCAGTCAAGAGTTTGCGAAGTGCCTTCCTTGGTGATGCTGAAACTAGCACCTTCGGGTTGCAGAACTTGGAGAGGCTTCAGGTCGGTACGCAATGTCTGGGCCTCAGGGATATACTCGTTGGCATGGACAGGCTTCCAGGGCTGTGTAGGCTTGATGGTGTTGTCCTTTCCAGTAGGCATGATGTCAATGCGAATGACTTTGCGTTCGACAGCGCTGAGGACGGGCGAGATGGCAAGAGGGAAAGCATAGTGGTTCGAGTCGAGTTCGTTGGTGTTCTTGGGGTCACGCATGTACAGGAAGCACTGGTACATGCGCTCATCGTCACCCACGCCGTCCGAGCCGTAGATCCAGGGGTCACAGACGACAGCAGTGCCTTCAGGTAGCTGCAGCTTTGCAATCTCAGCCTGCACGCCCTCGTCTTCAAGGGCCAACTTCTCAATGTCCAAGATTTCTTCTCCATCTCCTGCAGCGTGTACGTTGGGACCGAGTCTAACGTTGCTCTCAACTGTTGACGTGCTCAGGTTGACGATGGCTTCGTGTAGTTTGTTCTAGCCAGAGGTTAGTATCTGTACTATCCAACAAGATGATGATAGTTGCTTACGGTCTTGCGGATGTAGTAAGCAACCATGACTCGGCGGTCAATGCTAGGGAGGCTCTGTCCCTTGAACTCGGCTTCCAGGTAAGGGACCATCTCAGCCTTTGCAGGCTCCTCGAGCGTGAGGACCTTGAACTGCAAGTCCGTCTTCTCGGGCCATTGTGTGCGGATCAGAGAAGATGCTGTGTGGATCTCTTGTGCTGACAGTGGCGCGAGTGGGTGAGACACGGTTGTCTTCGATGTGCGGACAGGCAGTGATTCGCTTTGCTGGAGAGACATTGTGAAGAGGTGCTTTGTGGGAAAGCAAGAGGAAGACAGCGGGGCAAAGAAGGTTTATAACATGGCCAGAGGCCGCAAGAAAGATAAGACACCTACTCATGGCACTGTGGAGACGACGATCCGCAATCAGGGTCGCGGGGCACTTGTGCCTATCTCCGTATACCATTCATGCATCTTGCCCGCTTTCGCCGTAGACATGATATCAAACGTGAAGTTTGCGATCATGCTCCTCTCAGAACGCTGATAATAGTCATTTGCACCTCAATTGTGCTTGTCACATTCATTCGCAATGATATGGCTCTCAGGCGCTTGATTTTTGGTGACCAACAATTTGTCTGTCAACTGAATCTCAAAACTTTGGCCAACCCCACGATGTCCGATTTGGTAAGTCCATGCGAAAGCTCATGAGCACCGTGCCCTGTAGCGCGCACTCCTTGTCTCAAAGAGGAAGGATAAGTGAGAAAACTACTCGCTACGGCAAACAACGCATCGTTATCGGAAGCGCACTGGATTAGCCACTTTGACAGTCTTCCGATTCTTCACGACGAACAATATCTCAGCGTTGCATTTTCATCTCATAAGTGGCGATGCTTGGGGTGAGACCGAGGTTGGGAGGCAGTCCGCAAAGACTCTTGCGGCAGGCGCTTTGCAGTCCATCGAGAACGGGCGTTCACAAGTCGTCCGGCTGTTTGGATAGGCGGACAGATGCTGCTGCTACTGGTGGAGGCTCAGCATCGTTTGGGTTGATAGCATGTCGATACCAAAGTAGTAAAACCACCGTGAGTTCTGCTCTTGCCGGCCAAGAATTTGTCTAAAGGTGACCCTGGTCGGAGTAGATCAACCGAGATGCCGACACCAGGCAGCCATCCCGCATTGATGCAAGGTGTCAAGCACACGACAACGTTCACAGCAACTTACCCAACGACCAAACATACGTCAAGCTCAACATGGACCCTTCGAAGAAAAAGCAGTATCTCGCTGACAGCCCACCATCTGTCGTCCCTCTGGCAATCAAGCCGCACTTTGAAGCACTTGCCCACACTGAGCAGCTCTATTCGCATTATATCAGTAGTGCTTGCTTTGCTGGAACTAGAATTGTCCTCAGACAGGTTTCCCCCGAGTCCGAGCCCATTTACGACTTTATCCTAAGTCTGCACAAGCAATGCAATGGTGACTACTCGAAGCTCAAGTCTGAGACTGGTCTTGATGATGAGGACATGAACCACTGGTTGAACTACGCCGCCCAATTTCTTGGCAATGCCGGAAACTACAAATCATTCGGTGACTCCAAGTTCATCCCTCGTTTGGCCCCAGAAAAACTTGCGGCTCTAGGAAAGGTGTCCGGCGCATCCAAGCACTACGAGCTGTGCAAGGATGCTTTCTATGAGACCAAGGTTGAAGATCTGATGCATCTTGGCTACCCACCTCAGCACCTCACCACTTACTACCCTGACTCTTCTGAAATTAGCAAGGACGAGATTGCAGCCGTGGCAGACTTTGTCAAGGAGAATGGAAATCTACTCCCTGAAAACACACGTCTGAAGAAGCTATCATCAGGAGACTTCGAACTCCTGATCGCTTCTGCAGAAACTGATCCTGCAAAGTCAGACAGAGATATTCCCGAGACCTCTTTTACACTGGATGCCGAACCTGTCAAGGGTAAGAAAGTCACTCTCAAGTATGGTGACCATGCAAAGGAGATGGAGAAGATCGCAGCTTTCCTCACCGAAGCCAAGAAGCACTCAGCCAACCAATACCAGAGCGATATGCACAGTGAGTATGTCAAGTCTTTCAAGACTGGCTCCATGACCGCCCATGTCCAATCACAGCGGCATTGGATCAAGGATAAGGGACCTGATGTCGAGTCGAACATTGGCTTCATCGAGACCTATCGCGATCCTCATGGTATCCGTGGAGAATGGGAGGGCTTTGTCGCTATGGTGAACAAGGAGCGTACTAAGGCGTTTGCTCATCTTGTTGCTGAAGCCCCCAAGAACATCCAAAAGCTTCCTTGGCCTGCCGAATTTGAGAAGAGCTTCGTTGCGCCTGACTTCACTGCACTGGACGTCCTTACATTTGCAGGATCAGGTATCCCTGCTGGTATCAACATTCCCAACTACGACAGTGTCCGCCAGGATCCTGAAGGTGGTTTCAAGAACGTCAGTCTGTCCAACGTCCTCTCGGCCAAGCCCCCGAACGAGAAGATCCCATTCATCAAGGACGAGGACATGGATCTGTACAAGAAGTACGCCGATGCTGCCTTTGAAGTTCAAGTCGGTCTTCACGAGCTGCTTGGTCATGGTTGCGGTAAGATTCTGCAAGAGACTGAGCCTGGCAAGTTCAACTTCGATCACAAGAACCCTCCTATTTCCCCAATCACGCAGAAGCCGATCACTTCCTACTACAAGCCTGGCGAGACTTGGGGATCGGTGTTTGGTGGTATGGGTCCCAGCTACGAGGAATGCAGAGCAGAGTGTGTCGCTATGGCCCTGTGTCCTGATTACGGCATTCTCCAGATCTTCGGCTTTGGCAATGGAGAAGAGGTAGATAACAGAATTACGCTGGAGTGGATCACCTGCTGACTTCAGACATAGGACCTCCATGGAGAAGCTGGAAACGTCCTTTACGCCGCATACCTGTCCATGGCTCGCGCTGGTGTAGCTGCTCTTCAGTTCTACAATGTGGAAGCCAAGAAGTGGGGACAGGCACACATGCAAGCCCGTCACGCCATTCTCAAGGTCTTCCTGTCTGAGCCAGAGTTCTGCAAGCTCGAATACACCAAGGATGATCTCAGTGACCTTACCATCAAGCTCGATAGAACCAAGATCGCTACCCACGGCCGTCCTGCTGTCGAGAAGTTCTTGCAAAAGCTCCAAGTCTACAAGGCTACTGCAGACCTCAAGGCAGGTAAAGAACTGTACGAGGGTATCACCAGTGTGGACGAGTGGTTCGCTACCAAGGTCAGACCTGCTGTTCTGGCAGCAGCTCCTCCTCGCAAGGTCTTTGTGCAGGCAAACACTTTCATCGAGGGTGACAAGGTTGTTCTCAAGGAGTATCCTGCTAATCCTGAGGGTCTTATCCAGAGTTACGCTGATCGTGACTACATCTGATCCACTGAAGATTTGCTAGAGCATCTCTGAACAATAGCATAGCGTCGACCAAATCAAAACTTTTTTTTTTTCGGCAGTCTTGTCGTTGGTGACCTCCTCCGCGTGTGCGAAGTATTGAAGGTGTGTGACTATGAAGACGCAAGACATAACCAGGAAATATGGTAGGGCCTGGTAAGAGGCGACAGATCATGACCTCTCCTTGGCCATACCTTTGGTCCTGAAAACAACCGTGCCTTTTCATTGTCTAGTAATGCTCTTTGCAATAGTCAGGAGTATGATAGAAATTACAAATCTTGACAAAAAAGAAGGCTAGATCTTCATTCGTTGCATGTCATGTTGTAGAACTGTGGATGAACAAAAAACGCAAAAAGTAATTGCAGCGAGCAGGATTCGGACCTGCGATCTCCTCAACCGCTGGCGCTCAGAATACAATGCCGAAGCACGTGGAGTCCGTTGGCCTCTTGTGTTTGCAAGAAGGTAAAGCTGAGGCGTCTTGACCACTAGACCACCGCTGCTAGTGATGGAAATAAATGATTTCTGGATGAACATAAATCCTCGAAAGGATGGAGTTGAGTGTTGAGGCGTTGTAAGGGGCAGAACAGGTAGGTGCTGGTTGGACGTGACTTCCTCAATTGGCATATTGAGAGTCCCTGGCACATCAGATTTGCCACCCTTCTATCGCTTCATTTTAATCTTTCTCATCGGTATCTGAATAGACGCTTAGCCAGCTATCGTCGCATCAGGTCTCATAATCTCTCGAATCTCTTCTTCATCCTTTTCAGCTTGTGCAAGCACCTTTCCAGCCAAGAATGCAGGACCCATTACTGAAGACTTGAAGCCTTGAGGGAAGTATTTGTCTCCTTCGTCGCCGGGGATTGGTCTTCCTGCCATCCAATCTATCCACGATTGGAGACACCAGCGGTTTGCGAATGAAGACTCGACATACCTGAAGAAGAATGGTCAGTCATGAGTGCCAACAGGGTTGCGCGAAGAAGACGTCCAAAACTTACCATGGCTCTGTATCCCAGATGAGTTTGTAGACTTTATCGTTTGCGTTGAGGTGGTCGGCAACGATCTGTTTGCGCCAGACATATGGCCTTGGTAGAGTCAAGTGCCGTAGAACTAGCTTGCGAGCAGCCAGTCCGCTGTCGACTAACCATTGCAAGATCCCTGGCGGATCCGGATATCTATCAATTATGTCAGTGCCTTCTATGGAGGGGAAGGCCAAAGCGAGGGACTCACAGCATAGCTCTCCTCAAGCGCTTATCCATTAAGGCACTAACAACTCTGCGCCCAGCATCCTTGAACGCAGCAGGAACAGGATACAACAACAACTCAGTCGTATGATCCGCAGTCTCCTTGTTACTCTGCGAAGGTACCATATACTTTTCCTCATATCTATCACTCCAAACCTCCAACTCACGCATAAACTCACATCCATCCTTCCACCCCTCTTTCGCGCCAGGCAAAACCGAAAAATCGATCTTCATCCCTTGGCCCACTTTCAGCCAGAACAAACCCATAGCTGCAGTTTCCATGTCTGTCAGGTTTCGCCATCCGTGTCTTTGGATCCAGCGAATAGGTTCCAGTAGGAATAGACTCA
The DNA here is from genome assembly GCF_000721775.1 of Aureobasidium melanogenum CBS 110374. Taxonomy (NCBI): domain Eukaryota; kingdom Fungi; phylum Ascomycota; class Dothideomycetes; order Dothideales; family Saccotheciaceae; genus Aureobasidium; species Aureobasidium melanogenum. Next base: position 291,776 of record NW_024470077.1, on the reverse strand, counting down.
ATGTATACAGCAAATCGTCGTTGGAGATTTTGGCGCCATACAGACTATGCAAGAAATTCGTCCTTGCAAGTGCTTCTGTCGATCTTTTGCTCGCTGGGGGGTTGACGATAATCTCCAGCATAAGAATAGAAGTATCCGTCATCCGCTTGGAAGCATGTTGTTTGGTAGACAATTGTTTCGTGTGCATGAGTAAAGAGCTAATAGAAGGGATTCCATAGGTGCGAAACAGAGCAAATTCCAAAGCTTTCTGAGCGAGAAAGGGAAACTCGCGGTCAAAGACGTAGAGTTGGATCTCTTGGGCTTCGGAGAGGGTGAGGTTGGAAAGTGATTTGGGGTTGTATTGTTGGTGTTTTTGGTGCTTGCGGTAGTTGCGGAGGTAAGCTACTGTCAGGAGGTAGCAGCCTGCTACTGTCGCTAGGACGTCTGCTCGTAGCAGAAAAGACATTACTGTTGGTGGTTATTGGAAGAAGGCATGGGACTGGGAGGCTTATCGGTGATATATTGAATCATTCATGTGGTCGTCTCGAATTCGCTGACACGATGCTTCGGCGTGCTGACTCGGATCAGGTCTGGCCGGGCGACGCCAAGCGAAAGGGTATACGCAAAGTATATCGACCATGCCCTCGATTAATGTGCCGTATTCGACAAATGTCTACGTAGAAGACGAAGGGAAAGAGTCGCTCTGTTTCAGAAAGAGATCAAGAGCGAGTTAATACACAAAACAGTATCCTTATCTGAGCCATCTCCGTCCTCGTATATGCATGCAATCTACATTGTTATAGTATTGGTACAGGAAACAGGCTTAACATACACATGGTGTACAGCTACAATCTGATCAGATGATAGCCCTCACACCAATCATTTTATCACCGAAACCACCAGTTCACAGAGCCAATCATACCCTGACCGACACCTTTAATGCTGTGCCACCACCCCTTTGGGATGAAGAGACCATCACCTGAACCAAGTTCACACTGCAGTCCTTCCGATGCCCAGAAAGCACCCGAAGAAGGATGCCAAACAGCTTGTTCGAGAGCAGCACGCTCAGCGCCTTCCATCATTTCAGCGCCTCTCATAGTAGCGTTTGCAGCTCCTCCAATACTGGCTTGGACGTGGTGGAAGATGGCGTTGCCCAAGTCAGGCTTGAAGAGACGGACTTGCTTCTTACCAGCCAGTTGCACAAACAGGTTCGGATTGGGATCACGATGCAAAGGCGTATAAGTGGGTGCTTGGCCTAGCCAAATGCTCGTGTCATAGACATCGCCTTTCCCGGCTTTTGATACGAGTTCTGGCGTAGGGAGATCTTCCAGTAGGAAAGACGGTAGATCAGACAAAGAAGCTTGTGCTAGGTATATGCTAGCTTTGGTTTCAAGCTCACAAGCACTGCTAATGATCAGCACATTGAAATCCCACCAGAGTAGAACATGGCCAGACTTACTCAAGAAAGAATTGTAGAGGTTGATGTATCTGGGCGAATTTACCATGTTCGTTGGTAATCTCCAGAGGAACAACAGTTGAGCCCCATTTCTTCAGATAGGCAGTATTGAGATGGTAACAAAAAGCCCGTTCTGAAGACTCATGAAACCATTTCCGTATGGCAAGAATCGAAGAGAATGATTCTCGAGGTAACAAATATGGCACGGCAGGAACGAAGGCGTGTTTTTGAAAGGTCGTCAATGAGGCATCAGGCAAAATTGGTACAGAACGGAAAGTCGAAGTCGACGTCGTGTAGAATCTACTACGGTGCAGAAGTCGTGATGGCAGCGAGGCAGACTTTGCTAGCATGACCAATGTTCATGGTCAAAGAAATAATAGAGATGCTCCCAATCGTGATGAACGAGAGTGGTGACGGCCGAGGTGCGGAGCTTCCCGCCAAATTATTCGCGACATGCGACAATCATTTGTACTTGACTCTTCACACTACTCGCTCCTTCTTTATTTGTAGTTCAAGGTTCACGCTACCACAAATAGACAAGATGGTCTACTACTTCACAAGTAACGTAATTTCGCCGTCGGCGTATATCTACATGGGCAAGGACAAGGTCGAAAGTCAGCAACCATTCATCGCATTCAACATACGAGGAAGTCGCTGACTGGGCTAGAGACGAGGACTTGATTGCTTACGGATTCGAAGAGGATGTCTGGGTATAACTGACAAGCTTGCAACCGGCCTCGATATGCACCGTCTGACCACTTTACACCACAGTTCCACGTCGACAACCTCTCCAGTGCCCACGTCTATCTGCGTCTTCCCGATGGAGAGTCTTGGGAGGACATCGCCAAGCCGCTCTTGGAAGATTGCGCCCAGTTGACAAAAGCAAACTCGATCGAGGGTGAGAACGAACACTGGGAAGCTACAAGAGAATGGGACTGAGCCGGACAATACAGGCAATAAGAAGGACAATATCACGGTCATCTACACCCCATGGTCAAACTTGAAGAAGGACGGCAGCATGGCCACCGGCCAGGTTGGCTTCAAGGACCAGAAGAAGGTCAAGCGCGTCTATGTCGCAAAGCGAGAGAACCCCATCGTCAACCGTCTGAACAAGACTAAGGTTGAGAAGTTCCCAGACTTCAGACAAGAGAAGGAAGATAGAGCCAAGGAGCTGAGAAAGAAGGATCGCTCGGTTATCGCAGCAAGGGTCCGTATATCAAGATTTGAAGGAGAACAAGACACACTGGCTTACACAATCATCAACAGGCAAAGGAAGAGGCTCGCATCGCAAAAGAGAGGAAAGAGTTGGCATACCAGAGAGAACACGCCTACGACGACTGGAATTCGGAGGAGCAAGTCATGGCTTCCAGCAACCAGAATCGCGATTCGGACTGGGAGGACGATTTTATGTGAGACATCACCAAGATCAAAGCTAAGCAAAAATACAAAAGCAGTAATAATCGAATCGTGTGATGAACGTACGACCAAAGTGTTCCTCATATAACGTATACACAGCTATCGCTTTGCCATGCTTGCACATGTCTACCATTTTGACAAGCTTGAATCGGAGTCGCTCGCCAGACACAATCCCTTGGTCGCGATTGACCATTCAAAGCTTTTATTGGAGATGAACTTATGGAAGGCACCTGGGAGTGAATCGTGCTTGGAATTAGCCAAAAATCGTGTCAGCGAACCTCAGGACAGAAATCTCAGCCATAACAAACTGTCATCTCGTGCCATTGTTTCCATGATCGATTTATATATACGTTCACAAAACCTATCATCTACCATTCAAGTGGGGTCGTTCTTGAAAATTCACGCAACATATCAAGAGATTTCCTACAAGATATGTGAAAGTGCCTTGATTTTTTACTCAAGACTTCTTGCACCAGCCAATATCGCAAAAATGTTTCGCGTGGTCTGGAGAGCGAGTTGTCGAACGGACTCGTTGAGTTGGCATCATATGGAGACACACTGTTGCTTCAGCACCTCAAAGGCAGGAGCCACCTGGTCGAACGATCCAATACTACGTGAGCTACAATACGCAGCCAGACGAGAGAGATACAGAACAGATCCCATATACCGTGCCCAAACCAGGTTCGAGCACAACACCGGCCTCCGAGCCTTTAGAGCAAGACAAAGCGAAAAGCAGCGCAACCATAAATATCTACTGGAAAGTTTCCGCAGCTTGTTCAAAAGACGTTTGGACAGTGGCGAGGTACTGATGTGGGAGACTCATGTCGTGGAATACACGCACGAGGCCAAAATTCATCATTGTGGTAGTTGCGGCCGTGAGAAAGTGCCTGGTTCACGACTTTGGTGGCGTCGCATTCAGGATGGAGTGTACGAGTGTTTTCCTTGTTTCACTCAGGATATGTCGAGAGCCATTCCTCTGGGCTACGAAAATTGGCTGGCTTCTATAACCTCGAAGCATGAAAGGGCTCGAAGAACCGCGTCGAAGACATTATCAACGAAACAGGATTCTGGCTCGGTTGCGACTCACTGACAGAATACATAATTAAAACTTCTTGGTATACCGTGCCAGCCGGTCTCAAAACAACGAACTACATACACAGCGCTCACAGAGCAAACTAAACAATACCAAACCTTTCATCCCTCTAGGTGCCTGGACATATAAACCTCCCAATTAGGCGTCTGCTCTCTTTGTTCTCTGCCAACATCGGCTTCTCTCCCACTCTCTCCGTCGACAACACTAGCAGTCGCGAGATCGAAAGGCCCACTGCGAAAACTCACACTAGAAACTTCGCTTCTTGTAGGCGATAGACTCTCGAATCGAGTGCTGCAATCGCTATTCGTCCTTGTCAGAGGGCTCACGGTACCGCGTCGAGGATGCGTGGGTGTGGATTGCATTGGCATCTTGGTCCAAAGTGGTGGTGGAGCGAGGAAGTCGCGGCGAGCCACGCCACTCCCTGGGTGTAGACAGTTTGGCAGCGGTGAGCTGGGGAGTGCAGATGTGGAAGTGACGAATGGATCGTCAGGGACTTGATGACGGATGATAGTATTGTTCGACATGGCTGATTGTGAAGAGATGGGACGGGAAGCCGAGACGCCTGCAAGGATGGCTTCGGAGGGCATGGTGAGTTTGTTTGTATTCTTGTCTGGAATGTGAAGAGGTGACGGATGTGCTGAAGGATGCGCTGAAGGCTGCAGCTGAGATTCATAGCTTGCATGTCTTGGTACTACATCTTGACTCGAAAAAGAACGCTTAATGGATAGTAGAGCTGCAGTCAGAGCAGACCGCTGTCTTTGAAGGAAGCCATGGGGGTTGTTCGGGCCTGCATCAGGAGATATAGATGTTGAGGATGTCCTGAGATTAACAGGAGGTGTAGGCGTGGGATCTGGATTCATAAGACGTAGAGGCGAGCCGTCATCCCGCAGATGAGGATCTTCGTGAGCAAAAGGCCGGTCCCAATGATTGAGATCCATATGGATCAGGTTGTGATCAATGACAGGCAGTCGCTCAGGATTAGATCCTTGACGGGCCATGATAGCACTCCTGTCTGAATGCCGAATCGCGCCTGCCGCTGCTACAGCTGATGGCAATGCCTGAGAAGATGATGACATCCGAGGTTCTGCAGCAGCGCCATCTTTATCTTGGTAAGACAATCTTTTTTTTCTTCGAAAGAAGAGCAGGAAAAGCAATCCTATCAATGCGATTCCCGCCAGGCTTCCAGACATTCCTCCAGCTATTACCGCCGAATGCTCTGAACTTCCATTTGGACTTATCAATAGGGAGCCGCGTCCTTCTCCACCTTGACCAGCGGCGACACTTGCTGATGGGCTCGTAGCAGACGTAGAGGTTGTAGATGTAGTGTTTTGAACGGCAGAAGTCGATACTCTTTGCGGTGTACTTGACGCTGCTGGAACAGTACGTGTACTTGTGATATAGACAGTTGTTTTTACAGTCGTTGTTGAATGAGTGGTCACTCTCGCCGTTGTTGTTGTCGAGAAAGTTGTTGGCTGATACGTAATTAGTGGCGACGAGGAAGATGATTTCAAAATAGCATGCGAGGTAGTCTTGCTCGAGGATTCGCCCATGAAAGGGAGAATTGACCTTGACAATCTTTGAGACCGACTAGTATACGAATTCGAGTATATAAAAGTGGTATATTGCGTTCGCGTAAGGATTATGGTTGTGTATTGTTGTCCAATCGCACCCTTGCCAGTGGTAACAAGATTCTGTAGTAACAAATCAGCTACGCTGCAAACAATTCCATCGCAAATCGTACCGCTGTTGGCGCTGAGCCTGATGCTCCTCGTGAGTATGATGAGTTCTGCCACCAAGGCTGAGCCGAAATCAGAGCACGACGTCGCCTCATAGCTAGAAGTTTGTAGTTACTGTCAAAGCAAGCATTCCATGTTCACCTGAGCAACAAAGGAAGGACTCAAAAACATCGAAGACCATTGTGGGCAGGGCGTACATGGATGCATATTCGTCTCACGCGCCCTGCCGGCGGCTACTCGATACGTGTTGAGCGCAGAACCTGCATTGTGACATTGGTTCTTGAAACATCGACAGGGCTTGAAGAATACGGAGTCTGCACTTATTGAAACCAAAAGAGTTCGCCTTGGAGAATGACATGGAGTCATCTGCAGAGCTGCAGGAAAGTGCGGGAAGCGCTGCAGTCAGAATAATTTGGCGCCGAGTTGGCGGCAATGGCAACCCACCCAGAAGCAGGAGCTCCTCTTGCTCCAGACTGCGACTTTGCATTTCGAGAAGACGATGTAATCAATGCAAACCAATTGTGGAAAGTGGTGCACTTGCTCGTAAGCAACACGATCTGCCCAGGTAATGCAACAGAAATGTCCTTGAGATCACAATGAACAGTAAGTGTGCATCAAGGCAAGTCATCTCGATATTGACAGTTGTGATCTAGTCAAGAAAAGTGAAGAGAGAAGAGCAGTTTCATCATCATTGCGACCCAAAGTCATGAAGCCTCCTTGCTGCCCCAAATCCAAAGACCAAAAACTCCGAATAATTTTCATAATGAGGTAAGAACAATACGAAAAAGTGCTGGCACATCAACAGCAGTTAGCGACGACCGTATACAGGATCTTCATTCCTGATTCTTCGAGCATCCTTCTCATATCCTCCACGACGGTCAGTACGTGCTGGAGGCGATTCTCTGGGCGATGATCTCAGAGCGCCAGAGCCTGAACGGCGAGCAGCGGAGGAAGCACTGTTTCTCTTGGGTTCGGGGGCGAGCACCTTGGTATTTCTATTCCAAGGCTTGTTCTCATCGGTGCTACCGATGCTCTCGCGGCCGCCGACTGCACCAGGGTTGTGGCCGAACAGACTCATGATGTCCTTCATGGTGAGCTTAGCCACGGCCTTACCACCTTCGATGGCTGCCTTTGCCAACTCGCGTTTCTTCTCTTGCAGCTCGATGATGCGCTCCTCGACTGTGTTGCCAACAGTAAGTTTGTAGACGTGTACGTCAACAGTCTGGTTGAGGCGGTGCACACGATCGATTGCCTGTTCCTCGACGAATGGGTTCCAAAAAGGCTCGATGAGAACAACACGCGATGCAGCTGTCAAGTTCAAGCCCAGCGAACCACACTTGAGCGAGCAAAGCAGTACGCGAGTCTTTGGATCGTTGCGCAGAGAGTTGAGAGAAGCTTCGCGAGCATCATTGCGCATACCACCATCGTAACGAACGTAGCGAATTGCAGACTTCTGCAAATGCGGTTCGATCAGATCCAGCATACTGGTGAACTGCGAGAAGACGATGGTCTTGTGCTCAGAGGATTCGGCGTGTAATATGCGCAGCAAGCGACGAATCTTTGTCGAAGCCGCCTCGACACCGGTAGGGCCAGAATATGAGACGTCTCCTTCTTCCTCCTCGGATGCGTCCTCGGATCCAGTGGCTTCATCCTCATCTCCAGACACTGAGTCGATTGAACCTAAAGTCTCGCCGCCTCCTTCTGCATCCTCATCATCAGTCCCGCCAGCTCTGCCTAGATGAGGTGTATTCTGCTGAGACTCATCAACGAGCCACTCACCCTCGCCCTCATCATCTTCGTCATCACTGTCAACGATGATCTTACGGTTTCTTCTGATAGGCGCAGGAGCAGGCTTGCGCTCAGGTTTCGGCTTGAGCTTCTTCTCTTTCTTCATCTTTCGGCCAAGCTTCTTTGGTGTAGCTTTGGCAATGTCCTCGCATTCATTGCAGCGGACAGCCCCGGCTTTCACCTCTGCTGGAAGAAGTCGGATGCTGCAAATATCGCAGTCTTTGACCTGAACGCCCATACCTCCAAACATGTCAGCAAGGGCGTCGATTTCATTGTCTTGGCTGCTAGCAGCGGAGGTTTTGCGTGGTGTCTGGCTAGGGTTGGGCTGTCCTGTAGATAGCGCATCCTTGTCTTTGCCCATCGATCCGGAAACAAGCTCGGGGTGATTGCAAGCTTGACGAAGTCTCAGAAGCAAGACAAGAGCTCCAATGTAGTCGGTCTTCTCCCCGCCCATCATGTCGTCGAGGCGCTTCTGTGCTCTCTCCTGGAGCTGGTCGTAGAAGTCGCGTTCCTTGGGATCAAGTTCGCAAACGATAGTTTCGACCCTGCGTTCGACAATCTTCATTCCAGTACCCTTCTTTTGACCAGTCTTCGACTTGCCACCAAAACTGAGGGCACCGTCTTCCTTGAGGATGTCTTTGGTTCGACGTTTCATGAAGCCCTTGAGGAAGTATTGAATGCGTTTGATGGCATAATTTCCTTTGCCATTCTTCATCGGGATTGTGATTTGCTCTTTCCAGGTGGCAAGATTGTTGTATGGCTTGATCTGCAAGAAACAGATCAAACTTTGTAGCTCATCGAGGTTGTTTTGCATGGGCGTGCCAGTCAAGCACCATCTGTACCAACTTCGCAAACCATAGGTAGCTTGTGTTGATTTTGCGTTGCGGTTTTTTATTGAGTGTGCTTCATCCAGGATCACACGGTACCAGTGAACGCCATAGCAGCCGACCTTTGCACCGTCCGGATGGTCAGAGGAACCAGCGAACTCAGATGCAAGGATTTGATAGGTTGTGACCACAACGTCGTACTTTTTAAGCTCTGCAGCGAATTTTGTTCTCGAAGGACCGTGATGAACCAACACGCGTAGTGCGTGGCTCTTCTCGACCTTGGTCTTGATCTCGCTCTCCCACTGACGAATAAGAGCAAGAGGAGCCACGACAAGCGTACCTTTGCCGACTTCCTTTCCAGGCATTTTGCGTTTAGGATTCTCAGGGGGCGGCTTAGCATCAAGCTCCGGACGAGGATTGAGAAGAATCAAGCTAACGGACTGAACAGTCTTGCCTAGACCCATGTCGTCGGCGAGGATACCCCCCTTGGGTAGGACTCCGTTCTTCTTGCGCTCTCCGATTTCCTTGTCAATCATCCAGGAGACACCCTCGACCTGATGAGGGAGAAGCTTGACCGTCAGACCTTCGACTGTACCGTCTTCCTCGTCCTCGTCATCGTCCTCCTTGTTATCAGGTTCCTCCTCTTTTGGCTCCTCCTTCACCTCATCCATTTCAAGCTTTCTAAGCTTTTCCTCGAGTGAAAGAATTTTCTTCTCTTCTTTGATTTTTTGCTGTTGCTTCTTTGCGGCTCTCTTGCGCAGACGCATCTTAGGCTTATCGCCATCATCATCGAAGGCGCCTTCGAGAAGAGCCTTGATGTTGTGGCTTGTCTGGCCAGGGTCGACGTAAGCATAGGGATCGGCGGCACCGAAACCATCTTCTCTCAGAGCAGCATCAGGGTCGAAGCCATCGTCATCATCATCGGCATTGGTGAGATCGATGGGTTTCGGTCTAGGAGCAGGAGCGGGATTGTGAGGTCTGTATGTGTTGCTGGGACCGACGGAAGAAGAGAAGAGAGGTCTTGGGGCGGGTGGAATGTCCCTTGGCTTAGGATTCGAGGGCACACGAATGGCAGCCGAATTTGCGGCATTACCATATAGAGGGTTGCCATACTGTGGGGGACGGGATTGCGGTGGAGGTTGAGGTCTCTCGCCAGGCAAATAGAAGCGCTTAGCTTGAGATGCATTGGTGGGACCTGGATTTTGACGGAATTGTGGTTGAGCGATGGGACGGTGCTGCTCGGGTCTACCGTGCGAGGTGTTGAAGACGTTGGCATAAGGATCTCTCAACGGGTTACGCAAGGGGCTGGCTTTGCCAAATTCTGGTTGTGTGGCGAGCTTGGAGGCAGCTGTAGTAGGTGGGTGAACTAGCGCTTGAGAAGGTTGCGCCTGATGTGTTGAAGCGTTCGCAGCAGGGCGAGACTGTGAAGGCTGAGTGGGTTGGGCAGAATGCTCTGATGCTGGTAGACGTTCGCGGGCCATGGTAGTGTTGTCTGTTGTTGTTGTTGAAAGAAGATGGGAGATGTCGAGTTCTAAGCTGCCATGTGTGCTATCAAAGAGAGAGCTGGTGTCGCCGATGATGCTGTGGTCGTCGAGAACGTCGTGTGGTGTTTGTCTGGACGATAGAGTGTTGACAGGTCGGAAGGATGTCTTTTTCTTGACTCGACTTCGACTTGACGAGTCCATGTACTTACGAGCTCAAGAACAGCAAACACTGACAAGTAAACAAAGCCACAGCGATAAGACGCAACAGGGTCTTGAAGAAAATGTCTGTGCTCCCGTCGCGGTCGCGCACCGAGCGTGTTAATTGGCCTTGGCATCCCTTGAGAGACAGAGCAAGTTCGAGTCTGATCTGATCAGATCTGATCTGATTAGATGCGGAGATGCACGCTGGTGCTGACCTAAAACTTCCTCCGCGATCGGCTCTGCGATGGGTAAGCGGATGGCGTGCTTGTACACCCGGCAGACAGTTGAGCGCAACGATTGTTCGCGACATGGACTTTTTGCCGTGTCGTTCGCCGCTCGTAGCCCGTCACTCTCCCTTTTCTTTTCCACTCGCTGTTTGTTCTTTGGAGTCGCTCTGTGCAATTTGCCAGGGCTTTTGATTGTATTTCTTGCAGCGGCTTTGTCCTTGTAGCGTTCGTCTTTCTACGCCGCATCTTCAGCCCCTCCACAATTTACGAATCATGTCGGCTTCCGAGCAACAATCCTCAAGCCTGCCATTCGGCCAGAACGTCTCCCTGAAAGATGTCAGCGGTCCTACCTATCTGACCGCTCAGACTCTGGTTCAGCAGGTCGCATACTCGCTCTCGGACAAGATCTTTTCCTACTCCCCCGAGACTTTCGACCTTGATGTCGCCGCAAAGAGCTGGGAAAGTGCTGGTGAACAGAATGCCCATGGTTACAAGACTGGCCTCGCCTCAATGGAGACTCGCTCCGGCGCTGGCTCAATCGCTCTCGGATACATGTTCTCCAAGGACTTTGACCTGAAGAAGCGTCACATTCCTCAGTCCATTGTCGCCTCGTCCGGCAGTCTTGCCCACTTGCGCCCTGCCCTCGATCAATTGGCTCTCCTTTACAATGTTGCCAACCCTACTGTCGCTCACGTCGCTGCTGTCGACTATGCTGCCAACTCTTCCACCGGCTTCGTTACCGACTATGTCTCCGCCCTCCGTCTCGCTGAGGAGCTCGGTCTGGGTCTGGTCGCATCCGCCTCCACTTACGAGATGCAGCACATGTCCCTCTTTGCGACCCTCATGGCCTCGATCGTTCCCTCTCTCCACGTTTACGATGGAATCACCGTTGGCAGAGAGACCACCAGAATCATTGACGTTCTCGACAAGTCCGGTCTCAAGAAGACCTACGACGCCATCCTCGGCGATTCGTCTCTCACCGAGAAGAAGCACTCTGACAACGAAGGCAGAGTCAGCCGCCTCCTGAAGGCCTTCAACAATGAGTTGGGCACCGAGTACAAGTTGTTCGAATACTCTGGTCATGCCGAGCCTGAATCAGTCCTGGTTGTTTTCGGTACTGTTGAGGCTTCTTTGGCTACCCAGATTGCTCGCGCTCTTTCGGAGAAGGGTATCAAGATTGGTGTCATCAATGTCCGTGTATACCGTCCTTTCGTCGAGGAGGAGTTCCTCGAGGTTCTTGCTCCCTCCGTCCAGAACGTCGCCGTCCTCGGCCAGGTCCTTGACCAGTCCGCTGTCACCGACGACACTCAACACTCCAACCTCTACACCGATGTTCTTGCTGCCCTCACCTTCGCTACACTGAACAAGACCCCCGCTGTCTTCGACATCAAGTATGCTAGAGAGCAGGTCTGGACCCCCACCTCGGTCGCCGGCCTTCTGCAGCAGATTGGTCAGAAGATTGACCACGCTCCCACTGAGGCGGAGCGTTTCGAGCTTCCCACTGGCGATGTTCAGCAGTACACATTCTGGGATATTGACAGCTCCAACGCTGTTTCTGCCCCCATTCAGGTTGGCCAACTTCTGTCCGGCGACTCTAAGCTCAACGTCAGTGTCCGCAGTGGTCACGACAACCTCGTCGCTGGTGGTGTTGTTCGCACTGACATCAGAACCTCGACCAAATCCATCGAGGCTGCTTACTCCATCAGCTCTGCCGACGTCACTATCGTCAACGATTCGAGCCTTTTGAAGAGCTTCGATGTTCTCAAGTCTGTCAAGGACGAGGGTATCGTTGTTGTCAAGCTCTCTGGAGTCAAGGATGATGAGGTTGAGAAGCACATCTCTTCCGAGGTTCGCAAGGCTTTGGCTTCAAAGAAGATCCAGCTCTTTGCTCTCGATACCGCCGCTTCTGCCAAGGTTCAGGAGCAGCCTGAGCTAGAGAGCTACCTTGTTCAGCTTGCTTTCCTCAAGCTCGCTCGTGGCGATCTCTACGAGACTGGCGTCAAGAAGCTCGCTGGTGGCAATGACACTCTCGAGGCTCTTTCCAAGGAGCTTGACGAAGTTGTTCGCAAGGTCGAGGTTCCCGAGTCTTGGCTCACTGTTGAGCCTGAGGCCAACCAGCCCCCGCTGATGCCTGAGGACTTGAACATCAACAGTTTCATCAAGTTTGACAAGGAAGAGCCCGAAGAGGCTTATCTGCTCAGAGACTGGCAGAAGGTCGCTAAGGGTCTCGCTTTCAAGGAGGCATACGGCACCGAGAACGCTCTGCGTCCCGATCTCAGCGTCAAGACTGCTGTGGTCACTGTCAAGGAGCGTCGCCGTCTTACTCCCAGCACCTACGACCGTAACATCTTCCACATTGAGTTCGATCTTGGTGAGACTGGTCTTACCTACGCCATTGGTGAGGCTCTTGGTATCCACGCCGAGAACGACAAGACCGAGGTCGAGGAGTTCATCAAGTGGTACGGACTCAACCCTGATGAGGTCGTTGAGGTTCCTTCTCGTGAGGACCCCCAGGTTCTCGAGAACCGCACCGTTTACCAGGCTCTCATTCAAAATATTGATATCTTCGGTCGTCCTCCCAAGCGCTTCTACGAAGCTCTTTCCGAGTTCGCCTCGGATGAGGCTGAGAAGACCCAGCTCCTCTTGCTTGGTACTGGTGGTAACCAGGAAGCTCAGGTTGACTTCAAACGCCGCGCTGAGGTCGATACTGTCACTTACGCCGATCTCCTGCTTGAGTTCCCTTCTGCCCACCCCTCTTTCCACGACATCGCCCGCATTGTTGCTCCCATGAAGCGCCGTGAATACTCTATCGCTTCTTCCCAGAGAGTCACTCCTAACACCGTGACCCTCTGTATCGTCACTGTCAACTGGGTCGACCCCAAGGGACGCGACCGCTTCGGTCAAGCCACCCGCTACCTCAACGGTCTTGAGGTCGGTTCGCCTGTCACGGTCTCTGTCAAGCCTTCGGTCATGAAGCTTCCCCACAAGTCCACCGCTCCCATCATCATGGCTGGTCTTGGTACAGGTCTTGCTCCCTTCCGCGCCTTCGTTCAGGAACGTGCTTGGCAGAAGGAGCAGGGCATGGACATTGGTGCAGTCATGCTTTACATGGGTTCTCGTCACCAGAAGGAGGAATACCTTTACGGTGAGGAGTGGGAGGCATACAAGGATGCCGGTATCATTACCCACATGGGTTGTGCCTTCTCTCGTGACCAGCCTGAGAAGATTTACATCCAGGATCGCATGCGCCAGACTCTTAAGGAGATTCGTAAGGCCTATCTCCAAGAGGAAGGTGCCTTCTACCTCTGTGGTCCTACCTGGCCTGTGCCTGATGTTACCAACGTCCTTGAGGAGGCCATTGAGGTCGAAGCCAAGGAGGCTGGCAAGAAGGTTGACGCTCGCAAGGTCATTGACCAGCTCAAGGACGAGGAGAGATACGTTCTTGAAGTCTACTAGATGCAGAAGTCCTGCCGCTCAAAAATGTGTTTTGGAAAATTCTCTGTATATAGAATTGGCTACTGTCGATATTGGTGAAAGTTTAGAATACAATCTTTTTCACAATCTCGATTTACTACTTGACTATACCATGCGCGCATTGTGACGTTCGCATCGAGGTAATTGCAAATCGCTGTCCCAGTGCATTTGCCGTCCTCCAGAAAATCTTTTAGGGTGCCTTGACGATCAAACAAAACATCAAGGCTCAGCGGGGATACCCGGTTGATTTGTGCAGGAAAGAAGCCAGCCGTCGCTTCCGTCAAACCAAGAAAACCTTGAAGTTTGGAGAGACCAGGGTGGGAAAGTCCAGGGCTGTGCAAGGAACACGGTCGGATCGGCACAGGATTCAGGAACAGGGTTGATCATTTTTTGCGCTGTTGTGCTCATCCCCCAAAACACAACGAGATTCTGAAACCGTACGGATTTTCCTTTTGTTTCGACGATCCGTTTCTTGACCACTTCTAACGTTCATATAATGATTTCTTGCTCTCTTGATATTCTGATTCCTCGACAGTGAACACTGCAGTATCTACGTATTTCCAGCGGTCCAAGGAGTTTTCGCAAGCAAATGACGTCGAGTTGCTTTTCTTAGGCCCCTGTCTCGTGCTCGGGAAGGCTCGTACTTCTTAGGGGCTCCACTGCACACCACCACCTGGACTTTCGTGGTGTTTTCTGCCTGCGGCCGAGCATGCTCATGCTTTTCAACAACACTGTCAACACGCTAGCACACAAGTCTTGGCCACTTTTTTGCTTGCGAGACCCTGACAAGAATAGAAAAAGAGGCGACCCATGAAAGATGGCTGGTTGCTGGGGCTAAATTATGCAGGCACTCCCGAGAGGCTGACATCTCTGATCATCGCTGCGTGATAAGTATATTACTTGAAACTACCTCTTGTACCTGTCTCCTTCCCTTTTTCTCTTTCTTTCTCCAAATCGCCAATCACATCAATTCAATTCAATTCAATCTTTTCACCTTCCAAACACAAACTCCAACCGCAATTATGAGATTCTCCGCTATCTTCGTCCTGGCTTCTGCCACTGCCGCCATGGCCATGAACTCCACTCCTGCTCTTTTCGCTCGCCAGAACTCTGGTGCCACTTGCTCAAACGGCGAGTCTGCTTGCGGTTCTGGATGTTACGACCCCACCGCCTACCAGTGCTGTGGTTCTCAGGGTCAGGTCTGCCCTATTGGCAACTACTGCGCCAGCGCCAACCGCTGCTGTCCCAATGGTGCCAACTGCGACGGTCAGGGTACTTCGACTGCTGAGGGTTCTTCTGCCACCGCTGTCCAGTCCGGATCCACCATCCTTGGAAGCTGTAAGTTTTAAATTTTCTTGATCTTCCTTCTGTCGACTCGTAGTGACGAGCAATTCCTTGTAGCAGCATCATCTGCAGCCGCATCGTCTGCTTCTCAGTCTTCTGTCTCGCAGTCTTCTGCTTCTTCTCTTTCTTCCTCTGTTTCTTCTTCCGCTTCTTCAGCCGCTGCCTCTTCCGCATCTTCTGCTTCATCCAGTCTGACATCAAGCGCCGCAGCCGCATCCTCCGCCGCAAGCAGTGCCAGCTCCAGCATGTCTTCAGCTGCCTCATCTGCTTCTTCCTCAGGATCAAAGGCTGCTTCTTCCATGAGCAGCTCTATGTCATCCGCTGCATCTTCCGCTTCCAAGTCTGCCTCTTCGGCCTCAAAGTCTGCTTCTTCTGCTTCCTCATCAGCTTCCAAGTCTGCTTCTTCAGCTGCTTCGTCTGCCTCCAGCTCGGCAACCGCAACCTCTTCTGGCGCTGCTGTTGCTGGCCCCGTCGGCAACTTTGGACTTGCCCTTCTCGGTCTTGCTGCTCTTATCTAAGCGTTCTTCGAAACCCTTGGACTGTGAGGAGCTTTATGCCTCTTTCTGCTTCTTGAGCTTATGCTAGACAAAAAGTTTGGCTGGTTGTATTCAATGTATTTATGATACTGGGTTGGCATTGTGGGATAGGACGGGGAGTTTATATATAAATTAGATATACCACATTATGTTTTGATGCTATTGTCATAGTTTCGTTTCTTTCTGCTGTTAAGCTGTCCGCTGATCGCGATTATCCATTCATGAGACCAGTCACATCCAATTTCCATGAAGAGACAGAGCGACATGAATAGTTTTAGATGTGGCACAAGGCAACCACGAGTCTAGTCATTCAATTGAGCCTTCCCTCTCGAATGTCTAATCCCTCATCGCCCCACTCTCGACCTCCCCTCTCAGTTCCTAACAAATGCAACATCATGCTCCTTGTACAAAACACTCGAATCCAAAACCTCACCGGTATCGCTCCTCAAAAAGTCAATCTGCAAATTCTTCGCATCCTTGAACTTGAGCGTAGCATAGCTAAACTCATCCCCATATCCAAACACATTGGTCGAGTAGTTCGCACCTACAGCACTCAGCCCTTCGATATTGCCAGCACCGCCTGCGATGATGTATGCTGGTGCGACAGGGTTGTTGAGGCCAGCAGGATCGGCAGTGTTGTTGTAGACAGGGAGGAAACGTTGGCTGTTGTGCACATGGCCGAAGATTCCCAAATCAACGCCGTATTTGTGGAAGAGAGGTTCAAAGGCTGATTGGCAGGGGTTGCAGATATTGGAGCTGCCGCCGGTGGAGTACCAAGGTCGGTGGCCTGCGACGATTATCCAGGGAGTGACTGTGCGGTCGACAGATGCCAGATCGGCATCAAGGAAGGAGAGTTGTTGGTTTGGGGCTCCGAAGGGACCAGCACCGAGGTGAGCGCTACCATCCAGACCGTCTGGTGCAGATGGGAAGTCGGTTTCGGTGTCGATCATTACGATATGAGCCATTCCATACTCAAACGAGTACCAAAAAGGTGGATTGGCGAGGGCTTGCGCCTTCACTGCTGAAGCCTTTGCAGTAGCATTGCTGGACGAAGAAGCAAATGCCGTAGGCATCTGTCCATTGAACCTAACTTTAAAGTCTGTAAAGTTCTTCTGGCCTTCAGGACACAGACCACTCGTGTAAGGCACCTCCGTACAATCAGCTTCATGGTTTCCAGGAGATACCATGTAGGGTTTTGTTGCTGCAATGGGAGCTAATTGCTCGTAGAAGTTCTCCAGGATGGCGGCGTAGGCGGCTTTGCCGTCGAGAAGGTTTTTGGGCTTCAGGTACCAGTCGTCTGCGTAGGCAAAGTCTCCGGGGTGCAAAACAAAGTCGTAATCGTCGACTGTGCGGGCGAGGGCTGCAATAGTGGTGTGATTGAGTGCTGGTTGGACGTAGGGAATGTCACGTTTGCGAGTAGTGGTGTAGCCATCTTCGCCATAGACACCGAGCTGAGATTCGTGTCAGCACAAACTCATGACAGTGGTACCATTGCTTGCAGACTCACATCAATAACAACATCCAAGTTGAAGGCAGTTTTGTCTCCAGCAGCACGAGCAGTCATGAACTGATTGACAGTCGAATTTGTGGAGTTGATCTTGTAGTAGTAAGTGGTAGCAGCATCAAGTCCAGAGAGCGTAACTGAGTTTGCCCAAGTGCGAGAGGTGGCATAAGTCACAGATTGAGTTGAGCATGTTTGAGAAGTCAAGCTGTTGGCAGACTTGCCATATTGAACGCAAGCTTCGGTCAGCTGTTCATAGGTGTTCCAAGCGACAGAGATGGCTTTGGTCAAGTCAGCAAGATATTGTCAAGATTTTGATAAATTTCTTTAGCATACCATTAGGACCCTTGAAGGCGATACGTTGTTGCACAGGAGTCGTCAAATCTGTTGGAAGCCCAGGGTAGTCTGCGGCGAGCACCAGACTAGACAGCAAAGGGAGGGTCTGAACGTAGAACAGACTAGGTGCCATATTGGAAGGCCTTCCTGACCGAGTATCAAAGAGAGACAACCACTCGTCGTTGGTGCGATCAACAATTCTTCATGGCAATCACAATGCTTTATATAGTGCAGGGTCTCAAGAGCTTACCATTAACACCTACCTCTCTGGGATGATCGCCATCGTCTCGCAACATTCGCACGACAAATACCTCTTGCATGAATCTAAAGTGTGAGCAAACAATCACGCTTCCGACGACAATCGTCTTGTGTGATGAGAATTTACAACGTGGGTGGTTCGGTCAAGCTTTCAATAAGCTTGGGTTTTCGTTTAGCGAGCGAGGGGAGGCACGCTTTACGCTGGGAGAAAATGATTGGTCAATATGGAAGCTCGGAATAAAGGGCAACTGATCATTTAAGAAGGTCGTTCTTGTACGCGTCGACAGCGGCCAGACGACTGGATGGTCGGCATCTTGTGACTTGCGGGCGTGCCTCGGTATATGGAAGACAGCCCTAACAACTCATCTTGTGTGCCTGTTGATCATCTTGAACATCCCTGTTCTGGATCATGCGCTTGAGCTTGACGATTTGACCGCGCGACAACTACAATACAGGTGGTCAATTTAAGCGGCAGTGAAAGGCAGGTAGCTCCTGCTAAGGTTTGATATTGCTCCATCCTATCTAAAGAACATCTTGGAATAAAGACTGCTTCTGCTAGAAAAAATTTCTCATGTCTACTCCTTGACCCAGTATTCCTTGCAGCGGCGTGGACAAGACGCAAAGCTAGGTGACAAATTTGTGATAATAGGACACAGTGAGTGATGAGCATTCCTATAGGACCCATGTCTCGATAGCTTCTCGATCATGCAATGAACCCTCTATCTGTGGTGGGCCCATATCATTTCGAGATCAGCCAAAGCCATCTGTCTCAGTTCGGCATAAGGAACACCCGCCTTCAAGAAATACCTGTGATTGCGATAGAGACCAATATTTGTTTCAACGCGATCGCATCTTGCTGCTCGCACGACAATATGTTCCAGTTGCTGTGCAATCTGGTTGACAACATCAACAGATATAGGACTCGTGGAACATAGAAGTTTCCAGTTGATGAGAGCCTTGTGCAGCTGTCGCTTCAGTAACCAGTTTGTGACTGATACGCTTGGGCCTATCTTGTCCGAGGCGAGGTCATCGAGGCCTTCTATAGTCCTACCATCTGGATCAGACATTCTGATCGTGTTCTTCCGAGGTGTGATGGTAACGCCAATGTTCCTATAACAGGACCAGATGTGGATTTGGCCGCACATGGGCACGAGATCAACCATGCCGGTTTTGCAGAAGTCGAACCAGGAGTGAAGGTAACCTGGAAGATAGGCCCAAACTTTTCGTTTGGTAGTGACGAGATGTCGGAACATGAGCTGATTTGAGATATCAAGATGGTAAAAGTTAAAATGACGTTTCCCGGCGAAAGCTGATAGAGACAATTGAAAGCCGCTCATCAGTACAGGTCGGGACTCATGACGCAGCTGCCTGCACACGGCCACTAGTGGATGAGACAATCTTTGCTCGCGTTCTTCCAGCGTGTCAGAAGTGGTCCGGAATAGCTGTGCGTAAATCATTAATCTAATCTCAGGTGGTATATCCAGGAGACCTGTAGATGTGACTGAGGCCATGGTTGAGACTGATTTGCGTGGCTGGGGGCGTCTTTGGTGAGCTGGAATTAAGGTCATGAGATTCACAAAGAAGAAGAAGGAAAGAGAACGGGTGAGCGACAAGTATATAAGTCATAGTCAAAGGTTGAGTCATTGCCTGAGACAGATTAGCTGGCGATGCGTGCTTTTGCGGTAGTTCTGTTCAAGATGGAAGTCCAAAGAGGGGTTGATCTGATTTCTGCCGAAGTATTCATGTTAGATGCACGACGAGGAGTCATGTCTGATACAGGAGGAAGGAAGGATGGGTGCAGCCAATGGCGAGACACTTCTATCTGCTGATGCTTTCGCGTGCCTCACCGCCCAAACGTCATGCGGCAATAAACATTCATCCTTATCCGGACAATCAACACCAACACATCACGACACAAAGAGCAGC
Organism: Aureobasidium melanogenum CBS 110374; assembly: GCF_000721775.1. Taxonomy (NCBI): domain Eukaryota; kingdom Fungi; phylum Ascomycota; class Dothideomycetes; order Dothideales; family Saccotheciaceae; genus Aureobasidium; species Aureobasidium melanogenum. The sequence goes on along the minus strand of NW_024470077.1, from coordinate 272,194 downwards.
TATACAGCTTGCCGTCATTTTACTGATCTTGCCATACTTGCTGACAGCACACCAAGATGGGCAAACCACGGGTAGGCGCAGACCAGAGAAAAGCGTTGACATTAGGGTGGCTAACTGGACTGATTGCAGATGATCATCGTGATTCGCCATGCGCAGAGCGAAGGGAACAAGAACCGCGACATTCACCAGATGATCCCAGATCACCGTGTCAAGTTGACTGATGAGGGCTGGAAACAGGTAAAGCCTCCCGCTGTGGTTGCCAACAGGACCGACACTTACAAAGCTGGCAGGCAGAGGAAGCAGGCCGACGACTACGAGGAATGCTCAAACCAGACGACACGATCCAATTCTTCACCTCTCCTTATCGCCGTACCCGCGAGACCACCGAAGGCATCCTTTCATCCTTGACCTCCGAAACCGAAGAAGACGGTCCTTCACCATTTCCCCGCCACACCATCAAGGTTTTTGAAGAGCCGCGATTAAGAGAACAAGACTTTGGAAACTTCCAGCCATGCAGTGCAGAGATGGAACGCATGTGGCAAGAGCGCGCCGACTATGGTCATTTCTTCTACCGCATTCCCAATGGTGAGAGTGCTGCCGATGCCTACGATCGTGTCAGTGGCTTCAACGAGAGCCTGTGGCGCAACTTCAGTGAAGAAGATTTTCCCTCAGTCTGCGTGCTCGTCACCCATGGCCTGATGACAAGAGTCTTCCTGATGAAGTGGTATCACTGGTCCGTTGAGTACTTTGAAGATCTCCGCAACGTCAACCATTGCGAGTTCGTCATCATGCAGAAGAATCCCGACAGCGGCAAGTACGTTCTACAGAACCAGATGCGCACATGGTCAGAGTATAAGAGACGGGCCATACCACAACAGAACCAACAAGTCACTGCCTCCCAAGTCGCATCCCCAGTCATACCCGCTCGCAAATGGGGTGGCTGCGTAGGCGGTTGCACACATCAACACTCAAAATATCCTCGTCGCATCAAGAAGCAGGACGAAGCCACTGCAAAGGTACCCAAGCAAGAACAAGAAGATCATCCTATCGCTACCGGAGAAGTCGCCATATCCTCAACTCCGCTCAAGGCTTCTAGTTCAGCAAGCACCACCGGTCCCAACTCCCCTGTCTCCCTGCGTCTTCCTACTCGCCCAAGCTTCCTTCATGGCCGTGACGGCGGGGGTTCACTCTCTGGGATGGCTACCCCTGCCGAAGACTTCTCAGGCGCAGAGAGCGACTACTTCCCCATCCATCTCCAACAACACCATCGTAACCTCTCAGACGCCAATCCCAACAACCCATCTGCTGCCTCATCATCGAGACGCAAACCTACTGCCCAGGATTTTGAGAAGTGGAGCCAACAAAGCGGCATGGGAACTGGAGCCCGAGCGGACGCTCTGGGGGACGAGTACGAGCATGACGAGCATGTCGACGGTGACGATGAGCACGACGACCACGATGAACATGCTGTCGAGATGCACGAACCCAGTGAGATCATTGAAAAATTGAAAAAGGCGGAGATTGAGGACAAAAGTATTCGAGGCAGTGTTTACTAGAATAGGACATGGTTTGCATAGTGGCGTCTACGTTTCTGGCTTTTCATCATAACTTTACGACCTTTCCTATGTATCTAAATACCCAAATTTGTTTCCTCATCACTTCTTTGCCCCAATTCTTGCAAGACATGCTAGTTGTTACCTGTTCACTGCAGATCAAGCAAAGGTGACTCTTACCACGAAGCAGGGTCTTCCTAGCAGTAAAGTGATGTCGGTCCTTGAAGACACACTATCCATTTCGAAGATAGACCTGTCGATAATTTGGACATTACTCCAGATGAATACATCAACATCAAAGATTGATTCATGCTCATTATCATTAGTGCGTGCCGTCCCATCAAGGTATCTAAACAAACCCCAAAAAACCTAAGCTGAATAGAGTGAAGTCAAGGAGAAAGAAAAACGTAACAATTCATAAACCTCGCCCCGTTTACCGTGTCATCTAGAACCCTTTGGCATGAGGTTTTTTCATCCAACCCAAACCGAGCCTCTTCATCTTGCTCGGTCCGTTTTTCTCCAAGACTCCACTACCAACACTAAGACTTCGTCGCAGCATGACATCAGGCCCTTCTGCTGCGCTTTCACCACTGCCTTCGGTGCCACTTTCTGTGGTTATCGACCCTAAGCTAGGATCGGCAGATTCTTTGCTACTAGCTTTCAGGGGCCGCCTCGTAGAAAGACGAGGACGTTGCTGAGCTGCCAATTCTGGATCCCAGTTTCGGTCCTTACAGCAAAGGGAGTGCAGGTTGGCTTGTTCGAGTGCAGCGGCGATGCGATCGCGAATGGTGAGGGCAGTAGGCCTGTGACTTGGATCTGGCAGCAACATATCTCTGACCACGCCCAAGATAGGCACCAAAGCAGAAAGCACAGGTACAGTAGGCGAGAGTCGGATGGCATCTGATGCCAAATGGGCAAGCCATGTGTGTAAAGTGGCTGTATCGGTAGGTAAAGGTGCCTTCGCCTGAGCCCGAAACTTCTGTAGATCGGAAAGTTTGCCTTTGACGATGTAGGTGACGAGATCCAGATACACGCAGCCTAGAGAGAAGACATCGCTTTCGAAGCCTGTGTCTTGGTATGTGGATGTTGGCGTCAGGTTGTTATTATCGTTGTTCAGCGAACTCTGTGATACGGCCTTGCGTATGACAAGAGGCTTAGGAATACTTAGAGGCTCGTTCAAGAGCTCCGAGAGCAGGCTGGAAGGATCGGACACAGTGCTGGATGTAGGACACGGCGTGGTACCCCAAGAAGCCCAGGATGGCCTCCTGTCTGGACTGATAGGTATTGGTTGTGATGGTTCCACGCCATCAGGAAGGAAGAATCTTGGTCCTCCATCGGGAGACGAGCTACTCGGTGATGCTGGAGGGCTGTTTGCTTTGCGTAGCAAGCGTCGAGACTTGCCTGATGAAGGCGACCAGATGCTCGCGGAGGCGAAGGTTGGTGGAGGTGGCAAATGTCTACTAAAGTTTCGAAACAGTGGTATCGATGGAGAGGTGGAGGAATGGTTGAAGCTGTTCATCGGACTATCGATCATGGGGCTAGAACTGTGGATAAGTATCGGGTTCGAGATCTTCGGTGAACTTGAAGAGGACAAAGAAGCTCCACTCGAGGTACTATCATCAGACCCACGCTTGATGTGGATTGTACTGCTTAGTGAATCGGCAAAGTGAACGCCTCGCACCTTATCCTCTACATGTGTCTCGGGTGCAGAATAACCTGAGGCCTCGTTCTTCACGAACTTTTTCCCACGCTGGAAAGTTCGCAGTACGCCTATGTCAGAGAATGCGATACAGTTGTCATGATCGATAACAATGTTTGAAGGTCGTATAACGCCGTGTGAGATGCCACGATGATGCAACATGGCGAGTGCATCGATCAGGCAATGCATCCACTCGAGCAGGATGACAGGCCTTTCGGCGTGGGGCACACGCATGAATTGGTACGGCGTTCGATGAGCGATGAACGATGCCAGTGTATGCTCTGGTACAAAGTCAGAGAGAACGAAGCCAGCATCTCCAGCGGTGTAAGATGCCCATACTCGAGCAATATGTGGATGAGCCAGACGTTTTGCCTCTGCAAGATCCTGCGTGTACGTTTCTCGAAGATCATCTTTGTCGTCACCAGTCCCAAACGTGAATTTGCGCCTGACAAAGACTTGGTCATGATCTTTGGGGAAATGGACTCTGTCCCAGCTCTGTAGCGAGACCGCTGGCGGCACCTTGTGCACATATTCCATAGGGATATGTTCTTGAGGTCCATAATCAATATGACCACCTTGATCCAACTGGCGTAAGAGGTACAGATACTGAGTGGCATGAAACTTCCGGTTCAAGCGCTCATCTGGTTCAACACAAAGATCCATGTCCACGATACTCTCGAACGAGAAAGGTAAATCATCGTCGTTCAGTGAATCGTCTATCAGACCAAAGATCTGCTCTGGCTTGCCGATCTCTGCCAAGATGAGGAAAAGCCGCCTCGCTCGACCTAGTATCCATTCCATGTAAGTATCATCTGTCAAGCCTTCTCCAAAAGCGAGAGGTCTGTCCAAGAAGTCTCTCTCTTCTCCTTTGATCTGTGATACGACGAACTTCCTCGTGACTTTGCTGTCGATGCGATCCTCGGTCCACCAGAGCTGTTTGAGAGCTGCGTGCGGCGTGACCAAAGAGTGGCCTCCATATCCGTAGATGTAGGCGTTGAGAGCCATGGTTGCCGCCGTCGGGGGAACCTGAGCATAGCTTAATGTCCCCATCGTAAGCACATAGCCCAGAGATCGTTCCCGAGAAAGCTGGTGGGAGAGGTGCTATCGTAGAGTCTGTAGCAAAGTTTGGGCTCTTTTTCTGGTCGCAAAGGTCTCAAAATGGCAGAATACAGGCTGCGAGAACACAGGGTAGCCTAGCTTCTTCAAAGCGGTCAGGTTCGAGCAATCGAATGAGGCTTCAGCGAGCGCGGGTGTTTGAGAACAGCGTGCTTGTCCGCTGACATGGTGACAGAAGAAAAGTAAGACTCGAGTAGCGGTGTTGAATGTTTAGACGGAAAATGTTGCCCTACGAGATACCGGACCATACTCAGTACATGTGAGAATCCGCCGAAGTTGTGTAGCCACCCATGTCGTACTCAGAAGAAAGTAGGCGCCTATCTGCAGGGTCACCAAAGAGCTAGGGGGCTGACGCCACCATGCCACTGATTTAGCTAACGATGGCATTTGGTAAGAACAAGTGACCTGACCGGACTGAGTGAGGGTGTCGTCTAACCAATCAAAACATCGCTAAGATTGCTTTGTTGGGTGAAAGGAGTCAAATCAGAGAGTCGGAGTCGGGATGAGGAAAGCTGATATCTTGGATTTGAAATATCGTGTGCAAGCCGTGCCGCCGAAGGACTGAAGGGGATACATGTCGTGTCACAATGGGCTTTTTGCCCACGTTCTCTGCCGAATCCAGGAACCAAAGGGGGAATAGGTTGCGTGTCACGGGTCAGACGGCGATGGACATGCGGTCAGTCATCGATTCAAGCCTCAGTAGTACGAGTGATGAACACTCGCTCGTGCCGTGGAATGATTTGTGTTGTTGTGTTGTCCGCAACTAGCAAGTTACAAGCATGTCTTGGACAGATCCCTTGTCGCATGCGCATCTCCGCTTGCGCGTTCCTGACAAGTCATGATAAGAGGCCAGGCCGGAGTCACTGACAGTACATATCCGGGACTGATTGGCGGAGGAGAACAAGGCTCATGACTTCGGAGAGTTTGTGGACAGGCAGTCTGGAAAGACGAACAAAGTTTTGCTTCATGGACTTCCGGAAACACGCCCTGAAGCTATGTGCCAGAGCAGCATGAGATTCGATGCTCCGGTGCATGCAGCGTATCACAGGAAGGAGCTCATGACGAAGTCTTGACCCAGAACAATCACACTCTCGTCATCCTGGTCACTGCAAAGGAGAAGTAGAACAACGACATGAAGAATAACGTCGTATCATTTGCAGGGAGCATAATGATACAGCTTGTACAGAGGTTATCGGTTCGATCAAGTAATATGTAGAAACGCCTCCGCCATTCTCGTACGAAAGAAACCAAAGAACTCTTTGGACAGGAACAAAATCAAGAAACCGCTCTTTTAGACCCCACGACCAGCGACTCCGGTACTCCAACCATGATGATGGCACCCACATGCAAACATAAATGGCAACAGAAAAAAAGAAGACATCAGAGCGTACTAGCCGTCTAGTCCTTGCTCTTCTTCTTCTTCTTCTTTTCTGTCTTGTCCTCGTCGTCGTCGGCCTTTCTCTTCTTGGACGACTTCTCGGAGGCCTTCTTGGCTTCCTTTTCAGCCTTCTTTGCCTCCTTTGCGGCCTTCTTTGCTGCCTTTGCTGCCTTCTTCTGCTCCTTAGTCATCTCTTCCTCGTCGCTGGAGGCCTCGGCACCAGCCTCAGTGGCATCCTCCATCTCGGCGTCCTCGTTGGCGGCAGGGGCGTTGGCGGAGATGCCGTCGGCATCGGCGTTGTACTTGCGGGCCTCCTTGACCTCCCACTTGGCAGGCTGAGCTTGGCCGTTGGGTGCAACACCGGTACCGGTGCTGCGGATGGGCTTGCCCTCGAGACCTCTCAATCTTCTCTCAACCAGAAGTCTGCCCTGGACACCAACAGCCATCTTCTCCTCCTCGGTAGGCTCAGGCTTGTCACCCTCACCAGAAGTTCCCCAGTCGGAGAGAGCGTCAACACGCAGACCAAGAGCGGCCTTGGTAGCGAGCATGCGAGCAATCTTACCCTTGTTCTTGCCAGTTGCCTGACCGATCAGGGAAGCGTGGTAGATAAGACCGTACTTGGGTGTGTCGTGCTTGGTCTTAAGAGCTCTGAACAGAGCCTTCTCGGCACCGAGGATCTGGATGGTCGAAGCAGGAGACTTGGCCAAGTTGAGGAGGGAACCAGAGTGAGCGATCAGACGGGCACCAACAAGCTCACCGACGAGAGCAGTAAGGTTAGGGGCAATGGCCTGCATACGGGCAGTGAGGTAAGATGAGAGCTGTTGTCTGTACTCGGTGAAGCCAACAACCTGCTCAGCAAGAGCCTGAATGTTGTCCAAATCCTCCTCGGTGATCTCAGTACCCATGGAAACCTCAGCGGCGGCCTTGACGGCGCCCTCAATCTCCTCGGGAAGAACATCGGAAAGGTCGGTGGTGGCAGCGTTAGTACGGACACCCATGGCCAGAATAACGCGAGCGAAAGCGAGGTTGTCGTTGATAATCTTGGCCATCTCGGGGAAGTGCCAGCCGTACCATTCCTTGACACGCATAGCGTAGGTGTTCAATTCCTTGTCCAGGTCGTCGAGCAGGGCAATGGCCTGGATGATCATGGTGTCGACCTTGTCGGGGGAGAACTTGAGCTTGTGGCGCGAGAGCGAGTGCGACAGACCGAGAGACATGGTAGAGATATCGTCGGGCATAAGACCGGGAATGAGCGAAGGCAGGTGCTCACGGATGGCACGGTAGACGTCGGTGGTGGAGGAATCGGCGATGCACTCAATGTCAAGCTTGGGGAGCTTGCTGATGGATTGACCGAGCTTGGGGTCGGCAACGGCGAGCTGGACCTTCTTCTCGTCCTTGAGGGTGTCGAGCAGCGAGGCGAGCATGGGAGTGACCTTGCCATCGGTAAGAGCGGCAGCCTCTTCGAGGGCAGCGGCGGCGCTGTCGAACTTCTGGAACTGCTTGAGCTTGAGCCTGGAGAATCGAGATTAGTTTAGGATAGAGCGAGACAGCGCGTGCGAATCGTACAGGCCAGCGGCGCCCTCAGCGGTAGCAGCCTCCTCGTGAATGTCGGTGCGCTTCAAGAGCTTCTTGTCCTTGGACTTGAGCAGCGCATAACCGGCCGAGGTTTCTGTGAGGATGAAAAGAGTCATCTTGTCGGCGGAGTGTCTGGGGTCGTGGTAAAGGAAAGTCGAGGGTCGCTGAACAAGAATAGACGCGACACTGTAGGTGGTGGGCTCGACGACCTTTTTTCTCTGCAGAACGCAAGACAAGACTTCAGCGTCGGTGCAGGTTTCTTGTCGAGAGCCAAAAATTTCGGCGGCTTTTCTTCGGCTTCTGGTCGAGCCGGCTAGCGCGCGAGCTTCAGCGTGTGCCCAAGCACAAGTCGACAAACAGCTTCAGCATACAACCATGATTGTTCAATTCTGATAATCTTCCTGGCGAGGCTCGTCCTCTGTCCACACTCGTTTCCTCATGGCCGCTCCCGACTACTTTGCGCGCAAGCCGTCGTACAATCGCTCTCGCTCAGGCCTGGGTGCTCCTGGAGCCACTACCCCAGCTTCACCGCACACTCCACTGTTGACCCGCTCCCTCTCGAGCCAACTCACCTCGCCTGGTGCTTCTTATCGTGCTGAGGAAGACACTCTGGTCTACGAACTTGGCTCTCGATCATTTCGTGCTGGATTCGCTGGCGACTCCGCTCCGAGATGCATCATCCCTTTTGGCCCTGACCAACTAAGGCGCCTCAACGACTTTACCACCACATCCACCACACAGCGCTCTGAGAATGATTGGGCAAAAGATTGGGAACTATGGGATTTGGATATTCGGGATATGAATCTCGGTCTGATCGAGGACAAGATCGAACGTGCTATCCGAAATGCCCACACCAATTACCTCATGCTGGATCAACGGCCTCGGAAGGTCTTTCTTGTCCTTCCCTCAGCCTTGCCTCATCCGCTCGTTTCTCTCACTCTGAATGTCGTCTTCAATGCCTTTCAACCTGCCACTGTTCAATTATGGACACCGCCTCTACTGTGTGCTGTCTCGGCCGGTTTGCGCTCTGCCTTGATCGTTGATATCGGATGGCACGAAACCACGATTACCGCTCTCTATGAGTATCGCGAGGTCCTCCACAGAAGGTCATCTCGCGCAGGTAAACTGCTTACTCGAAACATGGCCGACACTCTCCGCAAGCGCATTCCTACTTCGGATCCTCTCTCTTTTGATACTGCTGAAGATGTGGTAACGCGTATGGCATGGTGTCGCAGCTCACACGATCAGCAATTTGGTAACAATGTGGCTCTTCCCCTTGGCGCCTCATCAGCGCAAGTCCCATTCGATCGTCTGGCGGACCCAGCTGAGGAAACCTTCTTCTCAACACCTGTTCCACTCGAGCAGATCGACGATCATGATCTTCCGATACATCTTCTGGCATACAAGTGCTTGCTATCGCTTCCACTAGACGTCCGGGCTATCTGTGTGTCGCGCATCCTCATTACTGGTGGTGTGAGCGAGATACCGGGCTTGAAATCTCGTCTATTACGAGAAATTGAAAACATAGTCAACGCTAAAGGGTGGGACCCGGTCATGAACTATGGCTCTGCTACAGAGAAGAGACAAAAATCAGCACAGCAGCAGACAATGACGCTACCAACGAGAACCAAGCAACCTGATGCCAATGGCGAAGTCGCGGCTCCTGCCGATGAACAGCCCCTAGCTCGCAATGCGCCGCAAGAACGCGATGAGGTCGCCGAAAAGCTACAGCGTGAAGTGCAGAAGCGCGGCGTCACAATACAAGGCGAGGTGCGAGGAGTTCAGACATTGGGTGCTTGGGCAGGAGCTTCGCTGGTTGCTAGTCTCAAGGTGGATGCTGCGTTCGAAGTGAAGAGGGACGACTTTTTCAAGAACGGTCTCGGTTCGTTGGGTCACGCTTTCTAGACAGAATTTGGCCGAGAACACGATTGTCAATATTTCGAATGATACCCAAATGTTTTGAGGCCCCATTCGGCATTCTTTCTGCAGTTCAGATGTCTTGTGATCGTGCCGAATTCGTCCTTGTACAAATTGAGATAGGAAAAGGGTCGGAAATATTGTTGCGGAAGGCAACCCCTTGGCATGTGGACAAATGAACTGACCATAATATTGCATCGACCTTTGCTCTCTCCACGAACCACATCCTGTGTATCTTGATGATTATGTTCTCGATAGCTTGAGGAATCTCTTCCTATCGGGCAACATGCTCGCCACTGTAAGGCTTGCGGTCCTTCCTACAATTCTACATCTCTGGCCCCATAACAACCTTTTACGGCTCTTTTCTTCCTCTTCATGGAAATTGCGGTCGGGTTGGTCAACAGATCCTGAGACACGAAGACGACGATGCGATGTGTTCCACGCCAAGAGAAGACAAGATCATGCTCAGAATGTCGAAGTGAGAGAGCAACGAAAAAGTCAAGTTTGCGCAGGCGGAGCTGCACGGAGTGGGCCCTGGCAGAATGTCATCTACCAACAGACCAACTTTCGCAGATGGGTCATGCATGGACTGAAGAATTGCTACTTCAAAGATATCGCACCACACAAGGAAAGAACGGCCAGGACTTGTGAACAAACGTCAGCGCTAGATACAAAGTAAAATTACATACCGCTATTTAGGCCTCGCGACACGGGTATACAGTCTATAGAATATATGAACAACAAAAATGCACTTTATACACAGCTTCAAATTCCTCCCTCCTTAAAGTGGTTTACTCGTTGAGGCGACCCTTGAGATCGCCCTTGAGACCACCTTTGCTTTCGTGTGTGAATCTGTAGACAAATGTGACGGTCACAGCAGCGAACAGAAGAACGCACAAGGCGCTAGGACCCCACTTATCGTGGTAGGTGATGGCGCGACGGCTGCGGATAGATTGCACACGGTAGAGATATAGTCCCATGCTGTAGCAGATGGCGAACAAGGCGACAATGGTGAAGGCCCAGGCAGAAGCCAAGGCGGCGGTGTCACCGAAGTTGAGCAAAGTAGCGGCGATACTGCCAATGATGATGCTGAACTCGAGCTGCGATGAACGTTAGTAGGGAGTAAGAGAAGGAGAACATTGCCGATAGTGCTTACCCATGACAAGAATGTGCGCTCAGCTGCGAAGAAGACCTTGGGCTCGACACGCACTGGTACGTGAATCTTCTTACCCTTAGGGGCCTTATAACGCTTCTCGCGGACCTGATCATTGTTTCTGGCGTTCGGGATACCCATAGAGGCGTTGCCATTTGAAGGCATAGGAGTAGGCTTGGGCACGGGTGCAGCAAGTCTGAAAGCGCTTGCCAGCTTGTCGCCGACCTTTTCGGCATAGTGTGTCATCAGCTTGCGACGATATGTCCAGCCGCCAATACGCTTTGCTTCCTCAAGGTCATCATCCTCATCGTCACTGTCATACAGAGGATAGTCATCGTCGTCAGTGATAGGTCTGGCGGCCAGACGCTCTTCCTCGTCCAGCGAGTTGGGGTCAGCGCCGCCGTTAGTGGTGCCGTAATCCATGCGTTGAGCGACCTCATGCTGCTCAAGAGCATCCCTAGCGGCGCGCAGACGGCGGTAGTTCTCATCGTCACCGTTGGGCAGATTGGCAGCATCTTCCATCTCATCATCAGTGTCATCGTCCATGTGCCCGCTGGTAGAAATGTCTGTGCTTTGGCCAGGACGTTCAATACCGAAACGATGCGAGACAGGCTTGCGGATATCGACATCCATCTGAGGCATCCAGAAGGGCAGCAAATCGATACGGGAAGGGTTGAGTTTTGCAGTACCGTGAATGAACTTGGAGAACTTGGGCACGGCTTCGACCAAGTGAGATGCGACAAGCTCACGAATCCACTCGGGAGGCTGTTGGCCGGCCTGTGTTTGCAGCTTGACCTCAAGGACAGCGTAGGGGAAGCGCTCGACATCTTCAGGGGGTAGTTGACTGAAGGGCCAGTCGATACCAATGTCCATACGGCGCCAGTTCTTGCCGGCACGATCGCGTCCATCAAGGTTGTCTTCGCGAGTCATGGTCAACTCAGTATCGAGCGAGATACGAACTCGGGCATCGCCAGGCAGCTGGAAGGCGGTGCGGTTGTAGAAAGAGCGGGTGACGGGTTGCAGCTTGCGGGTGATGACACGATATTGAATCTCTCTGGCAAGTTGCTCGAGGTCGGCGATCTCCTTCTCGCTCTTCTTGCCATCGCGGCGCATCTTCTCGAAAGCTTGTTCAACAGTGTAGTCTCCACGCATGAAAGCGTTGACGTTCTTCTCCTTGAGTGCGAAACGGGCCTTGACTGACTTCTCTCCAGTCCAATCTTCTCTGTGGGTCTTGCGCTCGACGAAGATGGTGTCAACGTCCATGTCGCCATACCATCTCAGGCGAATAGCTTCTGCGCCCTCGGTCTTTTTGAGACGGCCTTCGTACAGCTCCCAAGTATCTGTGTTGTCGTAGTAGATGGAGGAGATGGCCGAATCCTTGATCTCAAACTCCTTGCTGGGGTTGAAGACGAGCACGGGCAAGTGCTTGAGGATGATGAGCTTGAGCTCGGTGATGTTGTCGGGATGTACCCAGTACTTTGTGGTCTGACGGATGAAGTTTTGTTGGCTTCCACCAGCGGCGGAGTCACCCTTGGTTGGGTTGCCGCGGGTGCGGACTTGGTCGTAGAGCTGGGACAAACGGACAATGGAAGCGTCGTAGTTGTCCTTGAAGAAGGGCTTTGCATTGAGGCGAGCAGCAAAGAGGGGCTTCAATTGCTGGTCAGGGTAGAGCTTGTCGTGCTTCTTGATGATCTTCTGGAAGCCAGTGTAGTTGAGCTGGGTGAACTTGGCCAGGTCGTGCACATCGGCAATGATGTCGGACAGATCCTCCTCGAGCATTGCAAAGTCCTCCTCGCTAGGGACCTCTGTATTCGACTGATCATTCTCGCGTTGTTCTAGAGCGGCCTTTGCGCGGGAGATGACCTCTGTGACCTCGCGCTCACTGATCTTGATGCGACGCTGGATCTCGCCACTCTTGACCTGCTGGAAGTTCGAGACCTTGTCCAGCTCGGCCTCAAGCTCACGGTAGAAGCGAGTTTCGTGTTCGTCGGTCCATTTCTTGGAGGGAGCGTTGGGGTTCTCGGCGGTAGACTTTGACTGGAGTTCGGGCTGGAGAAGTCTCTTGAGCTCGTCGTAGGAGATGTAGTAGTAGTACCAGTCCTTGATCAAGGAGCTCTGCAGCTGCTGGCCGAACCTGTCGAGCTGAGTTAGCTATTGATTGCGTCGAGTGGGGCGTGCTGGCAGCCGTCGTGTGTTACGCACTTCATGATTGTCTCTTGTCGCGCGCTTCCTTGCAGCAAATTTGCGGTCGGAGAACAATGCCTCTGTCTGGTAGTACAACTCCCTTGCAGAACCGGGATGACAGTCGCTCAATTGAAAAAAATCGTAGACAAAATGCGCGATGCGTCTTTGTAGCGATAAATTGATCCCCTCGAGCTGCTCGTGCCAGTAGCCAATCAGCGCTCGCACGTGTTCCAGTCAAGGCCGCCTTGCTGTCCCTCTCCACTCTTGAACGTCCCCAAGCGTCATCAAGACAACCACAGCCAGCCGGTGACATCCTTTATATTGCAAGCATTGCACGCCTATACACCAATTCAAGATTTCAACTTGCACATGTCGGTTTTTATCACAGAATTTTGATTTGACTTGCATTTTCTGCGATGTTTCTTTATCCCACCTTATCCATATTCCTTGTCAAGCAGAAACCAGTCCTTGCCCTGTCTAGTCGTGCGAATTCATTGCCTGATGACCATCCGATCATCCCATTTTCCTGTCCGAATACCACACCATATCCCATTTCCCATTCGTGATTCACATTTGTTGAAGCAGTCAATCAATGACTGGTGCACTTAAGAAGAGTAGGTGGCGTAAGTCTGGCCGAAAGTTGAAGGTTCAGTGCCGCTGAGGAGAGCACCATCGCTAGCCATGAAGTAGCTGTAACGCTCAACATACGACTGGCTGTCCATCCAGGGCATGACATCCTCGAGGAAAGTAGCAATCTGGGCGTCTGAAGCGCCAGTAGGGGCGAACTCAGTAACCCAAACGGGCTTGCCGCCAGCAACATCAGTGGCGTTTTGGACGTGAGACTTGAAGTAGTCAGTGAGCGAGACATCAGCGTACCAGTGGATGGCGACGAAGTCGATCTGGCAGCCATCGCAAGCCTCGAGGAAGGCAGCGAGCCAGTCAAGACCAGTGCCATCTGCGCCGTTGGTAACAGCAGGGGCGCCGAGCTTGGCCTTGCCAGCGAAGGGCATCATCCATGTCTTGTAAGCAGCAGCAGCGTCTCCAGGAGACATGTTGGCTTGGGAAGCCAGGTCAGGCTCGTTGAAAGACATCAAGTGAGTCGCACCGTTAGCAATGGCGGTGTTGGCGTTCGAGTTCCAGTTGGTGGTGTGGCCGTTAGTGGTGCCCCAGAGCTGAGGAACGTAGTTGAAAGCACTAGTCAAGCCGTCGCTTGCAGAATCCCAGTTGTAGGCCCAGGTGACTTGCTCGTTGTTCTCGAAGCAGGTGAGCAGAGAAGCAGTGTTGTAAGCGAGACCACGCTTTCCGTTGCCAGTGCTGCGAGGAGCTGAGGTCGAGGAAGCCTGAGCAGACGAGCTGCTGACAGCAACGGCAGAAGTGGGAGCAACGACGATGCTGGAGGTAGTGCTGGCCCTGGTCGAGGTGGGCACAACAGAAGTGGTGCTGGTTGTGCTAGTCGACTGAGCAGCGGAAGTCGAGGCGGCGGCAGCGGAAGTGCGAGTCCAGGGGCGACCCTTGTTCTGGAGGTGACCCTTGTTCTGGAGGTCAAGGTCAAGCGAGATTGCAGAGCTGCTGGCAGTAGCAGAGGAGCTTTCAACAACCACAGAGCTGCTGAGCGCAACAGAGCTGCTGAAAGCCATGGTACTGCTGTTGTACTCAGCAGGTCTGCTGTAGGCCTTGGTGCTGAAAGTGGTCTGGACAGGAGCAGCCTCGGCAGAAGATGCGTGAACAGTGACAGTAACACGGTTGGTGTGAGTGACGCTCACAACAGAGTCAGTGCAGGTGCTAGTGTCAACAGCAGCGACCTCAGGAGAAGCAGTGTGAGGGCCGACAGCAGAAGGGTGGACGAAAGAATGACCAGAAGGGAAACCAGTCGAGGCAGTAGTGCCAGTGCCCCAGATTCCAGTAGCGTTGGCCATGCCATAGGGAGCACCAGTGCCAGTAGCGATGCCAGAAGAGCCGAAGAAGTGCTTGTTGTGGTGATGGTGCTTGCCGTGATGCTTTCCGTGGCCGAAGCTGGGGACAGCAATGGCAGAGCCAGCAAGGGCCAGAACGGCGAACTTGGTGTTGACGGAAGACATCTTTTCAAGAGTAGTGATGAGAAAGATAGAGAAGCGTGAAGATCTTGCTGTGTTTGGAAGAGTGTAGAAAAGTGCTGCTGCTAGAGCGCCTTGGACAAAAGCCTACCAGGGCTTAAGGGTTGCTGAAAGAAAGAGAGTGATGTCTGTACAGACGAGAGAACGAAACGAGCGAATGCTCTTGAAAGAGAGTGGATGGTAAGGTGGATGTGGTTGAAGAAGAGAAGGTCGAGGACAAGGTGCGGCTGCGCAGATACTTTTATAAATGCGCACCTGGCGGAATATTCGTTTACTTTCACAACATGCGCATTGCGACAAACGCTTCACTTAGACCCGTGCTCTCGTCACTTCCGTCTTCACATGCATGACGGCAGAAGTTACAACAAAGCCTTCCCAAGGGGTAAAGGGACCGCGCAATCAGGTACCCGTTGCTTCGGTGTACTGCAGAAGGAAAATCGAGCCGCGTACAGCTGGGACGGCCGTCACATCGGTCTAGAAGATCAAGGGGCACACAGACGCCATTCGCTGGAGGCTGATATGGGGCTTGCACGGATCACTCTGTAACGTGCTGCCGGTACATATGGGAAAGCTTGTGTATGGCGCCTACAACTTGGAGCTGGTATCCCGTTGCCCATGTGTGATAGTCAGGACGTTTCAAGATGCCTTGCCAGTTGAAGGCGACAAGCTCTTTCACATGTGCTTGAATTAACGATGGAGGAGTGTGAAACAAAACGCCCACCGTTCACAGTCCGATTCCCGGAAGATCGGCCAAGAAAGTCGCGAAGCCATCTGTTTCAGGTTGCGGACTGGACCGACAACCTTCTCCAGGAGCCGAAATGATTGACAGGGGCAAGCAGCCCATTCAAGCGGTCTCAACAATTGACCTCTTCTCCAGCTTCTCGCCCATCAGACAACACGCATGCATTGCAAATCGTTCATTCACCCTGCTTCAGGTTACGGAGTCTGGATGTCTGCATGCGATGCATCTTCGGGTCCCCAAAACCATGTGTTGGCGGCATGACAGATTTCAATGAGCTTTTCTTTTTTGAACCTTGAAGAAAAGACTTGCCCAAGTGTCTCCACCACATCACACAAGGTCCGGGCTACAGGCGCCGAGGACCATAAAAACAAGCCTCAATCAGCCACCAATATGCATTATTCGCAATTGCAGCACGGACAGACGTCCACACCTTACCACATGGCGAGCCGGCGAGTGGGGAGGAAACAACCTCTAGCTCGATACTTGCACCTTGTGGAGTCTCAACGACAGGCACAGAAGACTTGAAAGAATTTTTGCCTTTGATTAACTGACAACGACCTCTAGTCTGTTTCCACTACTCAGCTCGCCTCGTCCTCGGCGATATACATCAAAGTACCATTGTACCTCTCGCGGGACGATGTTGGACGAGAACCAAGCCAGGGCTGACCGTTCTTAAATGCAAGCTCTTCACTGCGATTCGGCAAAATGGCGTTGAGACACCATGTCAGTATTCGAGGAAGATTGGACATTCAAAAGTTGTTCAGAATGGGAAAGAGAAACAGCTTGCAGGATGTTGTCGGTGGTTTCGCCATGTAGGAGCGACAACCTTGCCGTCCATCAAGACGCTCGATCGTCACCAATGACCCGGTTCGACGTTCACTTACACTTCGATCTGTTCGGCCTTGCATCAGGCGGAGTTGTGTATCGCCAGCTTGTGATATTGGACATCGCTTACGGCTGCCTTACCGATGCCCCAGAGCGGAGCAGATGTCGTGTCGCATCGAGAGTGGCAGTCTGCGGCTCAGTTAATCTATGCCCTGGCTCTGCTCCTCCTTCGCATCTGTCAGAAGGAGCCTCTGCCGATCACGGGCGTCGGACATTCAGCTAGCATCCCATGCTCGGTCATTCGCGATGTTGAGACGGATGTTCTTGGTTACGGTAGCCTCAGCTAGGATGTGCTGCTTGGCTGACTCGAGAGTGGGTTGGACCCGTGAACGTGCTGCGGAAACATTGATAATGCTCAGCGTAGTGCTTGTTGTCCTCTTTGGGTGTACCAAGCAACCGCTATCATGCCCGTATAAACGATTGACGAGAAATAGCTTATGCAAACTGTTGGAAACATCAATATGTAAGTTTGTAGACTTCTTCAGATGGTGTTAACAACGATACAGACGATGTATTGTCACGGCAGAGTTCATACCAGGGTCACACCAGTAGCAACTATCGATCCTTCGCTTCTATGTTAGACCCTGAATTGAACGACCACGACTTCAACAACCTGTATTGTTTCTCGAGACATCTACAGATCTCCACGTCGCATGGGTCACACATATGGGTGAGACAAAAGAATGACTAGCTTACGTAGTGCCATGCAACTAACTTGGCGCAGCGAATCGTGGGTTTTCTTTTATGACCATGAAAGCACACCCAATGCAAAGTCGTTCGACCCAGAGACCGAGCTACACGATACCTCAGCAGTACAAGTCGTGCGGCACTCAGTGGGACAGGGAGAACCATCGAATGCTGCCATACTAGCAGAAATTCGCAAGCTACAACAAGAACTTGACGAGACAAGACGATCACAGTATCCTTTCTCAACTCTGTATCAAAACAAGTCTGCTATACTGATTCACTTGCAAGGCAACCAGAGAACATACCAGGGAGACCGGTCCAGAATCCACAACAATCATCTGCTTCTTTCGGTCCACCGCTCAATTTGAACGATCGAGGTGCGGCTGAGCTCCCTCGCTGCTGGGACTCATGCTGTAATGGTCGTACTTTCTCAAACAACAGTAACCTTGCTAGACATCAACGAGAGAAGCGTGGAGGTAGCACAAAGCTGAAATGTTCAATTTGTGGTACTGGGTTTAGTCGGAGTAGTGCGAGGAACGCACATGAAGCCGAGAAAAGATGTCGCAATGCTGGTGGTAGTGTGAATACTTAGAACAACATATACCGACGTGAAACTGCAAAGTCACCAAATCACAGTCATTGCTCTCATTAAGTTCGTCGGCATCGAGACGAGCCTGCGCTCGATTGAGCGTGCTACTTCCCGGTTCGAGTAAGCCATCTCAGACGTCAGACTTTCGAAAGGACGGATGAGACTCTCCAGGGGTGTCTTGTTAAATGCAGCAGTACCCGACTCATAGCCGCCCCATTCGAAGATGTATCACATAGTCCGACGACCGCGGCTGTCCTTGATTAGTCGTCTGCAGTATAGTTGCTTCTCATCGATGGATGCGGTGGTCCCAGAGCAGTTTCTATTATGACAGTATGGGGAACAACTGCTCGGTACATCTCCAAGGCTGTTATCATCTCGTACCAGGCCGTGAAGCAAGGGAATCGAGCTCTCCAAGCCTTGTCAAAGACCTTTGCGAAGCCGAAACTGACCAGCCCAGCGCAGAACAAATCGGCCAAGGTCAAGCGATCTGCGACTAGGAACCTCTTGTCTTGGAGATGATCTTCAAAGATCTGCATAGCTTGAGCAGTCTGCTGCTCCGCCATTTCCACGCCCTCTGGAGCATAAGGCGCCACACCAAGCAATGGCAAGATCCAGGCGCCCATTCTTTTGACCACGTCGCTGTTGCAAAGTGACATCCAGCTGACAACTTTGATAAAGTCCATGTGGCCAGATCCGAGCATCCTTGATTCGGGATCTTGACTTGCCACTGGATGATCTTTGTCAGCACCCTCGAGGAAACTTGCGAGCGGAAAAGGTCTGGGACGACTCATACCGTGTAACGCGATTGCCATACACTCTGTCAGAACTGTGCCATCTGAGCTTACGAAAGTGGGCGTCTTGCCCAGTCTATTCAGTTTCAGATACTCTTCAGAAAGTCCATCTTGTGGATTCGTTTCCACGACCTCGATGTCAAAACCGACAGCATGAGCCACAGCAAGTATACCAATTGATCTCGGGCCACCCTATTTGACAAATCCGCTATCAGCTGATCAAATGTCATGGTGTGTTAGGGGATTCTATTTACCTTGTATGTATATAGCTTATTGCGAGTTGCCATTCTAGAAGCGACTATACTCTTCCTGCCTACAATCAGAGGCACAGAACGGAGATCAATGAACGAAACATCTTTCCAGCATGATTAAAGATAAAAGTAACAAAGATGGCGGACGTCTCGGTCTGCTCCCTCGGTGATCTCGGTGCCAAGCATGATCCGTCGGCATCCATCGGCATCCTCGCGATCCTACATGATCCTACGGGATCCTCTATCTCAGCATCAATTTGGACGGATGCTTCAATGCTACTGACAACTCAGAATTGGAACATGATCCCTGGACGCGACAGTGCTCTTGTTCGAGAGCCGTATCAAGATACTGTATGCTTGTAGTCTAGCGGTATGAGACTTTTGTAGGTATTTCTTTCTTCATGAACACAGAACGCCTTGAAGCCATCATCCCTCAAGTCGTTGCTCTTCAGAGATGTGTGCAGACGATCTGGCAAGGAAGGATTGCTCCCTCGGTGCTTACTGATCCAACGCTAGTGCTTTACCGCTGGCGTTTGTACCATATAAAGCAAGAGCCGTCGGTCCTCCTTGGTTGCTTCCCATCCACTCCTGTCATAACAATTCTGCACAATCAAGTCAATCCTTCTCTCTCAACAATCCTTGTGCTCTTTTCCAAAACTTGAAGAAGTTCCTTCATACGAAATCATATCAACATGGTCAGCCTTGACCTCGTCCGCAAAGCCAATAGTGGCTTGAAATCCAGATTACCTAGCCCTGTGGCCCTCTTCGTGGGCGGGACCAGTGGCATTGGCCGAAGTACCCTACGTCAACTTGCTTTCAACACTCGAGCTCCGAAGGCCTACATCGTTGGACGTAGCGAAAGCAACGCTGAGCAACTTTTGAAAGAGCTCAACGATATCAATCCTCTCGGCTCTTTCAACTTCATCGAGGCCGATGTATCACTCATCAGCAACGTCGACAAGGCTTGCGAGAGCATCAAGCAACAAGAGCAGGCACTAGACCTGCTTTTCATGACTCCAGGTGGACTGTCGCTGGTCGGACGCCGGGAAACAAGTGAGGGCATCGACAAGCTGTTCGCTCTACGTTACTATGCTCGTATGCGCTTTACCCAAAACCTACTTCCACTGCTAGAGGCTGCAGAACCTCAGCCAGGCCGTGTCGTCAGTGTCTTGGGTGGTGGCTTCGAGGGCAACATCAATGCCAAAGATCTCGACTTGAAGCACAACTACAATATCGTCAGCTGTGCTATGCATTCTGTTACAATGACCTCGCTGGCCATGGAGCATCTGGCCGCCTCACATCGTGCCTCTTTTGTACATGTCTATCCCGGCTTGGTTGGCACCAATATTTATACCAACAGTTTCCCTCCACCATTGGCTGCAGTATACAACTATGGCATGTGGCCACTGATGTATCCATTCTCGGTCAACATCGATGAAAGTGGTCAGCGTCATCTTTTCCATGCGACATCAGATCGCTATGCTGCCAACAAACTCGAAAGTCCCGGAGACATGAATGTCCAACATGAATCGGAAAGAGCTGTGGGCTCTGGAGGAGTGCTTGGCAGTGGTGCATATCTGATGAATTGGAAGGGCGAGACGATTGCGGCGGGAAAGAAGATGCAAAGTCTGAGGGCACAAGGTATGGCTCACAAGATATGGGAGCACACTACCGATGTTCTTAGCCGTTCTGTGCGCCACGCTTGCCCTCAAGGTC
Organism: Aureobasidium melanogenum CBS 110374; assembly: GCF_000721775.1. Taxonomy (NCBI): domain Eukaryota; kingdom Fungi; phylum Ascomycota; class Dothideomycetes; order Dothideales; family Saccotheciaceae; genus Aureobasidium; species Aureobasidium melanogenum. Next base: position 251,865 of record NW_024470077.1, on the reverse strand, counting down.
TTCGAGGTTTTGATGCTCTTGAGTGTGGTGCTCCCGCTGGAGGACAGTAGATTCTGGCACAAGACTTTCTCCTAGGGATCTCATTATTGATTGAAGAAGTGTACCATAGACTGTAGATTGCCGTCAAAATCGAACGTACTCGTGTTGAGATCCGTCCCGAACCAATCAATCAGTTGAGTGGCGTCCAGGCTGGCGGAGGGTAGTGTAGGCTGCGTGACACTCTGCATGTCGCTGAGTGGACGTGACACTGACCATGCCACTGCACCTTCATCCAAGGTAGACAGCGTTGCTCTCTCTACATTCCCAAGACTTTGTGATATAGCCGTATCTTTCTCACCGTACTCAAATTGCTCTGGCACCACTTCGAGATGATTGGATAACTCAGAGTTCGGCACCTCTTCCAAAGTCCACGCATTGAGCCAGGCCAGCTCGGAAGCAAGCGTCTGGTCACCACATCGCCGTAACAGCTTTCGAAGTCTGCGCAGCGTCTCCACAAGCTTTTGAGCAGGCCAGAGCGTACCCCAACCGCTGCACTTCGCCAACAAGCGTTCCAGATAGGTACCGGCCCTAGTATCCAGAATCTTCTGTGCGGCATCTGCTTGATTCGAAAGTCGTGCTGCCGTAAAGTGAAGTTTGACGAGTAAAATTGCTGTATGCGTGACCTGAACGAAGAATGATGTTGGAAGAGTACGTATGAGAGGCATATCAAGGGACAAAAAGGAGTCTAGTGAGTTGTGCGTGGCTGTAAGACAATCTGTAAAGTCGGATTCGCCGATAGTAACCGCAACTCCACCATGTTCGGCAGCGTAATCGACCAATGGAGCCGTGGCCATTGCTAGCTCGTGGATGTAAAGAGTTACGAAGTGTTGGGATGATTCGAGAGAATCTGGTCATATCAGCATACTGCCTCATTGTTGGATAGTGCGCGAGATACCGTTCCACGTGGGTAGCATGGTGGCCCACTCTGCAAGTTGACGCTTCGCAACCCGTCGAGTGATTTTGAGAGCCGTAGGGCCAAGATCTGGAGACAACTGTGCTTCAAATTCCTCGAGCATGTGTTGCAACTTGACGTGAGCACACAGCAACTTATCTGAAGCGAGAGCGGCAGGCGATGTGCTCAATACTTCTAGGCATTCATCCATCTGTCTTTTCCAAGACATCAGGTTTTGAGCCTGTATAGCCAATGATGCACTGCTCCAAATTAGCATGTGGCTTCTGCAGGACATGTAATAACAAGTACCTCGAGCAAATATAGTAGCATGCCAACCACAATCTCCTTACTTCCAGAGTAGAAAACTGATACTCGCTAGTCGCATCGCGAAGGCGATCTGATTGGATTGGCAATGACTTGCTCCACGACCAATTCCGCAGACGAGCCTCTAAGCCCATCTCCATGGCCATATTCGCGGCTGCTCGACATAACTGAAAAACGTCCAGCTCTGCACCAGCTTGCTGGGGCTCAAGATCTCTGTTCCACAATGCTGAGATGATCAAAGCTTGTAGCATGATAATACCATCCGCGCCATTTCTTAGCAAACAGGCAGAGTAAAACTGTGTGAGGCGTCTCCGAAGTGTACGTGAAGTTTCCATATCATAGTAACCATCGCCGGCGGCATCTAGGATAGCGAGAACCAGGATCGGCGCAGCCCGTCGAATTTCTGCTATATCTACATCCGAAGGAAATGCCACGAACGGAAAGTGGTGCAGCATGTTTGCCCTGAAATGTTCGAAGATCATGGTTGTCGTCTCGTCATCAATAATGTCGCAGATTGATGGCTCAACCTGAGCAGCTGATAGCTCAATTCGAGGTGAGTTAAGGGGGTTAGTGGTTCTATTCGCACCCGAGAGAGCAGTCGCTTGGTGTGGACCCAGCTCAGTCGTTCTTTCCGCAGTGCTGGCCAGAGTCGCAGAAGTATTTACCCCTCGATCTTGCAAGATATCGGTCAACACGTTCAGTCTCGCCTCAATGTCGTCGACAGATCTGGTATCAACTCGCTTCTGCCTTTTGTTTGAATCTTCAGAAGGCACGCATGGCCTGCCCGACTTGCTACAACGTGCACACGACGAATCATCGTCTGGTCTTCTACAGCGGACTTTCGAGGCACGACATGCTTGACAAGCTCGATTCTGTTTTTGACCATTCAGATCGTTCAAGGTCGTCCGCTCCGAAGTCATGGTAAGTCATCTTCACACATTGATGTGATAAGTTGCTGAGATTGACATGTCGCGAGGTGTGCATTTTGAATCGATTGCTTTATATCCGCGTTATTTCCGATCACATCTTCCGGATCACGATTCCGTTCCACGAGCAACGCGCAACAGAAACCTCGCGATACATGGACCACTTGTATATCTCTGATGAAGCATGGACTGCTCGGGCGTCGGCAGATCCCATGAATTTTTTATGTTTCCATGCACTCGACCACTGTTGCAGCCAACCATTGTGCATTTCCAAGCGCCGACAACCATGCTTAAGCGCCATGTAGACCAATGACGCGATGCAAGATAGTCGCCTGGGACATATCTCTGAACATTGCGGCAGATGGAAGACCGAAGGATCATTAAAATCATGGTCGTTCTCTACCTCTTGGGCCAGCAACATTTCACCAGAAATCGATTCGAGCTCACGACTCCTGGACGAAAGTACTACACGAAGCCTTTCGCAATGAGACTGTCTTGTTTGTCGGAATCGCTTCTCATTCTATCGGCTCTGGTGCATAATTCACTGCAACAATGTTACAATCCTAATGGTGGTATAATGCCCACACGACATTCAATGTACAGAATTCGCTAGCGACAATGACTCAGCAGTACCTTGCTGCGAGCCTGACAGAAGCTGTCTACCGAACGGTATGTGTTCGAGTTCTGATACGGACGCAAACCTGAAGCAAGCAAGTTGCACCGATAAATCCTGGACATCTGCCCATTGCCCGGACCTCTGCACATGTAAGCACTTATGGTCTTGACTGTAGCCCCGTAGAGAAGATGTTGATCAGTCATAGCCATAACGAGCAGTACAATATTCAATTGTACTGCCATGAATGGAATGAGGAAGGCACCCGACTATAATGCTTACTGCTGTCCTGTCGATAGCCCACAGTGCTGCGAATACCAGTATTTGATGCTTGCTGCAACTGACTTGATCGTCCTCGCCAAGTCTTCTTCGTCGTCCTCGTCTTTATCTGCGTCTTCGTCATCGCTCATGCCATCAAGAAGTTCATCAGTGACTACTTCAACTGCTGCAAGTTCCCATTCAGCATCCGATGCGTCGACAACTACTTCAACTGTGGCAGATTTACAGTCAGCATCTCATGCATCGTCGGCATCTTCAAGCTCCTCTGGATCGTTATCTTTAGATTTACAATCAACTTCCTCAACCTCCATGTCAGGTCCGACCACTGGACGACTTGGGACCAACACAGATGCTAGCATACCTTCAATTGTAATTGCCAACCCCACTACAACACAATCGAACTCTTCAGGCCCCAATCGAGACTGGAATGGTGTAGGAATCGGCGCAGGCATCGGTGCCGCAGTCCCACTTCTCATCCTACTGATTGTCGGCTCTCTTCTCTGGCGTCGTCATCGCCGTCGTGCTTTGCAGAAACTCCTTGAATCCGAAGACGGTGCTTCATCCAGAATTACAAAAGACCCGTCGATACGTATGACGAGGCCTGCGTATCTGAAAGCGCACGAAGCAGATGGGATACCACGTTATGAACTAGAAACTGTTCGTGGAGCAGAGGCAGATGGATTTTTGCGTTATGAAATGGAAACTGTCCGTGGAGTGGAGATGTCGGTGCGGAGTCCAAGAGAGTTGCCAGCGAGGAGTCCACGAGAGTTGCCAGTGAGGAGTCCAAGAGAGTTGCCAGGGTCAGACAGAGAGAGGTATCGACATCAAGCATATCGATCTGGAAGTTTGAACAACCCTGCCGAGTTATATTAAGCAACAGAGCAAAGACACATACGACTAGATGATTTGTACATATTCCTACAGCAAAACTCAAATATACAATGCTACTATAGCAGCGATCTCAAACTCGAAAGCTCAGGGCTGACAGCTTCCTTACTTTTCAGTGTGAGGACAGCAGCCTTCTGCGCAATATCGATCAATTCTTCAATCTTTGCATCTTTGCCTCTCTTAGCAAGACCAGCAACGATAGTGCCAAGGAAGGTATCTCCCACACCATTGACACTGACAATATCCTTCTCATCAACCTTTTCGGCAGCAGGGAAAAGACGCATATAAACGCCACCAACACCAGACGACTTCTCAGGAAGGTTAAAGCAGCGACTAAGTATGTAAGGCGAAGAAGCAGGATCTTGTAGGCGCGGATCACCAGCAGGTAAGACCTGAGTAAGGAGCACACCATCAGCGCCGAGCTTGACACAAATTTTAGGGATGAAAGGCAAGAGCTGGATAGTCTGTTGAGGGATTCCAGCATCGACGAGAGCAGAGTTTGTTGCCTGGGTCATTGCTACACGAGCGCCTGTGGACGGAATGCCCAGAGAGTCAATGACTGCCCACCAGTCCTGACGTTCGAAGAAGCCGAGCGAGCTGGCTGCTGCATACATGGCTGATAGTTCCATAGAGTTGGGAGTAGACAGATGTATGGATGCATTAGGGAAAGTTTTCAGGGGCGTCTGTGGTAGTTGGAAGATTCTAGGCGCTTTTGCAGTGCTCACAGGCTCAAAGGCAACGTGTGCAGAGATTTTCTCTGCGGCTTCGAGCCAACGTGCTAGAGATGTTGGCTGCCAGTTTGCGTCCAGGACTAGATGTGTAGGCTTGCTTTCCTGAAGCTGAGGCAGCCAGAAGTCGTTGAGCGTATCGATTGAGGTTGAGGTGGACGTCGACGGTTGACCCGGATGGGCTGCAGGCTCATCAAGAATGTTCATGTCGGCCATAGCGAGGACCAGATCTTTGCTGGCATCGTTGACTGCCACATACTGAGCCGTATTGCTGCCTTGACGAGTTTTGATGCCAGTGCTTTCGAGACCTTCGGTAGTAAGTGCATCGAGAGCAGCCCTGCCTGAGAGGTCATCGCCGACTGAACTGCAGAGTCGTACTGGATCTCCGACAAGGTTCGCTGCGCGAGCGACATTATGGGCTACACCACCGAGCGACTGACTGATTTTTGCTGGGTTGGATGTATGCAGAGCAGGCTCTTTGCTGGCAGTAGAAGAGATCGGAGCATAATCACACGAGAAGTCAACAGCAAGTGCTCCAGCCACGAACACCGATGGGGGTTTCGAAGTCTTGGTCGACTCGATGGGAGTGGGGACAGCCTTAAGAACACCAGATGGGATGTGGGTTGAGAAGCCTGATTCAACTATCTTTGAGCGAGGTGCTGGTTGAAACATCCTACCACAGTCAGCCGAAGTGACTTGATGCCCTGACAATACACTCACTCACGAAGCTTGACGCTGCTCGGTTTCGGCTTGCAGCTTCATCAGCTCGGCCGCCACTGAAGTGCCTCTTCGTACATTGTTTTCAATCAGAGCTTGATTGGACTTTACACTGTTCTTGCCTGTCAAGTCTTTGATCTTGGCAAGTATGAAAGGAGTGTTGGCAGCTCCAGTAGCGCCTGCCTGTGCTGCCTCCTGCAGAGCCTCATCGATTACCTTGTCCATCTCGGCTTTGGCAATGCTAAAGGCTTCCGGGATGGGATTCGCGAACAATAGACCAGACTGTAGACCCAATGACTTGTGTGCGTGGATGACCGCAGCAGCTGTCTTCTCATTGTCCAAAACCATTGGGCTCTGTATGCCACTCTCTCTAGTCCAGAAAGCAGGGAAATCTATTTTGCCATCACGACCGTCGGCGAAGGTAGCAACAGGCACACCCTGAGTCTCTAGATACTCAAGGGTTCGTCCGATGTCTAGGAAGCTCTTGCAGCCGCTGCTTACAACAGCGACTGGAGTGCGGCCAAGCTCGGTCAGATCAGCCGAGATGTCCATGGTGCTTTCAGCACCTCTATGGACGCCACCCAAGCCTCCTGTAGCGAAGACTTGAATGCCAGCCAGATGAGCCAGGATCATGGTACCTGCTACAGTCGTGCCACCATTATAGCGACGTCCAGGGGAGCCCATACCGCAAGCAAAGCCCAAATCGCGTCTTGAGATTTTCAGTGTATCAGGTTTGCCAGCAGCACCAGCGAGACGAACGACTTCCTCAGCATCTAAGCCTACACGAGCGATACCGTCGAGGATACCAATGGTAGCAGGAACGCCGCCGCCGGCTCTGACAATACTTTCCAACTGAGAAGCCAAGGCGATATTGTCTGGATAAGGAAAGCCATGAGTGTAGATTGTGCTTTCAAGTGCGACAACTGGTCTATTTTCGTGAATAGCTTGCTGAACTTCCTCAGAGACCCTGAAGTATGGGCTCTTGGAGGAGATTTTGCGAGCACCTTGCGGACTCAAAATTGACTGTCGCCATGTTCGGCTAGACAGAGCACTTTGGCGCAATCTGAACATTTTACAGCAAACAGTGATTGAGATAATGCTGTTATCAGAATTTGTGGATGACTTGACAGAACGAACGACCTGGTCGATTCTGTTCGAATCAATGCGCGATCGAGGCGCAAGAAATGTCCGGAACGTGCTCTCCAGAAAATCTAACGGCACAAATAGAAATATATCTTGAGGTCGAGGTACAAGGTTGGATGGCTTCTGGAGGAAGTCGCGATTGGATGACGCGGCGGGTCGGGGGAAGGTGGGCCGAGAGCGAGAGGCCACGCTTCCACCAAAGCTGGAGAGCTATCGCCGACTCTGGATGCTTCTGCTTCCTCAGGAACTCGTCAATCCATACAACATTATGAGGAGTCTGAGTTTACTCGCAGGCTGCGCCGCAGCGCTGCTCTCTTTTGCAAATGCCGAGGCCAACCTCAGCAACCCTGATGTATCCAAGCAGATGCTCAGCGGCACCTTCGAACCTCCGCAAGTCTTCCAGCACACCAACCTCGTACGAACCGTCAACCTGGAGAAGGAGTACCCTCGCGAGACAGTCAATGTGGTTGTCGAGAACATCGATTCGAAGCCCCAGCAGGACTACTACTTGCCTTTCCCTCAGGACCTGATCGCCAGAGTTGGAGGTCTGGACGTCAAGGACAAGAACAAGCCAGCTGCCATCTTCCCTAGCCCGGAGATCGTTGGCATTGACACATACAGGTGAGCTCGACTTGTCCATGTAATCTCTGTGGATGCGCTGACGCACGAAGCCCTATCGAGTACTACCACATCAAGTTCCCCACCCCCTTGGCCCCCAAAGAGAAGATCACACTGTCCATTACCTACTCAATTCTCGCCGCCTTGAACCCTCTACCCGCAAGCATCAACCAGGCCGACAAGCAATATGTTCAGATCACTCTCAATGCATACACCAACTCGGCCTACAAGACCATGAAGCAAAAGACCAAGCTCAAGATGCCCACTAGTGACGTTCCCGAGTACACTGTGGTTGGCACGAACGCCGAAGGCCAGGAGGATCCCGTCAAGCAGGGCGTTACCTTCACCTATGGTCCCTATGGTGAGGTGCCTGCCGGTGCCAACCAGCCCGTGTCGTTGAGATATGAGTTCACCAAGCCTTTGCTGCATGCCACTCTTGTGGAGCGTGACATCGAAGTCAGCCACTGGGGTGGTAACATTGCTACCGAGGAGCGTTACTGGCTCGAGAACAGAGGCGCCACCCTCAAGAACCAGTTCTCGCGTGTCCAATGGCAACAGACCCAGTATTTCAACCCTCCTACATCAGCTCTTAAGGAACTCGAGTATCCTCTCATTATCGGAAGCGCAAACCCTTACTTCATCGACGACATCGGTAACGTCAGCACTTCTCGCTTCCGCCCTAGAAACACTCCCAAGGAGGCTCTTCTTCAGCTTAAGCCCCGCTACCCCCTGTTCGGTGGCTGGAAATACAGCTTCAAGGTTGGTTGGGACAACGACTTGAAGAGCTTTTTGCGCAAGCTCAAGACTGGCGATGGTTACGTTCTCAAAGTTCCTTTCCTTGAGGGACCCAAGCAGCCCGAGGGTCTTGAGATTGAGAAGTTGACCGTCAGAGTTATCCTCCCCGAAGGCGCAACGTGAGTTTTGCTTCCTGCTCAATACGATGATCGACCTATGCTAACCAGAGTCGCAGTAACATCAAGTTCGAGTCCAAGATTCCCATCATCTCGTCCGAGGTCAGCACACACCGCACCTTCATGGACACAATGGGCCGCTCGACACTCAAGCTGACCGCATTGAATGTCGTCGACGACTTCCGCGGCAAGGACCTTATCGTGACATACGACTACCCTTTCCTCGCAGGCTTCAGGAAGCCTATTGTCATTTTCAGCTCGCTCATGGGTACTTTCGGAGTCGCATATCTCATTAGCAGACTCGATGTCAGCATCGGTAAAAAAGCGTAGATTGTTTCTGTACAATTGAAAGTCGTTACCCATTTTATGTCTATACATGGCTGTCTATCTTCAACTTTTTCCAAAATGTTATATGGCAGATGGTGGAAAGACCAGATGGAGTTGAGAAGTATTATAGTACGGCCTCGCCGAGGTCTAGGTGTTGAGCAATGCAGGCCAGCTGCGCTACTTTAGCCGTTCGTTGGAGAAGATTCAGGGCTTTTTGGTACGCTCAGTCTGAGTGCCGTCTTCCCAGAACTCCATATCGCTCTCGGAGTCGAGAGCACCCTTCTTGAGCAACTGGCCCTTCTGTGCGAGGATGTCTTCCAGAGTGATGCGCTTGTCGGAAAAGATCTGAGACAAGTCAGCAGTTGTCGCACGAGATTATCAATACATGGTATACAGACCTTCAAGTGGTCGGCAATCAGATGTCTGTTCTTACAGCCAGGACAGGTGATCAAGATGGTGCCGTGGTGGTAGCCCTGCTTGGACATGCGGTGCGACGAGCGGGTAGAGCATGCCTTGCAAGTGAAGGTCATCTCGTACGAGGGCACCTCCTCGCGAGGTTCGGGCTTAGGTAGATGATCGGGACGGTCGGTCAGGGGTCTAGCTGTTGATTCACATCGTCTTTGTTGTGATTGAAAGGCAGAGACGAGATGTGACTGAGTGCGGAGGAGAGGCGAGAAGGCCGGAGAGGGTCGCAACGAGAGGTGACGGAGCTGTTGGCGGCAGGGCTGAGCGACTTCAGGTTGGCGCAAGCAGAAGCGCTGCAGAGTACGGGTTGCGGAATGTAGAGACATGGTGGCAGAAATTGTGTAAATTGTGTGAATGGTTCAGAGAGAGTGAAAGTGAATTCACAGTCAGCTGTTTGCGGCTGCGTCACAAGGCGGCGAGGAATTCTGCCAGGGGCGGACCGTGCGCCGTGAGTTGGTGCTTTCCGAATGCGGCGAGCAGCTGCCATTGCCGAGCTGCTGTTATCCTTCACCAAACTCGCTCATCTTCATGTTCTTGCTTTCAGTCACATGTCTATATTGCTCATCGACCTTCACTGCAATATCCGCTCCTTTTAAAGGCTGCCCACACGGAGCTTCTCGCACAAAGCGCCAACAAAGACCCTGAGCGCGCAAAGTCAAAGCTGTCCGCTGTCAGCACAACGGCCGAGGACCCCGCCACCATCCAAAAGACGAGACAGCTGCTACCACTATTCTTGACCTGGCAACACCACAATCATGGCCAGTCGTCAGCGCACAAAGATTCGTGCTCCTAGAAGAGTGAGTTTAATCTCTCATCTATCACTTTCGCCCCGACGTCTTGTCTCGTGGTCGCAATGCAATCATCTCTAACCCGAATCGCAGGGCGTCGCTGGTGCCAACGATGTCGACTTTGAAGAAACATGGGCAACCCTCTCCCATGCCTTTGGCGAAATTCACACCAAGAATGCTTCCGCTCTTTCCTTCGAACAGTTGTACCGCGCTGCTTATAAGATAGTACTCAAGAAGAAGGGCGACGACTTGTATAAAAAGGTGGCCGAATTCGAGACCCAATGGCTGTCCACTTCTGTCCGTCTGGACATTGCACGCACCCTGCAAGCGAACATCCTTGCCGACGCCGATGACTCTCTATCAGACCCTAGTGCTACCGCTCCCGAACGTCGTGAAGCTGGCACTCGCTTCCTCGCTGCTCTCAAGACCGCCTGGCAAGACCACCAGACCTCGATGAGCATGTTGACAGATGTGCTTATGTACATGGATCGCGTTTATTGTGCCGACACCAGACAACCATCCATCTTCTCCAAGGCTATGAGTCTCTTCAGGGATAGCATCCTATACCCTATTGCCATTGCCTCGGCTCAACCTCCTCTGTCGTTCCTCGACACCTTGGACACCGTCATACTCGATCAGATTCGCATGGACCGCGACGGCGATTACATCGACAAATCCTTGATTAAAGCAAACATCTATATGCTGGAAGGTCTATTTGAGACAGACGCAGAAGGAGAAGACGAGAAGTTGTATCTTACTAGATTCGAACAGACTTTCCTCGACAAGAGCGCCAAGTTCTACCGCGACGAGAGCGAGCGATTGTTGAAAGAGTCGGATGCGGGCACATACTGTCGCCATGTTAGAAGGAGACTGGATGAAGAAGCTGATCGCTGTCGCTCCACAATTTCAGAATCGACTTCTGCCAAGATCATCAAGGTTGTCGAGGACGAGCTCATTCGTCAGCAGATCAAGGCTTTGATCGAGATGGACAGTGGCGTGCAGTTCATGGTCGCCAACGACAGGCACGAAGATCTTAGTCTGATCTTCGAGCTGGAGAGCAGAGTGGACCCAAAGAAGCCTGAACTGACCAGGGCCATTCAGAAGATCATCCAGGAAATGGGAACAAACGTGAACAGTAACGCCATGAACCAATCGACCGCACAACCAACCGCTCAGCCAACTGCTGCTGATGACGGAGAGACTGGAGAGAAAGAGAAGACAAAACCGGCAGAGAAGGTCAATCAACAAACTGTGGCAGCTTTGAAGTGGGTCCAGGATGTGTTGGACCTGAAGGACCGCTTCGACCGCATCTGGAAACTCGCTTTCAACCAGGATCAAGTTTTGCAAACCGCCCAAACCCGCAGTTTCTCTGATACGATCAACGCTCTGCAACGAAGCTCCGAGTATATTTCCCTATTCATTGACGACAACATGAAGAAAGGAATCAAAGGAAAGACCGAGGAAGAGGTTGATCAGGTGCTCGAGAAGGCCATTACTCTGGTCCGCTACCTCCAAGACAAGGACATCTTCGAGACATACTACAAGAAGCATCTCTCAAAACGCTTGCTCATGGGACGATCTGTGAGCATCGACGTTGAGAAGCAGATGCTGGGTCGCATGAAGATCGAGCTCGGCAACAGTTTCACTCTCAAGATGGAGGCCATGTTCAAGGACATGAACCTCTCAGAAGAACTTACTGCAGGTTACCAAACATATGTATCCAAGCTTGGCGACAACGACCCGAAGAGAACCGAACTCAACATCAATGTTCTTACCAGCATGACATGGCCAGTCGAGAGCATGAGAGGACACGACGAGGAAAGAGATGGTGCACTCAAGATCATTTACCCGCCTGCAATCGAGAAGATCAAGACCAGCTTCGAGCAGTATTACACTACCAAGTACTCCGGTCGTGTACTCACCTGGCGAGGTGGCATGGGTACCGCTGATATCAAAGGAACCTTCAAGCTTCCCGGCAAAGATGGCGGTCCCCCCAAGACCAGAGTACATGAGCTTAACGTGTCAACCTACATGATGATCATCTTGTCTCTCTTCAACGACATCCCAGCTGACGGTGTGCTCACCTACGAAGAGATTGCCGCACAAACAAATATCCCTCAGAACGAGCTCATCAGAAACCTGCAATCACTAGCAGTGGCACCCAAGACTCGCATCCTTGTCAAGGAGCCCATGAGCAAGGACATCAAACCAACGGACCGCTTCTCCTTCAACGAAAAGTTCACCTCCAAGTTCATCAAAGTCAAGGTCGGCGTCGTCACCGCCGGCAACAAGGTCGAGAACGACAAAGAGCGCAAGGACACCGAGAAGAAGAACAACGACTCTCGCGGTTTCGTTATTGAAGCGGCTATTGTCCGCATCATGAAGCAGCGCAAGGAGCTCTCGCATCAACAGCTTATCAACGAGACACTTACGCAACTGAGCCAACAGTTCAAGCCTGATGTCACTATGATCAAGAAGAAGATTGAGAGCTTGATTGAGCGTGAGTACCTGGAGCGTATTGAGGATGCCAAGTTGCCTTCATACCGTTACCTTGCATAGAGCGCATAGGGGATCTTTCTTTCCTTCTGCTCTTTCCATTCTGATTCTGGCGTACTCAAGCGGTTGTTTCTTGCATTGCAAAGCATTACAGGGCGTTTCACATCAAAGCGAAGGTGTTTTTCAGGGGCTTCAAAAAGAATAAGACTCGGTTGATCTCACAGGGGCATGGTTGAAATACTCCAGGGGGCAAGGCGATGGAGGAGCATAGCTTAGCGAATGGCGTTTTTCGGACTTGAGATCTTTTCTCACAGATGATGATAGAACAAACAGACAATGGTCGATCTGATCACGTTTCATGCAGCTTCATCGTTCTTTTTCCTTTGCTTCTTGTTCATGAATGGTGTAAAATATGCTCTTGCTCGTTATGGAAGATAGAGCAACCATGCTAGGTGAAACAATTTTAGTGACTGTGTTGCAGCTTCCTCATTCAGAAGATCAATCACGATCGCTGGCATGACTTCCTACAATCAAAAGGCGAACTGCAACGAACAAGAAGGTAGGTGCGATGCGCGAGATCATCACCATAGAACGACGACTTGAGAGGCCTGAATTGGTGCAGGAAGAAGAGAATATCAGGAGTTTATCATTTTGTTGTAGAGAGATGATCATACGGAGCCGCAAGACGAAGCAGAGACTCCCCGCCAGCATATGCAAAGAAAAGGGAAGAACAGACGTGCGAGAAGACAAAAGCACGCCACAGAAAAACGCCATTCTAGATGCACTTTCTCTTTCGTCACAAAATGCGAAGTTCTACCACACCAACAACCCAAAAGCGAGCAACAAAAACAACACAGCAAGTATTAACTCATCAGATCTTAGGTTCTCTGGTTGAAGAACCAACTGCTGCGTTTTGGGCCCTCTTGCTGTTGCTGTTGCTGCAGGCCGGCGAGCGTAGGGACCATAGGACCGCCACCGCCGCCACCACGGAGCGGTTTTGCAATGCGGCTGCCGAGTTCGCTGCCGAAGGCGTTGGGGGCTGCACCGCCGGCGCCGGTGATGTTGCCGTTGCGCGAGGCAGCGCTGACTTTGGCGGCTTCGAGACGTTCTTTTACTGCTGTGAGTTGGGCTTCGAAACTGTGAGGCGGGTGTTAGTGATTGTCGATTTGACAGGCGTTTGTAAAGAGATTCAACATACCGATGGTTGGCCTGCATGAGTTTTTCCTGACTCTCGCCGAGCAGTTGCTCAAGACCGTGGATGCGCTCTCCGCGTGCCGCGAGCTTGCGGTCAGCAATGGCGACCTCCTTCTTGAGTTGGGCGTTTTGCTCGACCAGTTGCCTTTGGACTTGGGTCAGCTGTTCCAAGTTTCGTTCGAGGAAGGCCAGCTTCTTCTGTTGCTGCTTGCTGTTTGCCGAGCGAAGAACACTGTTGTATTGTTCTCGGGTCGAGTCAAGCGAGATCTCGAGTTCGACAACACGCTCGCAGCGGTTCTGCAAGTCGCGCATCAATGACTTCTTCATGGCGTCGAAGTCTGCCAGTTGTTGGTGCAATGACTTGGCGCCATTTGCTCCATTTACTGTTTGTCTCCTTAGAGACTCCACTTCGCTGCGCATGCGAGCGTTCTCTTCTTGCTGACGAGCCAGGGCAGCAGTGAGATCTGAGGATGCCGCTTCGCCACCAGTATGTGACGCAAGCGATTCTTGTAGACGGCGCTTGATATCCTCGACATCGGCCTCGGAGAGGTTCTCTTGCAGAAGGTCTTCATACTGCTTTTGCACGGTCAGGAGCTTGTGCTCCAGGGCGCCACCTTGACTTGAGTGGTCCCCTTGTCGGATAGCACCTTGAGTCTCGACCAATCTCTCTCTGAGTTTTGACAGAGATTCGGGAGCAAGAGCTTCACCCTTGGAAGTAGACTCGACAAGAGCATCAAGCTGCTTGATAGCTTCTTGTACACTGCGTTCGTTCTCCGAGAAGACTTCGTCTCCAAGATCGAAGCCAGCCATCATTTGAGCCATGCGCTCCTTCTTCAGCTTCTCCTTCTCGTCAATAACGGCTGATGTCTCACGGGCGTTCATCTTGGCCTCGAGTAACTCCTTGCGTAGCTCATCAAGTTCGTTCGAGAGGTCATTGTTGGCTTCCTTGAGACTGTCCATCATGATGGACTCCTCCTTTGTTTCGAAAGTAATTCGCTCAACTTGCATCTTCAAACCTTCTACATCGCCGGCAAGTTTCTCGTTGTCCTTGTTGACACGGCCATGTGTTTCCCTCAGGTCACGCAACTCTTGACGTGTATCTTGGAGGGCCTTTTCGGTTGTAGCAATAACAGACTCTTTCTCTGCAAGCTGATCTTGTAATTCGTTCTCACGTCGTAAAAATTCTTCTCTTTCGTCCTTCTCCAGAGCAGTCGTTGGGGTGCCGGCGCGCTCCAGATCCATTCTAGAGTCTGGCCTTGACGAAGTAGGTGTTTCGGCGCCTTTTCGTTGTTCACCAAGGAGTGAGGGGGTGGCAGGACGAGGTGTAGATCTGGCAGGGCCATCTTTGAGTGTTGGAGTCCATTGCTCTTTCGGCACAGTCTGGCCCTTTCGCCAGGAGCCAACTTCTGTCTCGAGGTTGGAGATGTATGTTTCGAAGCTTGAGACCTGAGACTGGGCCTTGCGGAGCAGAGCCTTGAGCTCGGCAGGGGAGAGTTCTTGGTTGACCTTGGCTTTGTTCTTGATAGATTTTGCTCGCATACCAAAGCGGAGGGTAGAGACGGTTTCTGCATCGTTGTAGCTCGAGGGCGAACAGTTGATGATGAGAGTGGTGCGCGAGTTACCACCGAGAGATTCTTGTAGGATACGAGTAAGTTTCGAATCACGATAGGGGACGTGAGAGGATTTGCCGTCGGTCAAGGCGTTGATGACCATTCCTAGAGCACTGAGCGACTTGTTGATCTTCTTTGCTTCTTCAAGCGTTTGCCCACTGGCTCCTGTCTTTCCAACCTTTTCCGAACCAGCCAAATCGACCAGGAACAACTGACCCGACTTGACACTGCCAGTCTCGACGTTTTTCTGACCAACGGTGATGACGAAGATGGAGTGAGAACGGGAGGATTCCTGGTTCATGTTTGTAGCAGCGACAGCACGAGACATGCCTCCCCGTTCCAGAATTTGGTAGACCTCGTCAACACTGCTAACGTATACCTCCATCAAGCCTTTGACGTAGACACCACGGTTCTTTTCCTCGTGAACAGGCAGGTTGTCGTTTTGCGGGACGAGCAAATCGCGAATACGTTCCATGTAGATTTCCATGTAGCTTACTCGAACGGTGTACTCAATGTTGCTCTCGCTGGCCATGATGGAAGCGAAGATTTGCTCAGTGATGCGCGGAATGACACCTTTGTGATCAGGACTGCCGATGTCTGAGCCCATCATGGTATAAGACTTTCCAGCACCGGTCTGACCGTAGGCAAAGACAGTTCCGTTGTAACCATTGAGGATATCGTCGACGGTGGGACGGATGGAGAAGTCGAAGACGTCGGACTGGCGACAACCCATGTCGAAGACGCGATCGAAGGTGAAGGAGCCACCGCCGCCATCTCTTGATTGAACATTGCAGGTATCGGGACTTTCAAACTGGACAATAGGAGTACCTCCGCTGGCGAGTTCGACTTTGTTCTGCGGCCTGAAACGAGCGACGACTGACGTGTGTTAGTGCGGGAACAGTGGTAGAGAGAGCGAGAGGAATTGTCGAGTGATGTTCGACGTACCCTTGATAGAGTTGCTCCTGTCGGGAGTTGATTAGCATGGGGTTGTGATTTATAGGTAGGTGGGGGACCGGCGTCAACTTACGCCATGGTGGCCGGGTTGCGGCAGGTCGTGGCCTGCTTGTGAGAAGTTACGAGGGCAGAGTAGGCGAGCGACAGAGGAGGCAGAGGCTAGAAGAGGTCGGCGCCAACGTATGCAGGATGCACGCACAGTAGGTGCGCGTCTGGAGAAGTTGGTGGTGGTGGACCGTGACTTTGGAATCAACAGGGGTCAGGGCCAAACTCAAAAGCCCAAAACCAAAACCAAAACGATAAACTTCACAGCAACCGCCGTTGTATACAAATAGTCCTGTCCACGCACAATGACGCTGTCGTCGGCTTCCAGAACAATCAAAGACACGACGACCAACGTACAATAACAACACTGTATCTTCCCACTGCTGTGCCTCTTGTTCCTGTGGCCAGCATTCAGCTTCTCATGAAAGCCAAGCTGCCCTCGGCCAGCAGCCCCGGTTTCAGCGTTTCAGCTTGAGTCAGCCCTATATCAGCCCCTCCGCATTACTTTCATACGCCGTCACAAGTTCATCTGCACATGCACAACTGACAGGTCTTGGTATATGCATCGTCTTCAAACCATTTCGTATTTGACAAGGCCGTCATCTTCCTAGAACAGCCTGTACTTCTCCTATCCCATGCCTGTATCGTGTTTCATGTCTTGCGCGCAGTGATAAAACAGCCGAAATGCAGTACCGTATTGAACGCCGAGCGACGCCCATGCCAAACGCCTCGCTGAATCTCATATCATCTCTATGCCCAACTGTACATCTCCCTTAGTCTTCCCAGCTCTTCTCGACCGTCTCGCGCACGCGCTTGTAGTACTCCTTGCGGTTGTCCTTGTACAGATTCGATGCCTCGACATTGGCCGGCGAACTGGTGTTGGGATCGTTAAGCAAACTACAGACTATGTCAGTCTTGTCCTGATCATGTCTGTGTACTTTCTGACACACCTTTGAATACTGGTCAGGATGGCGGCGACATCGTATGTAGGACTCCAGCGGTTCTGCAGAATGTCGAGACACAGCTCGCCTGTGGCGTAGACATTGGGATGGAACATGGTGCTGATAAACTTGACGCCCGGAGGCTTGTTGGGGTACTGTTCTTCGAAGTGCATGACAAGTCTGAATGTGCCGTCTTCGAAGGGTGTGTCTGAGGGTCCAATGATGACTGCGTTCCTATGCGGCGAATGAGCACGTGTGGTCGACTACGAAGCTAAGTCAAGCATACCAGGTCATGACGTTGTCGGCGATGGGTGAGGCTGAAACACCAGCAGGAGGGTCGGTTTGCATGCGCTGCAGAGATGACCGTTAGCCACAAGATCATGTCAGGATAGACGTCAAACTGCTCGCACCTTAAAGTCGCGCATCAAACGGCGGCGTGCTGAAGTCGACATTTGGTGAGGCGGGCTGAGATAGATGGATGGAGCAGGTAAGATGCGATCTCGAAAAGCGAAAACGGAAGAGGGATGGCGGTGATGGTTCTGGTCAAGGACGGATGGATCTCGCAGTGAAAGTGACTGGAGAGGAGGGGCAGACAGACGCTGACGCCACTCTTTGCACCTTGACCGTTGACAAACGCTTTGCGACCAAAGGTCATGAACACACCCTGACTCTCATTCTTCCTGCCTTTTGTATCAGGACTCCCTTCGCTCCTTCTAGAAACATGTGTGCTGTACACGGCTGCTGTATGAAAGCCACCAGATGCATCTCCTTATTGTCAGCCTACGTAAACCAATATTTAATCAATCGCTCAGCTCAAATCCAGTCTTCGACACATCTCGGTACCAATCTGCTGGTTGCATTCTCTAAGCGATTTTGATCTTCCTTCACTTTTTGCATGAACAGCTGTTCAAGGTTTCCTTTCTCCCATACTTTGGGTACCTTTGCGGTTTCCAATCATGCCGGAACCCGTTCGATCCGCTCTTAATCCATAATTCCTTGCCTTCCCAAGCCCGCTGTCCTGGAATATTGCAGCAGCCCTCACAATTGACATTCGTGCCTGCCAATTTGTTTCTTGGGAGAAACTTGACTGCAATCCTGATGGGCTCATTTAAAAGAAGACAACACGCTGTTCTTCTGCTCCTGGCCGTCAACGTTCAGCAGGCGAGTAGTTCCACAGCTTGAGAACTTACTCACAAGTCACTGGCAGATTTGACTTGAGTCTACCCTCAAGGCACTGCACTGGTTCTGACCGACTGTGCAGCACATCGATCATCTGATCTGAAAATTGCATGCAGTCGCTGATTCCACAATCATCATCAAGCCGAGCTCGCCTCGAAGCAAGCCATGTCTTCGGTGCCTTCAAGGTATCCGAACTCGATAAGCGCGATCCAACCGCTGTGCGGTAGGAGATTAGATTACTTTCCGGGATTTGACAGATCATGTGCGTGAGGATCTGTCTGACTGAGCGCCGCCAAGTTGATCTACCTGTTCAAGCTTCCATGAATCCAGTGAGACTGCTTACCAATTTCTCACGTACGCGACTTTTCGTCTTAGAAATCTCACAATTCTGACCATCCTGACGCCAAGTGCAATATATCTAACTTTCGTAGACCAAGAGATGCGAAGGATTCGAGCTGACGGTAAGTCTCATCTCAGCAATGAAGTGGATATAAGAACTGGCTACCTTTTTATTCAGACATTGCTATCATTCAGCTTTGAAACTTCTGGAAACATCATCATGAGCCGCTCAGATATCGAATTCAAAACCATCGACAATGTCACTATACGGGGCTGGATGTTTAAGCCCGCTGATGCAGAAGGGAAATATCCATGCCTCATAATTTCCCATGGTCTGACTTGCCTCAAAGAGATGTCCCTTGACACTCTGGCCGAACGTCTGACTTCCGTGCTTCCTATTGCATGTCTGGTGTACGATCACCGTGGCTATGGCTCCAGCGATCAAAAGGACAATGAGCCGCGCAACGAGATTGTCCCGGCATACCAAAACAGTGATTTGCAAGACGCCATTACCTATGCCCAATCTCGTGAGGACATCGATGCGACAAAGATTGGTCTCTGGGGCTACTCCTACAGTGGCGGTCATTCGTTATGGGTTGCTGCAAATGATCGCCGTGTCAAGGCAGTAATCGCTGTGGCGCCTTTCACCACAGGTGAAATCATCACGAACAACATGCGGACAGACCTGGAGGATTCTTTCAACGACATGCTTGCTCAGGGTATGATATTCAGGCTTGTTAGACCTCGCAGACTGACTTTCTGTAGAACGGCTTTCACGAGCTGCTGGTAATGAACCTGGAAGATTGCCTGTCATAGTCAAGAACCCACTCGACACAGCTGTGCTCCCCCATGTCGAAAGCTATGCATTCTTCTCTACTTGGGCTGAGAAGGGTGTTTGGAAGAACGACCTAACCATCAGGAGGTACGTAGCGAGAAACACTCCAAGAATCATGCTAACAACACTGTACAGCTTGGAAGGTATAAAGTCATATTTTCCCGGATGTCGCATCCACAAAATCAGTCCTACGCCATTGTTGATGCAGGCACCCAGAAAGGATGTCATTGCAACTACTGAGACAATGCTTGAAGCATATAGCCGTGCAGTAGAGCCTAAGGAGCTTCAGATGCTTCCAGGTGGGCATTTCAGCATGTTTGAAGGTGATGTGTTTGAGATGTTGCTTGCTAAGGAGATTGAGTTCTTGAAGAGTACGTTGCTCGAGTGAACAGGTTGATGTTTTGTGCTTTGATCGTCTCGGACGGTCCTTCTATATCAAATTCAATGCTATAGTTCAACAACAGTATGAAACACAGCAGTATCAGTGCGAAGGCTACGAGATTGTGTAAACTTGTTGACTAGAGAAAGCTTATGCCTCGCAACACCCCTTACGCACCCCTCACCATTTCATCAACAGTCAACTCCAAATCCGTCGACAACCTAATTGCAATCGAAAGCATCTGCGAAGCAATAAAAGGACTAACTCTGGCATCGTGCGGCCAAATATCCCATCTCCCAACATCCCTCCTCCACTCAGACCAAACCCTCGTACCCGCCAGCGACAGCATTAGTGGCGTAAGAACCCTGCCCCAAGGCCCGATTTGGAAGTTCAAAGAGCAAAATAGGCAAGATGATGCACTAGTAGACTTGATCCAACAGAGAAACGACTTTACGGAGAACGAACCCAGGATGGTTAAGGCGGAGATGAGACTGACTTTATAGGACCATCTAGGAATCCTGGCGGTGGGGAGACGAGTGGGATGCCAGAGTGGTGTTTTACATGTCGGACAGAGTCCTTGGGTATTTTGCTCGATCAAGCAGGATTTACAGAAGGCGTGTTGGCAGGAAAGCACCATCCCAGTTTTTGACGAACAGGACGAGCAGTATCGCTCGCTCGACTCAATCTGCGCAGTCTGGTGTTCTTGCTCTGTCAACTGGACGAGCTTTTCCTCATCGTCGTCTTTCCGTTGCTGTTGCGAACATGGTTCCGGGAAGTCCTTGAGGAACTCTTCTCTACTGGGCAGAGCCTGAGGAGTAGTTGTCTGGTCCAAAGGCTCCTTGAAATAGTGACGCCACATCAAGACCCAGAACAAGACTTCCAAGCCGAGAACATATTGCTTAAAGTAAAACAATGGTAAGGCCAGACTAGTTGACAAGAGAAGTGTGCATAAGATGTTGCCGACATCCATATTCCAGATCTCGAATGGCGAAGTCGTAGTTTGTGCGAGTAGATTTGAAGGATAGTCCAAGAATTGATGGAAAGAGGTTCATTGGCAAAAGAGGAGAGGTGTTTAAGAAACGTCTTGCTTCCAAGACCGAGCACCCGAGTGTGCCAGGGTGGAAGATCGAGTAGGATTCGACAAAAGTGGGGCCTCGGAGAGGACGACTCATGGCATATTCGTACTCGTACAGTCTGATATCGAGTATCGAGAGTAATCATTTGTATCGGTGAACAAAGAGTCATGATGAACTGACATGAATAAAGTAACTTGATTATAGTGTAGGAATATATACTTTCGATTGCATCCAACATAGATGGCTTTGTATCGTTACATCATTAGAATCCTATTCACAACGTTAGTGATCGACCTCGAAGACTGAATTGTGAGAAGCCAAGGTGTAAGAGAGAAAAAATCAGGAACAGAATCGCGTTCGCATCAAGTGCACATTTGTGCATCAAAGTGAGCTGGGTGTAACGAAGTGTAGTCATCATTTGAAGGGGTGGAGGAGAGTGATATAAGCCGAGAAGTGGAAACGTACTGTTTTGAGTTGTCTCTGTAGGTGTAGACGCCTTTGCAGGACTTGCATTGGGTGTTTCCACCATGCAAAGACAATCTGCAAAGGTTGTCGAGGATGTCCTGGAGTCTGTTGGTAAGTCTCTGCACACAATGCAAGTCAATGCATCATGTGCCTTGGCAGAAGATCACAGCAGGAAGGCTATCTCGTGGACGCGCTCTCGCGTCCAGAGCCACCTGTCGCGAGATGTTTGCACGTTGATGCGCATTCTAGCTTTCAGGAGATCGACGAGGTGTATTTTGCAAAAGGCTTCCTCGTCTTTCTCTCGCCTGGCCAAATCCAACTCGTCATCATGACAATCCAGCTCGTCGATGCGGTAGCCAATGGACCCATTTGACTTTTGCAGACGAAAAGCAGTACGGTCGCCGTCCCACCATTTACCCTTGAAGTTCACGTAGGAACCTCTCGAGCCAACGGCTACGATAGACCTGATCAGAGCAATCTTATGGTCTGGCAGGGCATCGAGCCATCGAGGTATGGACTGGTATGTGACCAAGCTCTTGCTGATAGGGTCAAGGCGACCGGTGTCTCCTCCCACGCGCCGTGTTTTGATGACCCAATCATTGGTGCTGTAGAAAAGAGTCAGTGCCTCGGCGCGGACGCGATGACAAGTAGAAAGAAGAGCAGGCTCGACGTCTACGCTGTCATCGTGAGAGGAGTCGAGGAGAGCGGCAGAAGGCGGCTTTGCTAGAGCTAGCAAGAAGACGAGATGGCGGATCTCATGAGGAAGACGGAAGAACAAAGATTGATGTTGCGCGTGTTCGGAATTTGTGCTTTTCGGTGCTGTCCTGCTGGTTGTGGGCGGCGGCTGAATCCGTGGCGCGGTCAGGGTCATGGCGCAGACTTGCAATAATTATTCTTGTCGAGACGATCCGTATCTCGTCCGGGCTCTTTGGTGCCGGGAGAACGCCAGTGGCACTCTTATGGAGTGATCGTTAAGACCAGAGGTTGCTGGAAGAGCTGCGGCTGAGGTTTGCGAGTATCAAAGGATATTTCCAACGACTGTCCGAGTCACGCCTCGGCAGGGCTGTGTCTCATGACGTATCTTATCGCTGCAACCAACCTTCAGAAGACAAAGACGACCAGCAGTGGTTCGGTCGCGACAAGATATTCATCATGGCCTCGTCTCAGAAGGCGAGGGAATGGCGAACGACCATCTCTGGTCAGGAATATCTTATATCGACCGACCTGAACAACATCTCCCACGATTTTGTCAACAATGCGTATGCCACCGACGACATGTACTGGGCCAAAGCAATGCCTGCTGCCATTCTTCGAAACATATTATCCAATTCTCTTGTCATGGGAGTATACGCAGTACAGCCATCATTTCCACCAGCTAAGACAGCGGAGGAACCATCGTCACCAGACACGCCTTCACCTACACTCGAGGATCCAGCATTCTACTTCTCGAACGAGTTTCAAGGAACCGGGGCAGGAGCAGAGAAGCTAGAACAGGTGGGATTTGGTCGCTTTGTCACGGATCATGTCACAGTCTTCTACTTGACCGATGTGTATATTGAACCAGACTCCCGAGGAAAAGGACTCGGGAAATGGTTAATTTCGTGCTGTCGCGAGATTCTCGATTCAAAGCCTCATCTGATGAGAGCGATGCTTATGGCTTCGCCGGGAGAGGGCAAACAGTTCTATGAGAAGAACTTGGGCATGCGCGACATGCAGGAAGAGGTTGCTGAAGGACATGTACTTCCTATGACAAGAAACCGCAATCAATAAGGACGATGATACAGCATTGAAGAGCTGCCAAGCTCAAAAGAAGGATGGAAGAAGTCGGTCGAGGCGGCGGCGAGTTGCAAAGTCCGGGGATGATGGTTGACGCTTGGACTCGCCATGTGAAAGTCTCTTGAAATTTACCTTTGCCTCAACTTGCAAATCTCCATCCACTTGTTTCCCTCGTTTTTGTGTATTTTCGTCTTTCACAATGCTGGGAGCTCTCAGAAGATGCTCCACGGTACTGCCGCGCGGTGTTGCCCAAATTTCGAGTGCAACCAGAAGCCCTGCTGTTTCAAAAATCTCAAGACCTTACAACTCAGCGTTCATCACCAGAAGTCTGCACCAAACCAGTCAATGGAAACAACAAAATGCCGCTGTAGCTGAAGAGGAGGGCCTGGGTTTCCAGTCCGAGCAGAATGACGACGGTCCCATCACAACTTTTGCCGAACTGGGCAAGAGAAAGCTGGTCAGCAAAGGTGTTGTCCAAACTTTGATCAAGGACATGGGCCTCGAGAACATGACCGAAGTTCAGACCGCCACAATCAACCAGGCTCTCAATGGCAACGACATCCTCGCTCAGGCCAAGACCGGTACCGGCAAGACCCTCGGTTTCCTGATTCCCGTCCTGCAAAACATCCTCAAGCAAGATCCTTCCCTCGGTGAGCGCAGCAGAGGCTACGCTGCTCGCAGAGGTAACAGAACCACCGCCGACGACATTCGTGCGATCATTGTCTCGCCCACCCGTGAGCTGGCCGAACAGATTGCCATGGAGGCAAAGCGTCTCGTTGCAAACACCTCGGTCATTGTACAGACGGCAGTAGGAGGAACACAAAAGTCCGCTGGTCTGCGCGCCATTCAGCGCCAGGGCTGTCACATCCTGGTCGGTACCCCCGGTAGACTGAAGGACATTTTTAGCGACAAGTACTCTGGTGTTGAAGCTCCTGGTCTTGACGCTCTCGTCTTTGATGAGGCGGATCGTCTTCTTGACCAAGGTTTCTGGCCCGAGATCCAGGAAATCATGGCCCTTCTGCCAAAGCCCGAGGAGAAGTCCCGTCAGACACTCATGTTCAGCGCTACTGTGCCTCAAGAGGTTCAGAGACTGGTCAGACAGACCCTCAAGCCTGGCTTTGACTTTGTCAAGACTGTGCGCGATGATGAGGAGCCCACCCATGCTCGTGTTCCTCAGCACCTCGTCACTGTCAACGGTCTGGAAAACACTGTCCCTGCTATTGTAGAATTGTGCAAGAAAGCCATTGCCGATGCTTCTCAGCCCGATGCTCGCCCTTTCAAGGCCATTGTCTATTTCAACTCCACTGCTGAAGTCACCTTGGCTTCCGCCGCTCTCACCGAGCTCCCTGTTGATGAGGATTCGATCCCTCCTCCGCAAAACACCCGCAGTCGCTACCGCGATGTTCCAACTGCTCTGTACCCCGCTCGCGTTTATGAGATTCACTCGCGCTTGAGTCAGGCTCAGCGTACTCGTGCTTCTGACAACTTCCGCAAGTGCACTTCTGGTATTCTGGTATCCTCAGATGTGACTGCTCGTGGTATGGACTTCCCCAACGTCACACATGTCATTCAGGTTGGTATGCCTCGTGATCGCGAGACATACATTCACCGTATTGGTCGTACCGCCCGTGCCGGCAAGGAAGGTCAGGGCTGGTTAATTTCACCCATGATTGAGGTCCAGGATATTCCCCGCAAGCTCAGAGATCTTCCTCTTCAAAAGGATACTTCTCTGGCCACTGCCTCCATCGACATGACTCGTGAGGCAGATGTGCCAAAATCGGCCGCTACTATTCTGGCTCAGGTTGCCGAGTCATACAAGCGTGTTCCTATGCAGCTGAAGGCCGATGCCTACAGAGGCTACATCGGTACCTACGGTTTCATTCGCAAGAGAGCTCTCGTCAAGGCCATCAACAACCTCTCCCGCTACGCCTGGGGCATGGCAACTCCTCCGGAAGTCTCATCAGCATTGGCCAGACGTGTTGGTCTCCAATCAGTACCCGGCATGAACATTGATGGCAGAATCATTGAAGGCAACCTTGACGACGTTGATGACAGACCAATTCGCAGCCAAGAGACTCGCTTTGGCTATGGCAGCGGCCGTAACCGTTCCTGGTCGAATGACGGTGGCCGTGGAGGCTTCGGTCGTGGTGGCGATCGTGGCGGCGATCGCAGAGCTCGCTACGGCGGTGACCGCGGTGGCTACTCTAGAGGCGGCGACCGTGGTGGCTTTGGCGGCGAGCGCAGAGGCGGTTTCAGCAGAGGTTCCGACAGAGGTTTCGGTGGTGACAGAAACTTTGGCGGAGAGAGCAGAGGTGGTGACCGATACTAATCTTGTGGGATCTAAGCATTCTCTCACGATGTTTGATCTATGAGTTGCATTTACTCAGGCGTTTTCAGGGATACCAAAAACTTCTTACTGTACAATATGGGGATCTCATCCGGTAGGGGGTTGATACTACAACATGATTGGGACTTGGAGCACTTACTTTGTAAAAAGCATTGGCGTTCGAGGGGCTACGGGTGTTGTGGTTAGACATGTATAAGACCGATCTCCTCTTTTGTTGTTACACTCAGATTTCCAGAGTCCTCATATGATATGTGGTTGTCTTCGTGCTGACTGCGAAGCATCAGATGATTCGTTTCACACTGGGAAGGAGCATACCAACTCGCCAAGCCTCTGGCCTTCCAGCATCTGACGACTGCACACAAGAGATCGCTCCTGCAGCTTGAGAAGCCAGGCAACAAGCAAATCTGTCATCACAACACTGACTTCTTCCATTCCATCCCAACATCAACAGATTATCACAACGCGTTCTTCTATCATCAGACCTCGCAAGAGCCATTCTTCCCCCATCAACTTCTTGCAAGCTATTTCTTCTATTGCATCGCCTTAATTCATCCAATTCACTCCAGCCATGCTCTTCGACAAAGCTTCGGCTCTTTTGCTGGCCAACTCGGGTCTGTTGCCATCCAGACATGTTATCAACCCCCTTCAAACTGCAAACCTAGGACGCGTGTTCGATTGGAAGAATGTAAGCACAACCATGAACGAAGCAGTACAGCTCAGCTCTGATACTGAATAGATGACCGCACACGAATCACTGGTCTACCACACTTGTTACGGCCGCTTCCAGTGTGCTAAGTTACAAGTTCCTATGGACTGGACGGCACAAAAAGGAGTGGACAACCGAACTGTCCAGATAGCTTTGATCAAACTTCCTGCACCTGTCCCGGTGACTGATAGCAGATACGGTGGAGCTGTGGTCCTCAATCCTGGTGAGACTTGCTACGGCGCCATAGAACCTACAACATGATCACTAACGTCTATCAGGTGGTCCCGGAGGTCCTGGTGTCGCACAAGTATGTACCAATCTCTTTATCACGCAAGACGGTCAATGCTGATCACGTACAGGTCTACGGTTCCGGCGAAAAACTCCAAGTCCAGATCAATGCAGGACCAAAAGCAGACAACGAAACAGCCAAGTTCTTCGATGTCATCGGCTTTGACCCTCGCGGTGTTAGCTACACTACACCTACATTTCACTGCTTTCCCAGCTTTATCGAGGAATTGAATTACGACCACTCGGTCTCCGGTCCGCCTGGCAGCAGCGACACAGCGTTCACCAGTTTCTGGACCAGTGTGCGTACTCTGGCAGATTCATGCTCGAAGAGAGCCATTGAAGCAGGCATCGGAGAGTACATGTCTACAACGTCTGTGGCCAGAGATATTGTTGAAATCTTCGAGCGACACGGCGAGTGGAGAGAGCAAGAAGCTCGCAAGCTCCTGTCTTCCTCCGCAATGCCAGAGAGCGATCTGCCCGAGCATGTCAAATATCAGCCTGGTCAAGAGATGGTTCAGTACTGGGGTTTCAGTTACGGCACTGTCCTGGGAGCCACCCTCGCTGACCTCTATCCCGATCGTGTGGAGCGAATGATCTTGGACGGCGTCGTTGATTCCTTCGATTGGTACCGAGGTACAATGACCACTAGTCTGCAAGACACCGATTTGGAGCTCGACAAGTTTGCAGAGTACTGTTGGAGGGGTGGACCCGAAAATTGTGATCTTTACCACAAGGACGGACCGAACTCCATCGACCAAAGATTTTCAGCCATCACACAAAACCTCATGCGCAACCCCATCGGTGTGCCAGGTACAGACAGTTTCTCTCCCGATTTGGCAACCTATCGCGATCTCCAGAGAATCTTCTTGGGCGCCAGCTACAGGCCCCTTGAATCATTTGACCTCCTTGCAACCATCATGTCGGAACTTGAGAATGGCAATGCTACTGCCCTGGTGGAAGGAAGACGCTTGGTCAGTTCATCATTTGGCTCTGGTGTCTCCAAGGAGTGTGACATAGATGGACCTTACTCCGATGCTTGCAATCCATACCATATGGGCGGTTTGGATGACATGATCCATGGGGCTATCCAATGCAGTGACGCCAGTCCTCAAACCAACATGACAATAGAGCAGTATTGGCGTTACTTTCAGGACACAAAAAAGCAGAGCAAGCTACTGGGAGATACTGGAGCAATAGACAGACTGTTTTGCACGCAGGTAAGTCAACTCCCCATGGCTTCAATCCAGTAGGCTTCATACTGACAAGGTCTGTACAGTGGCATGCACGCCCCAAATGGCCTTACACTGGTGACCTCAATGCAACAACTGCCCATCCCATTCTCTTCATCGGAAACACAATCGACAACGTTACGCCCATACGTAATGCTTACAAGATGTCTACAAGTTTTCCCGGCTCCGTCGTGCTACGCCTAGATGCAGAAGGACACTCTTCTGGTGCCAGCAAAAGGTAAGTTTTATCCCCCTACCAGAGTTCAAACGTCTTCTGACCATAACATCTTATAGCCTCTGCACTGCCAAAGCCGTGAGAACATACTTCCAAACCGGGAAGCTGCCAAAGGAAGGCGCCGTATGTCTGCCCAACAGAGTCCCATTTGACGGGTACAGCAAGGAGAAAAGCCCTCCTTTGCCTGAGGGTGAGACCGATGAGGAACTGTGGAAGGCTATTGTTGGTGTCAACTATCCCATCCCAGTGATCCCGGTGTTCTAGTCGGGGACAGCGACATGCTAGAGCTTTTCATCACCTACGATTCACGAAGCAGATCAAGAAAGCACGGGAAAGAGTAGCAATAACGAAAACAAACTCATGATTACGAGTATGAGTATCAGCATCATCTTCGTGAGACTCGCAAAGACGCGGACAACGAGTCAACGAATAGTGATCAAGCGTCACCTCTACGTCATTCGTATATATATCGTTTAGTGCCTTTGCATTTCAACATCCCTGCAATCATGGGATGTTTTTTTCGCTTCGGATGATCGCAACCATGAGTAGCCTCTTCGGGGGAAACGTGGAGTGGTTTGGAGTTCTAATCGACATCACAAAGGCACACCCACAAAAAGCTGTATTAGTGCGTAACTCAAGTAAGTATAAGCTATTGTAACGATATGCAGAATCAAGTGTCATCGAAGCTTTTGGTTCAGATTGACCTGCGAGCGGACATGACTTCCGTTCGGAACTTCGGATGCTCAGGAAAACCCTGTCAACATATATGAGAAATGACCAATAGACGACCTCATCTCACACTTTTTCGTCTTCAGTTTCATCTGTGACCCGCTCACCTACGTTGCAATGACAGATCAACATTCTGTAGAACCGCTATCTTGATCTCCTTTGTCATGTATAGACGATAACACTCGGAGGCAGCGGATGGATATCGTCCACCCCCTTGGTCACCTTATTCTATTTCATGTGGTGCTTGATCTTTACCTCCTGATACTTGACCCTAACTATCTTGTGGGAATCTATCACAGTCCTGGACTCGGAGTCATTATATACTGTCAAACTCCCACATCATGCCTGGAGTCAATGGCTTCTCACCTCAGGAGATCGCAGATCTGACCTCTCGAGCGGGCATCGCAAAATCTCACCTCACATGGGGCGAACTCATTGTCAAGTCCTTCCTCGGTGGCGTCTTCATCTCTCTTGGCGGCCTTGTCGACCTTACCGTTGCATCTGGAAGTCCAGGTCTCCGGGCCTCTAATCCTGGACTTGTCACCTTGATCGCTGGCTTCACGTTTCCTCTGGGCTTTGTACTCATCACACTCACCAATATGGAATTGTGTACGAGCAATATGTTCGTTATGCCATTCGCTGCCCTCCAACGCAAAGTCTCTATCCTGGATATGCTGAAGAACCTTGTCGTTTCTTACGTCGCCAATCTTTGTGGTTGTCTTTTCGTGGCGGGGTTTCTGGGGTGGTGGAGCGATGTCTTTGATACGGATACCATGAGTTCTTACGCTGTTTCCCAAGCCAACGACCGTGTTGATGAACAGTGGTCTGTTAACCTTCTCCGCGGTGTCGGATGCAACTTCTTCGTCGCCATGGCTTTCTTTCTCTCGGCTGGGGCTGTGGAATTCGTGTCCAAGGTCTATTGCATCTGGATCCCTGTATGGGCGTTTGTGATTGCAGGATACCAACACAGCATTGCTAACTACTTTTTGATTCCTATTGGGATGTTCTACGGCACAGACTTTGGGGTTGGAAAGTTTATCTATCAGAGTGTTATTCCTGTTACCATTGGAAACTTGATTGGCGGGGCTTTGTTGGCGAGTCTACCGTTTTGGTACTTGTATGCTAGGGAAGATAAGGCGCCTACTGTACAGACTGGACAACCTGTTGCTGAGGATGAGAAGGGTAGGAAGAGGGAAGGTAGGAGCGATAGTGATGATGAGACCGTGATTGGAGGACAAGTGTCTTCGACTTCTGGGTTGAGATATGATCGCACTGGGATGGTTCAAGCTGCTTGAAAAGCACATGAGGACTCAGATGCATCTTCGAGATGGTTGTTGACGATAAGACGAATACAGTATGTCGTTTCAGCGGCGAAGCAACATGATAATGACAACAGAGCATACATTTTCTTTGACCATTTTGTTATTCTTCCTGATGGCGACTAATGAAGCCCACTTTCTCCAGTCTCAGCCATAAACTTCTGACACTTGACTAGCGTCTCCACCATCTTGCCTACTTCTTCCAACCTACTCAAAACAACCTGATTACCCTCGACAAAGCCATAACACTCATACTTGATGGTCGTCTTGTCGCAAAACTCACGTACCAAGACCTGCAATCTTCTCAAATTGTGACGAGGCACACGAGGAAACAAGTGATGGATAGCTTGAAACTGCAAACCTCCATGCAAGAAATCCAACCAGGCGGGACAATAAATGTCCATAGTGGTGCGTAATTGACGCTGAGGAAAGCTCTCGGTAGGTCCGAGATCTGCGGTTGGCATACCCCAATGGCTGAGGGTGATTTGCACGTGCAAAAGCATAGTGATGCAGTGTGAGATGAGCACGAATGCAACTCTGATAGGCCAGGTGGGTAGTGTACACCAGAGAAGTCCGTAGCCGAAGACTGTCCAGTAGCCGGCCATAAAGAGGATTTCGACAGGTCGAGTCCACCAAGCAGAACCCAGGTTGGCAGCGCGAGGTGACATGAGGTGGAGCCAGGATAAAAGATACAGATTGAATCGCGCGATCGCCATAACAGGATAGTAAGTGTACTTCTGATAAGGCACAAGGAAGTCGGCAGCAGCATCCCAAACAAAGGTGAAGTTGTAGAACGTACTCAAGATAGAACGAAAGTAGGTAGGCGATGTGGCAAACAGAGGAACGTTCTGAAGATCAGGATCATGTTCTGGCATATTTGTGATGAGATGGTGAACATTGTGCGAACTCTTCCACCATCCAATACTAAGGCCACAGCAGAAGTCGGCAATGAAAGCACCAATCAGAGTGTCAGCGATAAAATTGCCAGTGATGCCACGATGACCAGCATCGTGAGCAGTAAACATGATCTGCTGCCAGAACATGCCCAAGAAACAGGCAGATGTGAGGTACCACTCAGCATGGAGGAAATAGATGAAGGCACCGAAGAGCAGCGAGTAGCGAATTAGCTCTTTGCCATACTCAATGTACGGGCAATCGTAGAAGCCTTCATTTTTGACTCGCTCATGGAGGGCACGGAAGTCCATAGCGATAGCCATTTGTGTATGTTCATCGACCGAGGGCATGCTGGCAAGTCCTTCAGCAATCTCCTTCTGCTCCATCGCCGAGGTGAAGGCCATTCGGGATAAGTGCTCCGCCTTCAGAGCATTTGCCTTGTTCCTGATCGACATGGCCTTTTTCTCATCGAGAACCATGTCTCTCTGGATCTTCTCATCGTGTGAGTTGTTGTGATACTGACGAATGGCGGGGCGGCGAATGGGCGGCTCCAAGTTTCTCCAGGGTTGAGCTATCCGGCCGATTCGATATGCCCTCATGCGTTGGAGTGTGCGCATCGAGTGGTAGCTTGATTCATATCAGCAACATGACTTGATTAAACCTCCAGAGCAGCCAGTATTCATCGTATGTTGCCTTGCAAATCTCGGTACACCAAATCGAGGTCGATGCTTTTTAATGATGATGTTATTTTTGGACAAGACCCTGAGACCCTGACCCCAGAAAATGATATATGCGACAGCATTGACCACAAACGACCATCTTGTAACTGACCCCTCAAGTCAAGAAAACAAGTAGACAAACTTACACATTGATCTCGTCAGTCGCATCTCTGCCGACCATATGTAAAATAGCGAGTCTACCGCCAGGGTGTTTGTCGAGCCATCCATCTAGCTTGAGGGCGTATCCTTCGTGGACGACAATGATATGACCTTCGTCGATAGATTGTTCAATGGCGGCCGTTGATAGAACCTGATTGCGGCTCGTCATGTTATTGGAATTGGACGAGGATACAGAGGACAGGAAGAAAAAAGAGAGTTGAGGATATGATAGAGAAGGCGCGACCTATGCAGAGCGCCCATTACTTATAGCTTGTAGAGTTGTCAAATCTCAGAGTGACATCGCTTATGAAGACCTGTTCGCTGCGTTGAACAGCACTGCGCCCCAATCTCGACATAATCGTGTATCCTGCTCTCCATGGTACTGCCAAAGAAGACGAAACCTATCCACAGTGGTGCAAAGGGTCTCAAGGGTTTCGCGCCAAGGGTCTAGGCTCAGGTGCAACTTCCACCATATGACACGCGCGTCTGTGTGCGAATCTGCCAACCGACGCTCTGCCCTGCTGAGAAACGCACGGTGACCCTTGGCGACCCTTCTGTCTTTGAACGTCAGCCCAATGTGCAGCTCGTGAGTCCTCCAGGCACCAGATTTAGCTATACGAAACACGGTCGTTGCATAATGATTGGAAGCAATGGAAGATCCCACAGCCGATGCGGCCTGCGTAAAGCAGATACGAAGATCTGTTTGGACTTACTCCTGACATTCTCGTAACAAGATTTGCAGGGCACTGGAATACGGCAGAAAGGGAGACAGCGACGTACTCCATACGCCCGCTATCTGCAATTCGTTTCGTCAAAGCACCCCACAAAACATCTGAACCGATTCGGACACGGGCCTCTTTCCCGCAAGCAAACACCACTTTAGGAAAGTCGTTCGAAGGCGGCACGGCGCAAGAATGGTGGGATCCTGTTGAAACTCCTCGTTGAATGACGTGACGGGGCATTACTGTCTAGCTTCAGTCCTTTGTCCTTGTTGGCCGAGCTCCAGACGCGTCTAGTGTATGGTCGACCACGATTGTTCCAAGATCTGATATAATCAGTAGCTGAAATGTGAAACGCATGGGCCTCCTCTTGAGTTCAGAATTGGTGTGAACAATAACCAGCCTTATTGCAGAATCTGTATAGACTCTTTAAGCGAGATCACAAACTATTGTGGACACATCTGCGACTCAAAGCCACAAACATGTCTGATGCTCATCAAAATCACACTCGGTGCCATGAGAGCGGAGAATATCGTGAAGGCCCAGCCAATACCAATAGCTCGGACAGCAGGTGAGACTGCAGCTGTGCCACCAGCGCCCAGTAGACAACGTACAATGTTCAGTGCTGCAGTGGCTGAGGCGCTACGATCAGGGTAGAGATCAACCAAGAAGGTCGATACGATGCTCTGTATTGAAGTGGCTGCCCACCCAACAAAGAAGAGACAAATGATGGGTACTGAGACGTGTATATGTTTGTCCACGACCCAGCTGAATACCAAGACAGCAATGCATTGCAGAGGCCCGTATATGTAGATCATACGTAATCGGACCTTCTCAAGGGGGAAGTTCGACTCCAAACGAGCAAATCGCTTCTTACAACGGCGATAGTCCACGTCCAGAAGACTCCCTGTTGTAAGAGTCCCTACCATACATCCGATACCATTGGCAAGGTATACGAGGCCTACTTGAAGGTCAGACATGTTGTAGGTGGCCTGAAATACTGAAGAGAGTACAGTGACCACCATCTGCCAGACCATGTAGAACAGACCAACGAACATAATGGCAGACAGTGGACGGCGTTCCGTGAGAATGGTGATGCTGCCCAGCACATTAACGCGTTTCGCAGGAGTGACGCTGCTATCTTCTGGTTCGCCGTTGTGCTTGATGGACCAAGCCGAGAACAGAGAGACAGCATACTTCGGTGGTGCAACAGAGCCATTGCCGACGAGCGACCGCAGCGTTTCGGGCAGTAAAGCGACAAGTACAAGCAAGAAGGCGGTGGCATAGATGGTCAAGAACCAGAAGATAGATCTCCATCCTAGGGAATCCGCCAATGCTCCTCCGATTAAAGGTCCCAGGGCAACCGGGAGTAGAAGTCCTGCCTGAAAATATCCCATAAAGCTGCCTCTTTCTTCACGAGTCGTAACATCGCCTACCACTCCAGCACCAATGGCAATGGTACTTGCACTGCCAGTACTTTGCAAGCAGCGAAGCACTAACAGTTGAGCATAGCTTCTTGTCTCAGCTAAGCCAACGCAGGCGGCAATAAAGACGATGAAAGTGCAGATATAAGTGATACGTCTCCCATAAGTATCCGAGATGGCGCCCCATAGTGCTGGTGAGAGGCCTTGAAATATGAGATAGCCCGTCACCGTAAGATTTATCAACTCGATCGATGACGAGAGATCAGACGCGATACTTGGGATGGACGGAAAGTAAATATTCGAGGCAAAGCCTGAGAAGGTAGCCGCAAAGGACACCAGCAGGATGATCCATAGCTTTTGTCCTTTTGTGTAGACTGAGAATGAGAAGGGACGTGTCTTGGGTGTCTTCTGTCGGCAATCAGGACTCAGATCGGCGTTGATGGTCTCCACTTCCTCTTCGGTCTTGGCACCATTGTCGTCTTCTCTTTGGTAGACATCAATGTTGTCGTTGTGGTTTTCATCAATAAAAAAAGTCATGTTTCATGCAATTCTGGTTGCAAGTCAATATCTTCGAGAAAACAATGCAAAGATGTCGCCAGATTGTTGTTCATATAGAAAAGCTCTTCTGATGGCTCGGAGCTTTTGAGGCAGCCTCCGATGATTCTCACCAAATCATCCAAGATCTGTTCGGCGGTTCATGGCACCTCCGATTTCTCCATCACGTTCTACCCGACATGTCCATTCCCCAGCCCCACGACTTGGGAATCGTGCCAAAGAATAAAAAACGAAGAAATCCCGATGGTGCTCGCCGTGTAGTTTGCGAGCCGTGTCATGCCTCAAAACTCAAGTGCGATCGTGGACGTCCCTGTTCGCGGTGTACTAGGAGACAAGTCGAGTGTATTTATGCTCCACCGCCAGCACGTAAAAAGCATCCTACGGGACCCGATTGGAGAGCGATACTGAACATTGTTGAGCCTCCCGTGACGAAAACTTGGTCCGAGTACCAGTCATCCTTCTCAGCGGTTGATTTGATATGCCCAATTGACGTGGAGCGTGTCAAGACGCGCTGGCTCGAAGGGTTTGCCTCTGCTCTTGACCGGCAGCCAAAAGTCCTCGGCCCAGGAGTAACATTCTTTACACTTACAACGTTGAGATCATGGCCACGCATGCTCACGCAAACGGGTACCGGATCACCACCTTTCATTCATCCAAGTCAGCTACAGAACAGTGAATATCCACCTCCACTGGCAAGATGTGTTACCATCGCTCACATGTGGGCAAATCAAACCTCTGATGGGGGAGACATTGTACGAGAGACCATACTCAGAGAAGCTCAAGCTTTGTTCGAGTCGGACAGACTGGGCTCCAGCAATGATATGGAACGTCTTGTGACTATGCAAGCATATCTGCTCTTGTGTCTGATGCTCTTACCATCGTGTACAACAGAGCCAATGACGATACCTCAAGAGATGAAAATTAATCTGCAAGAGCTTACAGCCAAGAGTGCAAGAGAAGGGCTGATCTGTCCTGCCGAACAGACTGGCAGTCGTCCAGATTACTCGTCTTGGATCCTCGCCGAAGCCAAACGCAGGACCATATATGCAATTTACATGCTTGACGACGTAATCAATACACTAGGCAACATGCCTTGCGTGCTCGGCGATGAGTTGGGCATCTTACCCATGACATGTAGTAAAATGCTCTGGCTAGCTTGCTCGTCTCAAGAATCATGGGAACAAGAATACAACACAACATTGGCATCTGGAAAGTACTTGCGCTTAGAAGAGCTATGGATTCATCCTGCTGACGAGCAGACGAGGAGGAGAAGAGAAAGGTGGCTTGCTGCTGTTGATGAGTTTGGATTGATGATCTATGCTGTCGCCACGATCAGTCAGTTGCACTGATCGATTTTTTAACAAAGCAACTCTCTGAAAGCTCTCATCACTCTCATCATTCATTAGTCATCACTCATCGCTTTTATGTTCTTACCGTTGTCTATTCTTCCACGCCATTTTGATAGAGTCTAGAAATAGCGAAGCTGTATTCTTGGCGTTCACATGCATCGCGCTTTCCTTCTGCACCGCATCCATCTCTGTTCACAACAACATCACCTGCACTTCGAAGTGCTCTTTCACAGAATGCCAGTTCGAATCGCTGAGTGGCTACGGCATGCGCCACAACAACATACTCGCGTCGGTCTCTTCAGTTTGCAGCGTGCGGCCTTTTCGTTCTGCAGCGCGACTCTCCTCGCTCATACTCGCCCAGCTGACGAGATCCCTACGCCGCAAACATCACAAAGTTCTCACGAGCTTGATGAGGACCAATTGAAAGCCGAAAAACGTAGGAAGCGTGCAGAATACCAGAGACGCTGGGTGCAGAAGAAAAAGGAGGATCCGGTCTGGCTGGAACAATTCAGAAAACGCAACAATGAAAGCTTTCATCGTTATCTCAATAAGATCTCGGAAGACGAGACTCAGAAGCACAAACACTTGGACAAAATGAATGAGCGAACGCGAATCTGGCTTCAGAAAATTCGTGACAACGATGTATTGAGGCAGCAGTACACGGCCACCCAGCGAATTAGCGACGCACAAAGCTATGCTGCCAGCTACGATAGAAGAAGACGTTATGCTATCAGAGGTTGGTTCTGGCGAAACAAGGACAATATCGACACATTCGCTTGGAAACGATGGAGACCCATCTGCTTATCCGAAAGTGTTGATACACAGTGTGCTACTTGCCGACACAGAAGCCAATGGGGTAATCGGAGATTATGGTTTGTCAGAAAATCCAATCCTGAATTATGGGATTGCTTGAACTGCTTCTGCTCGTCAGACTTGTCCGACATAGTGCCAATACAAGGCGCAGAACGCTTCTACAAGGGCATATACCTCCAACCGCAATCCAGGGGAGTCGAAAATGTTGGTCAGCAGACAGAAACACAAGAAGCAGGCGTCTCAAAACACGACGATGTTGAAGTACATAGACGGGGGCACCCCAAAGTCGAGGAAGAGCGGAGTATTGACCGTGAGCCCAAGCAGCCATGATCTTCAAAAGCAGTAATTTGGCAGGCCAGCCATACTCGCTGGTTATCCCGTTCTGAGACTTGTTTCTGACCTTCCGATCGGGCAGAGCTTAGCTGTTGCCCTCCAAAACCATTGATGCACTGAGATCACTGCTGTCTGTACCAAAGTATATCTCGCAACACAAAACGAGCGCCGTATCTGTGTTATCAGGGGAAAAATTCCGGAAGCATCGATAAATCCACAAATGATTGTCGAGGCTGATATGCCTTGGTCTGTAAACGAGTGTGCCTCGATCTCAGAAGCCTTGACAGCTCTAGACTCCATGCGATTAACTAACCTACGAAGGATGGCAGATTGTATTGATGTGCTCGTTTCACCCCAGCGGCTAATAAGTCTAATCTCCAGAGTGAGCATTACTGGTGTATTTTGCCATGGGTTCAAAGGCTTGTACCTCGTTGCCTTGCAGCTTGGTATCGCAAACGTCGATTTGGTAGCAATATGGAAAGTGTTCTGATTGTTGACTCGAAACTCGTTCAATGGTCTTGCAAGAATCCCGGCCTTCTGGAGGTCAATCTCAGTCAAAGTGCGGCTTCTGAAACAGGCATAAAGCGAGAGCAAGTGCCAAGCTGTTTTGTATTGCTCCTGCCAGGTCAACTCTTACTCCCAGTCTACTGGCACGCTGAATACCCACTACGACACCTCACTCTTCGACCACTTTGCTGATCTGCACATTGCAAGTGTTTTCTCTGCAGCTGCAAATGTGTTGGAAAATGCTGATGCTGGTCGCGTTCATCCATAGACTGGAAGTTGGCAAGCATATCGATGCCGCGAAGGTGATGAGCAGAAGGAAAGTTGGGTGCAGTGAAACCCAACATCTACTGGCAGCGAACATATCCATTATCAATCTCAAATACACAGTGATCTCTTTCGGCCGTTCACTCCAATCATGATCTCCGCCGAGACTCCGTCTATCTCTTATTGAAAGAGCAGTGCATCCTTATCGATGCTGTGGACTGGCAAGATAATTTGAGCAAGCATCCCGTTCTGCTTTGTCTACAAGGTTGGCAAGCAAACTTCCAAAATGCCAGTCGCAATTTGTTTGTGAGCTCTCAGCTAGACGGCCCCAAGATCTATAGCATTGTAGCAATAGGGCCCGAAGCCAATGGCAAGGTACCTGAACAGACATAGTTGAAGTTTTCGCCAGGAGAAGATTGCTTCAAGCCGTCGTTAGGCTACGATGATGTCGTTACAGTGAACGACGAGAAGTGACTGGTGCAAACAACTGCCACTCGACGACTCAGCAGAAGGTTCCGGAGCAAGCAAGTCCAACTATATAGCAAGGATGGTTCAAAGATGCTTTCCGATCCCGTCTACGACAACCAGTCAGCAAATTCACCCAGCATCACCACAAGCAATGTCAATTGAGCTTCGGATAGAGTGTCCTGGACCCGATGCATATATCCAGGCCGAAGTCGAGTTTGTTCAGCCAATTCCTTACATTGATCCCCCTGGTCCCATCATTATTCGTTGGATGACTCCCTCAAGTTATCCGGGCGGAAGCGTCTGGATGATGCAAATCTTCGCCTTTGGACCTGATGTGCGCATCTTCGATCGCATTACCTACGATGACAACATGGTCTATTGGAGCCAAGACACCCGAACTCGTCTGACGTGTGACGCTACCTGCGCTTCTGTGAGTCTCTTCAATAGTGAAAATACCTTTGAATGCTTTCTAATGAGATTGTAGGCCGGGCTCCACAACAACTTCAGAATCTTCGTTAGCGCTTGTGGGCCTTCTAACCCTCTCAATCAGCCCGCTTGAAGTAAGCATTCCTTTTGTGATACAATTCATCAAAAGTTACTGACAGCAACATTGTTAGGATCTGAAGAGTAGTCAATGCCGGGTCGCCGACCACCTTTCAGGGGTCTGGTAATGCAAGGGCAGACCGAGCAGCTGCAGTAATGTATAATCAGCACCAAAGAATCAAAGAGATGAATGCATACATATCGTCAATCCTGTCTTTCACACCATTGAATGTGTAGTTCCATTTGAACTCCCTGATCAGAGTACTGCTATCACAATGCACAATAGTTTCATGAACATTGGTTTGTCCACTAAGAAGATGGAAGGTTAGCACTCTCGTTGGATGCTTCGAGAGATCATGGAGACTCTGTGCATTTTTATAGCAGGACTCGCAGTCGTATGCTAGGAGGAGATCTCCTTTAAAGACACGACTGACCTGGACCTGATACACAATTCTCGAAGGCCTCCACTGAGGCTCTCACGAATCATTGGAAGAGATTTTTTGAACAGTAGGGATGCAGATTAATCTCGATGTATGGTATCGATTCCAAGGAGAGTGTGCAGTTCTGACGAGTCTCCTGGCTTTGCCCATGACAAGATAAGTTTACCATGTTGTAAGAATATTCAGATGGGAGTCATGCACGCGTGAACCTGCCTTGTTCGTCAAAGAGCCCAAGCTTTCTGTATCACAAGTGGGGTAATCAGGACGCGTTCATTGGTCATTTGCTGGGGTAATCAGAGCGACGGCTTATGCGGGGAGGGCAGGAACAAGAGATGGCATTACGAAAGAAGATACGATGTAGAGCCGGCAATAAGCTGCTGTCTGAAGAAGAGGCTTGTTTACAGTTGGTAACGAATGCACGAGGGCTCGGTGTAGACCTGCCTAGCCTTCCGAATCCGCGTGTCTCTTTGGTGGCAGATTAACCAGGTTTGGGCGTTGTGCTGACCAGTGACCAGCGGGAGCTTTGATGATTCGTCAATGACGATCCGCGGTTTCTAGCTCCCCGGTCTGCTTTCTTTTCTACATAAACGTGTCGGCCCCGTGGTTTTCTAGAGACTCCTCTGGCCTTTTTGTCTTGCTCTCTTGTTTCATCTACCATCGACAGATCAATCAATTCATCATGAGCGTCAGCAAGTTGGCAGAGTTTGGCGTGAAGCATGTGGCTCGCGGAATCGGTCGTCTCTCTAACCATGTTCTCGAGAGCGGCGCGGGCAGCTACGTAACAACCACCGAAGGCCGCAAGATGCTCGACTTCACCAGCGGTATTGGTGTTACCAACCTTGGCCACTGCCATCCTGCCGTGACAAAGGCAGCACAGGAGCAAGTCGGCACACTCGTTCACGGTCAAGTAAATATTGCCTTCCAGAAGCCTTATCTGGAGCTTGTGGAGTCACTTCTCCCCATGATGCCTCACAAATCGCTCGACACTTTCTTCTTCTGGAACTCGGGATCTGAGGCTGTTGAGGCAGCAGTGAAACTCGCCAGACACGCAACCAAGAAGCAGAACATTATCGTCATGCAAGGCTCTTACCACGGACGCACATTCGGTACTATGGCCATGACACGATCAAAAACCATTTATGGCGAGAACTACGCACCTTTGATGCCCGGTGTCTTCTCAGTACCATTCCCTTACTGCAAGCAATGCTCGATTTCCCACAAGTCCGATGGCAAGTACGGTTTTGAGAACTGCTGTATGGATCCCGTTCTGCAGCTTGAGCTGCTCCTGAAGCGTGAGACCGCTCCTTCAGACACAGCCGCTATCTTCGTTGAGCCTGTTCTTGGTGAGGGTGGTTACGTCCCTCCACCTCCTGAATATCTGAACGCTCTCCGCAAGATCTGTGACAAGCACAACATTCTCCTTGTCTGTGACGAGGTCCAATGTGGTTTCGGAAGAACTGGAAAGATGTTTGCTGTTGAGCACTGGGGCGTCAGACCTGACATTCTGATCATGGCCAAGGGTATTGCCAACGGTTTCCCTCTATCAGGCATCGTCTCGCGCAAGGAGTTGATGGACAAGCAAACTCCTGGAAGCATGG
Organism: Aureobasidium melanogenum CBS 110374; assembly: GCF_000721775.1. Taxonomy (NCBI): domain Eukaryota; kingdom Fungi; phylum Ascomycota; class Dothideomycetes; order Dothideales; family Saccotheciaceae; genus Aureobasidium; species Aureobasidium melanogenum. The sequence goes on along the minus strand of NW_024470077.1, from coordinate 211,280 downwards.
GTGGCACATACGCTGGTAACGCAGTATCGTGTGCTGCAGGTATTGCAGTAGCTAAGGCCTTCAAGGAGGAGAAGATTCTGGACAACGTCAATGCCCGCGGAGCAGAGCTCAAGAGCGCTCTTCAGGCAGCTCACAAGGACTCAAAGACCGGAAAGATCATTTACGACGTCCGTGGCCTTGGTCTCATGTTGGCACTTGAGTGCACACCTGGCAAGGGCTACGCCTCGAAGATCCAGGCCAAGTGCATGGAGAAGGACATGCTTGTCCTGACAACATCCATCTACGACACACTCCGTTTCATTCCTCCGTTGAACATTACCAAGGAGGACATGGCTAAGGGTATCAAGATCATCACAGATGCAATCAAGGAGGTCGCTGCTGGTGAGGACCCCAATGAGACTGCCACCAAGGGTCAGGCTCCAGAGTAGTGTAGGAGAGCAATTGCGAGTACGACAGCGAACAAAAAAATCAAGATTTAATGACAAAGCAAATGACCTCCCTTTGTATACCTTATCGGATATTCTAGATTGAGGCAAACTTTTGCACAAACTCGTGACATTAGCAGACAAGTACTTAGAACGAAAAACTATACAAAGATTCTCAAGAAGGGGGTATCACACGCAATCCAACCAAACGCTTGGGCGTTGCTTTCTTTCTACACCTTTCCCTTCCATCCTTCTACTTAGCAATCCCAAAGTGCTGAGCACCATCATCTCCAGCCTCAAAACTAAACGGTCTATCCTTTGCACTCATAACAGGTCTAGGAGGCAAAGGCTTATTCGGCCCTGTCTCCAGCTTCTGCATCACAGGCGCGGCAGTAAGTGGTCTCTTCTTTCCTCCACCGATCTTCAGGATCGCCGGTAGACTTTCGCGTTTGGTTTCTTTGGGAGAAGGGGCTTCGGCAACGGGACTGGGGAGACTAGAGGCACTTGCAGCAGCAGCAGCGGAAGGCGTTGGTGGCAGCGGCTTGAACTCTGGCACTGAAGAAGAGGGACGATGGCGCTGTGCAGAAGAGGGTGGATTGGAAGTCAAAGCACCTCCCACTGGATTGCTGGCATGCCGTTTAGGCAACGAGGCAGGGATCGCGATGGCGGACAGGAGAGCTTCGTCTCTTCGAGAGGCACTGCTCGAGACACTGGAGTGCATGCTGCTTACAGAACTACCGCTGCGTCGAGAGGCAGCGGCGGGTGTCATACGAGGGTCGTAAAGCCATGCACTTTCAGGGAAAGAGCTGTGTTTGTTGTTGACGGCAGCATCATCAGCTACCTGTTGGGCACGGCGCCGGCGATAGAGTGCGAACAGTAGGAGGGATAGGATAGCTGCTGCTGCAACTGCGCCGAATGATATACCAATGACCTCCTTGGATGACAGCTTATGCGAAGTTGACTTCAAAGAAGTGGCGCTGGGATTGGAAGTGTTTGATTCAGAAGAAGCTGTTGCAGTAGTGATTGATGGACTCGAAGAGGTGGTCGAAGAAGGGGAAGGTGTTGTGGTGGGAAGAATAAGGATCGAACTCGGAATGACACTGCTCGATACATCAATGGTAGGTGACCCGGACGCAGTCAAGATGGATGTGATGCTGCTTGAGCTAGCAACAGGCACTGAGCTGCTTGTACTCGTGGAAGTGGTCATAGGCGTAGTAGTACCAAATGACGTCGTAGAGGCTGATGTGCTTGTCCTCGAGACTGCACTATCTGTGGCAGAAAGTGTGCCCGCAGAGCTCGTCTCCGAGGCAATGCTTGTCTCAGATGCCGAAGAGACTGCTTTATCTGCTGTCGAAGATGTCGAAGCTGGCGGGGACGACGTCTGTACAGAGAATGCTGAAGTCGATGTAAAAGCACTACTCGATGGTATTGCTGCGACAAGTAGCCCAGTATCCGAAGCATTAGCAGCAACTCCTGGAGTAACAGCTTGGCTAGCAGCCATGGTAGCAGAAGATAGCAAAAGCAGTGCAGTAGTTGGACTCAAAATCGGCGACGTGGAAGGTGACTTCGAAGACGACACAGAAGACGACGTTGAGATTGACAAGCTAGTCACGTTCCCACTGGTGGATCTCAGTGTGGACATAGTAGTAGGCGCTGAGGTAGCTGCGCTGAAGAGACTGGTCGTCAAAGTAGAAGCCGACGACAGAGACAAGCTCGATGTCGCTGAAGAAGTTGTGTTATTCAGATTTGCGGTTTGGGAATTGGCAGTTTTGGATGCAGACAATAATGAGTTCGCGGATACTGTCGTAAAATCAACGACAGTAGTAATTGAGCTTATAGTGGATGTTGCAATTATTGTTTCGTTAAGTCTCGCTGAGACTGTACTCAATAGTGTGGATGTCGGTATAAGCGTTATAAATGTGGTAAATTGGGTGCTTGATGGAGATCTAGGAGAGAAGGTGAGATTTTGCCAGGCTGAAAGACTGTATAAGCATTCGGTAACAATCTTTGTTCAACAGAAGCCTTACTGCAAACTCCTTTGAAGGCCGCTGCACGATGGGTCTGGAGCCATACAAAGAACCAAAGAATGTTCACAAGCCACATGACGGCGTCCACAAAGAGAGGAGATGAACATAAGCAACTGAAGAACAAAGGAAGAGGCAAAGAAAGAGGTTATGGAGCTGGTCATCTTTTGCATAGAGAAAATCATGATGTCTTGCAGACGAGAAGAAAGGTACAACATAGCCGCGAACAACGTTGGTATGTGGTGCTATTTACTGCACTTGGGTGTTGGTTCGCGAATCGCCTGCAGAGCAGAGCTTGCTGCGGTATGAAGGCACAGCCGCTTTGGTAAAATCCTTCGAGTTGGTTAGCCACGTTCGCATTGGCGCGACCTAATATTAGTTGTACAGTAACTCATGTTCAACAACGAGTCGTAAGCATCTCTTGAAGGGTGACATCCTCGGGCATGTTGTGTGCCGGCTTGCGAGAACGACAGCCTCCTATGATAATGCTAGCCTTGTCAGCCACGTGCTGACTACGAGATTACCTTTGAACGTTTCAATGTATATAAGATCCCTGGTCGCTCTCTTCGTTGCTATGAGGCTTCTTCAATGTGGCCAAAGGCAGAAGAGACAACTGAGATCTAATCTTGTTCTTACTGTAAGGGTTACCTCCCCCGCGGCTTCTTGTGGAGTGAGGATTGGGTTCCAGAGTCGACCAGCCTTACGCCAACTCAAGCAAAGTGCCCGGCCTCCCTGAGACCATCGTCCGGAAGCGCTCTTTGTATCATGTGTTTATGTTCGTTGCCTATGAAGTCGCTGAAAGACTTGGGTAGAATCACCAAGCGGTTTTAAGCATCGACACACATCCTGCAAGAGTCGCGCAGACACAGTCGATTGTCAACCAGATCGTCCTGAGCGACAATTCAAAGCTCAAGAACTCGGACTTGAATGTCGGCATATGAACTCGTTTATAGGCAAGAGAGGGCTTACGACTTGTGAGAGCCGAGACAAGAGCGACGGAGATGTCGGGCTCGGCACGTTGCTCTGCGGCGACTTTGCAAGGTGGGGGAGCCGATGTTCGAAACAATTAAAACACATCCCAACAAAACATTGCAAGCGCTCATGACTTGATGGCGAGACGGACGGCTATAGCTGTGCATTGTCAGGGAAGGATGTGACAGCGCTTGCGTTGTGTTGAGTGTTGGGTGATGGTCATTCAGGCTTCTATTCTGTGTTTGTCCTACGCAGCTAGCTACGGATGAATCAATTCTGCTGCGCGGCTAAACACCGTTTCACGGTAAATCGAGATAAGCCGCGAGATTGGAAGAAATATCTCCATGCTGATTGTCCTATTACCCTAAAGGCTCTACACAGTCGAGACATGGCTCACAAGGATATCGATCACACAGAGGACGACGCTTCTCTACGGCATAATCAAGAACGATGACTTACAGAAGAACGCGATTGGAATGCTCATTGATTCCACTAGGGTGATCTCACAAGAGGGAGTGGTGCTGTGAGCGTCAGACAGTCTTGTGTTCTATCAATGCGTTTTCGGAAAGGTATCACTCGCCGGTTAAAAGCAATTCCAAACGCCTTCGCTAATATGATATCCTTTGTACAACGAGACGGGAGCATAGCAAGTTCAACCAAGCAACTGCAAGTGAACGTTAGCAACGACTTTAGCAGGATAGTGGGGTGTGTTACTAACCTTGAACTGACCACCGCCAGTGGCTTTGGCCTGCTTTTTCTGAACTCCAGCGCCGGTGTTGGCTCCGAGAGGGCCCTTGTCTTCCTTGACCTTGTCTTTGTTGTTCTTGTTTTTGTTGTTCTTGTTGTATCTGTTGTTGTTGTCCTTCTTGACGACTGTCTTGATCTCGGTCTCGGCACGCTTGATCAAGACAGGATGACTGCCAATGTACTTGCCCTGCATCTCTTTTGCAGCTTGGAAGAACTCGTCGGTGTTGGCCAAGCTGACAAAGCCAAAACCTTTGCTTTTGGTGGTTCGCTTGTCGCGAATGACACGAGCCTTCTGGACTGATGGGTATTTTGCGAAAGCTTTGAGCAGAGACTCGTCAGTCACCTCACCAGCAAGATTACCAACAAACAGGCGTGGGTGATCGCCCCACTCAAGAAGCGTGGGATCCTCCCACTTCTGGCCACCTCCTTCGCGGAGAACAGTCTTTTGCTTGCCGGATGTATCGACAGGCGCCGCAGGTCCAGCAGATACAGTTGACGTAGAAGGTTGAGCCCTGTTGGCGCCAAGCGGGATATTGTTCGCATTGCCTACAGCTGCACCCTTGTTTGTTGTTTTCGATGGGTCGTCTTTGTTCGTGTATGCGCTCTGCCACTGTTGAATCTGTGCTTCCATCTCGGGATCGTAGCTGTTGTTACCGTAGAGAGAACCTTGACCTGCAGCTGGAGGAGGCGCGAAGGGATTCTTGATCTGAGGAGGGGTGTCGGTGTATTGCGCTTGAGCGGGATAGGCGGCAGCCCCAGGGTAAGAAGCGCCGGCGCCGGCGTAGTACGATTGACTGGCTGGTGCTGAGGAGTATGTAGTGGGATAGTAGGATTGCGAAGCTGGAGCAGCCGAGTACTGAGGAGGGTAGCTCATGTTTGTTGCAGCATACGGAGCTGGAGCAGTAGGCGCAGCGGTGACATTGCGCGGCTTGAAACCACTGAAGGCAGCGACATTGCGCGCAGGCTGGGATACCGCAGACGGAGGAGGTCTCGCTGGGAGGTTTGCTGGCGGCTGCGGCGTAGAGCGCGCTGAGTTGGACTGGCTGGTGGAAGGTCCTTGAGTTGGATGCGACATGATGATCAAGGGTATGCCTACGTTGAAAGATTTTTCCTTGCCTTACAAAGACTTCGCTGGCTTGCTTTCGAAGTGTGCTTTCAATCAAGTCGTCGCGTACAAAGCTGATCGAATCAAAGGACAATGACGGTATGCCTTAGTGATCGATAGAGTGACGAGGTCTGGACAAGAGGTCGAGCTGTCCGAAAAGGGTAGGAGTGAAGACAGCGAGGAGATACAAAATAAGTCCGGGGTGGCCGGTCGGCTAGATTGAAACGCGAAAGGCGCGAAGAAGCTGATAGAAAGCCGAGACACGATGTCGAGATAGTCCGTTGATAATTAGCCGCACGAGGTGGCTAACTAGAATACAAGTGTAGCAATCAAAGAGGCTGAACGGAAGCAATGGGTGTTTGATGGTATTTTTGAGCCGTCGGCGTTTGCTAACGACTTTCTTGCTCGCTTTCTCAGGCGCTCATGTTGTTTGAGATGGCAGCTCCCTGCGACGAGACGGTGAAGCACAGACGCAAGGCAGTCGCGGGAGGTGACGTCTAGCGTGGTGCCGTGGGTAGGTTGAGCAGAACGATCGGTAAACACCCGTCATCGGCGTTCCATCGGGAAGGTACTCATCCAATAATTGGCGTCGGCTTCGTCGGTTGTTTGAAGAGGGGGATATCGAACGAGCAAGAGCGCGCCGAGACAGGCAGCTATTCAGTCTAGGAAAAAAAATCGCCCTCGGTATCGAGAGATTGACATAACTCACGAATTTCTGCACATCCACATCAAGTCCCAGGCCTCCCGCCGAAACACCAAACAGTAGGTGCAAACGTCGTTCGGGGCTGCTGCGGCATCGAGAGACGCTGACAGAGCATGTAATGTTTAGCACACTTTAGGGTCAATGCCACCTTGGCCCCTCCGCGTTAGTAACTCCGAAAGGTGTTGGGCTGCTTTTTCAACACCTCCGGCCGCATCATCTCCCTCCCTCACACAATCTCCACTGACACAAGTCTTCTTTAAAAGCCTCAAGCCGCCCGGAGACTTCTTAGCCTCTCTTCCCAACTCAAACAATCCCTCACCACCACAATGTCTTCTGATTCTGCTGTGTAAGTCCACCCTCACCAGCCATCCCACTCTGCCCCACTATCCCACCAAAACATTTCTGCCGCTACATTCCGTTGGCGGTATACACAACCCCATCATGTCGTTGCCACGCATCAATGCCATCCATGGCAGAGCTCTATCGATGGTAGAGCTCTATCGACAAGAAAGCCTTCCCCAATGATAGCTTTAGCTGTAGCTGTAGCTTTGGCTGACATATCTTTTTCCACAGCGGAGACTTCGGTCTCATCGGTCTGGCCGTCATGGGTCAGAACCTGATCCTCAACGCTGCTGACCACGGCTTCACTGTTGTTGCCTTCAACCGCACTGTCGCCAAGGTCGACCGCTTCCTTGAGAACGAGGCCAAGGGCAAGTCGATTGTTGGTGCTCACTCCATCAAGGAGTTCTGCGCCAAGCTCAAGAAGCCCCGCCGTATGATGATGCTCGTCATGGCCGGCAAGCCCGTCGACGACTTCATTGAGCTCCTCTTGAACGAGGGTGGCATCGAGGAGGGCGACATCATCATTGACGGTGGTAACTCTCACTACCCCGACACCAACCGCCGCACCAAGTACCTTGCCTCCAAGGGCATCCGCTTCGTCGGTACCGGTGTCTCTGGTGGTGAGGAGGGTGCCCGTTACGGTCCCTCGATCATGCCCGGTGGTAACTCTGAGGCCTGGCCTTACATCAAGGATGTCCTCCAGGGCATCTCTGCCAAGTCTGACGGCGAGGCCTGCTGTCAGTGGGTTGGTGACGAGGGTGCTGGTCACTACGTCAAGATGGTCCACAACGGTATTGAGTACGGTGACATGCAGCTCATTTGCGAGGTAAGTTGTTGGTTCCAAGCTTCATTCGACCTGGAGCACTTTTCTGACTTTCGATAGGCCTACGACATTATGAAGCGTGGTCTTGGTCTCTCCAACAAGGAGATGGGTGACATCTTCACCGAGTGGAACAAGGGTGTCCTTGACTCCTTCCTCATCGAGATTACCCGTGACATCCTCTACTACAACGATGAGGACGGTTCTCCTCTCCTCGAGAAGATCATGGACTCTGCTGGTCAGAAGGGTACCGGCAAGTGGACCGCCATCAACGCTCTCGACCTCGGCATGCCCGTTACCCTCATCGGCGAGTCCGTCTTCTCCCGCTGCCTTTCTTCCCTCAAGCAGGAGCGTGGCCGTGCCTCCAAGCTCCTCCAGGGCCCCAAGCCCAGCTTCTCTGGTGACAAGCAGCAGTTCATCAAGGACCTTGAGCAGGCCCTTTATGCCTCCAAGATCATCTCGTACGCCCAGGGCTTCATGCTCATGCAGAACGTAAGTCAACCTTGGTACATTCCTGCCTTTGCAATGTAATGCTAACACATCTTCACAGGCCGCCAAGGAGTACAACTGGAAGCTCAACAAGCCCGAGATTGCCCTCATGTGGCGCGGTGGTTGCATCATCCGCTCCGTCTTCCTTAAGGACATCACCAAGGCTTACCGCAACAACCCCGACCTCGAGAACCTTCTCTTCGACGACTTCTTCAACAAGGCCATCCACGACGCACAGGAGGGCTGGAGAAACATTGTCGCCAAGGGTGCCCAGTGGGGTATCCCCACTCCCTGCTTCAGCACCGCTCTTTCCTTCTACGACGGTTACCGTGCTGAGAACCTCCCCGCCAACCTCCTCCAGGCCCAGCGTGACTACTTCGGTGCCCACACCTTCAGAATCAAGCCCGAGTTCGCCAACTCCAAGTACCCTGAGGGCAAGGACATCCACGTCAACTGGACCGGCCGTGGTGGTGACGTCTCTGCCTCGACCTACAACGCTTAAGCGAAAAGATAATACGATGATGGAAGAAGAACAGCGACGGCAGAGATATAAATGGGCCACGAAAATGACGGCACCAATGTCCTGCTATGCGTAGTGCAACGAAAGATAACCCCAATAGTCATGAACAAGCAATTTCCTTTACAGTTAAAAATGATACACCTTTCCTACGGAACTAGCAGCACGTAACTTGTGACGTGATTCTATGGTGAGCGTTAGTGTAGAAGCATGTTGAGACAGACGATTATGGTGGCATGTCAGGTGGAGATGCGGGTGGGAAGTCGACAGCAGTCTCATGATAGTAATCTCGTCAACCAGCGAGCGCTGTCTTTCCAATTCATGTTTTCACTGGTCACTCTCTTGTGTTTCTAAACGGTCAAATGCGCAAGTCGTGAGGTTGTTCCATTGACGGAGCAGTTCACATCTCCGAAGCGTCGGTGACGAGCAGGCCATCTAGACCAACAGCGGGGTGCCGACTACAATCCTCCTTTCGATACCATGGCCGACGTCAAGCGCAATCCAGTCAAGGTCGGCGCTGGACAGGCGCCAGATGCCATCGACAGTCTGACCGCTGCAATTGGCGCTCGGTATGCTACAAAATCATGACGCCCCTTTGTCCACAGCAATCAGAAGACTAACCATGCGCCCAACCGCAGTGTCAAGGTCACGACAGTTGCGCCTCACTCGCAGACTCTCCAGGGCACTCTCTTTACCGCATGTCCTATGCTCAATGTCGTCGCCATCAACACCGCTCCTGCTCCTCCGAACCCCTCATCTACTCTCTCCAACCAGCCCGGCGACTACCACATCATCCCCATCCAGCACATCTCGTCCTTCGACATCGTCTCGCTAGACCCGAACGCCGCCAAACAGACTATCAGCACCGTTCAGCCTCCCATCGCTGCCGTGGACATTAAGAAGTTGCGCGACCGCGAAGAGGCCAAGATCCGCCAGCTGCGCGATCAGGAAGCCAACAAGGGCAAGGGTGTCAGCCGTGAGGCTCAGCAAATCTACGATGCCTTGAGAAGAATGTGCGTGGCCACCATACATATATCCTCCTATATCCAACACGAGCTAACTTGGTATACAAAACAGGCTCCCAACCCGCTGGCACGGACAGGAGATTGTCGTCAGTGACTCCGTGATTATCAGTCCGCCGTACACTGTAAACGACTGCAAGGCTCCCAAGGGCAAAGACCAAGCTCTCGACAGAATCAGAATGATCTTGGATGGTGAGAGGAGAAAGATCGCCCAGCGCGCTGCCCAGGGAGGTACTCCTCCCGCCGGTGCCCCTAGAAAGGGAGGTTGAGAGATATACCTACCTATGGTGAAGTGAGGAGAAGAGGACACCAAGGGACAACCGCACGAGGAGCATGCAGAGAGCATCAGTTGCGTTGTTCAGATACCCATAACAGAAATTACAAAGCCTGTCGACAGACAGCATCTTTAAGCTATTATATTGCTCAGGTTTGATGCCACATCCCACGTTGGCCTTGTCCTCACCCGCGACTGTAATATCGTGCTTCCGTCGCTTTGAAGATGCATAATGAACTGTCACTTGGATCCCTTTTAACGAGGGTCCGTCTACTATGCACTGTCAGTTTACAGATCCACTGGTTGCAGCAGTACTGTATATGCTCCAAGTTCGTCCTCATGAGGAGAGCTTGGCCATCTGCTGAAGGCTGCTATCGATGCACCATGGTTTTGCAAAGGAAGTGGTTTCTAGAGAGAACCCTACTCAAGGCTATCCCCATGGCCAGACTCGTAGATGAAATAATGTTTCGACGCCTCCCAACGTTGTTCAACGTTAGACTAGGGAATAAGTAGGCAGGTCTACTGGCAAAGTGATGAAGGACACCTTGAAGCATACAGTACTACTAAGAGTAGCATCGATGGTAGTAGGATAGTTATTTTATCTGGATGCAGTCTGTACACAAAATTTGTGGACCCCCTACTTGTGCAGCTTGAGATTGTGCTGAGTTGTGCCCAATTGTGCAGGCTTCACTCGAGGGGGAAAAAAAAATCTCAAACAACACCCTCCTCAGCGAGATTGAACTCGACAAAAGCATGGCGAACAAAAGGAATAACTTGATGCCCCCTGACGGAGTCGAACCGGCGACCTCGGCATGACCTAGCAATACTAGTGCCGCGCTCTACCAACTGAGCTAAAGGGGCTTGATGAACCGTTGTTCACAGATAAACAATATGGACAGACAAGCGAGAGGCGGACCCACCCGTAACGATCATTGCAGATCTGGTACAAAGGCCCTCTCCTCCTCTTTGCTCACCAGATCCTCCAGTTGATATCCCTCCCGAGCAATCCTGTAACATACACTGTCCCTGAGCCCCAGAAGTGGACTTGTATAAGCCCCTTGTTCCACTTCTCCCCACCTCTGCCAACCACATCTCTCTAGCAATTTAATACTAGCAACGTTCTCCGTATCCACGTAGGCTTCTGCGAATATCTGCTCTACTGGCATGACAGCGAACAATGCAGGAGTGAAGGTAAGTAGAGCCTCAGTGGCATATCCTTTACCGGCATAAGCGGGCGAGAACAAGTATCCGATTTCTGGGTAGGAATAGCAGCCGAGAAGACCAATGAGTGTGCTTGCGGAGTCCTTTAGGCATACGGCGAAGTTGTAGATGTTGGGACCTGAGGTACGCTCACTGAGATAGGTTGTTGCTTGGTGGACTTCGGTCAGAGGTTTTCGCGAGCTTATACGCGTTAGCTTATGAGCTGGAGGAGTTGAGATTGTCATTTACGTGTATCTCAGAACAGAGGGTACAGTCATGAAAGCAAAAACGGCCTCTGCATCGGAAGGTTGAATTTGGCGAAGGATCAATCGCTCAGTGATGATAGGCTCCTGTGTGGATACAGCCATCTTGCCAAACACTCAATGAAGATTCTTATTTACTGGAAGAAATAATTTGGTGTGGAATAATGGAGAAATAGTTCCTGTTCGATTGAGTCACAAGATCAATTACCATGTCCGTGGTATGACCCTGCTCGTACTCCACATCACTTGCGCAACGTCTCCTAACCTCAATCTCCTTGTGGTCCAGGGCTGGCCATCAAATTAGATCTCGAAAACATCACAGCGTTCTGGACGCCTCGGAGGCAGAGCCATGTCGACACCCTCAAAATCAAGCGACAATGCCGTCTCTGCTTCGGCCAAAGGAGCCTCTTTTCTGATCCTACTTCAGATCGGCTCTCGCGCCCTTACCTTCGCATTGAATCAGATTCTCCTTCGCTTTTTGTCTCCAGAGTTGCTAGGTGTCAGCGTACAATTGGAGTTGTACTGCATCTCAGTCCTCTACTTTGCACGCGAGAGCCTGCGAGTGGCTTTGCAACGAAGGGCCGATGGCACACAAGCTGTAATCAACATGTCCTATCTCGCCATTGCTGCTGGAGTGCCTCTAAGCTATGCACTTGCAGAGTTGTATCTGCAAACAGAGGTGCCCAAGGTGCCATTCTTGATCCAATCTTTAAGGGTGTATGGTATTGCGGCTATGGTTGAGCTGTTTGCAGAGCCGAGCTTTGTGGCTGCGCAGCAGAAAATGTTGTATAAAGTTCGTGCTTCTGCTGAGGCTGCTGCGACAATCATGAAAACGTTTGCTACTGTGGGATTGGTTGTGTGGGCAAGCCGCCAAGGCAGAGATTTGGGTGTGTTGCCTTTTGCTGTTGGGCAGTTGGCTTATGCTGCATCGTTGTTGGTGGTATATTCTGCGAGACTTGTTCTGGTGGCGAGATCAGAGGGCTTCTCTTTGCTTCCATATAGTATCCAGAGGTTTGTCATGTCCTTTGAAGAGAAAGGCAATCAACAAGCTGACTGTTACCATAGCAAAACCGAAAAGTTCTGGCTGTCTCTTTTCTCACAGCCTTTGCTTAATCTTTCATTGAGTTTGACAGTGCAATCGAGCATCAAGTATGTGCTCACACAAGGAGACTCTCTTCTCATCGCATCTTTGGCCTCGCTTCAAGACCAAGGAGCCTACGCATTGTCCTCAAACTATGGTGGTCTGATTGCCCGGATGCTGTTCCAACCCATCGAAGAAGCCTCTCGCAACCTCTTCGCCAAACTCTGCGCACCAACTACCTCATCTGCACCTTCTAAGCAACCCGAATCAAAGGAAGATGAAAACGGCATCAAACAGGCCAATAATACTCTCACCCTCATCTTGAAAGCCTACTCCCTGATCTCTTTGGTCGCTTTTGCTGCTGGTCCTACCGTCGCACCCGTCCTCCTCTCCCTCGTAGCAGGAAGTCGCTGGTCTCACACCGGCGCCGGCGAAGTTCTGGGGTGTTACTGCTATTACATCCCTCTGCTCGCTCTAAACGGCGTGTCCGAGGCTTTCGTCGCTGCTGTGGCCGACAACAAGCAATTATACACCCAATCAATCTGGATGGGTGGGTTCTTCGCAGCCTTTGCGGGCTCAGCATATCTCTTCCTCAGAGTGTTGGAGATGGGAGCTAAAGGGCTGGTATGGGCCAATTGTGTCAACATGGCTTGTAGGATCTTGTTCAATCTGTCGTTTGTCAAGAGCTTCTTTGCGAAGAAGGGACAGGTATGTGTGCTGCCTATTTGCTACTTGATATGACTTTACTGATCGAGTTGTTAATAGGCTTTCGATGTGATGAAGATCCTACCTTCGGCTGTAAGTATCGCTATCGCGGCGGTAGTGCCTAGCATCTTCAAAGCGACTGCTGGATCGTTGTCAAAGTACGGTATTGTTGGCGAGCTTGCAAGAATCGGCGCTATCACTGGTGTCTTTGTTGTCGCGTTGGCGGTATCAGAGCGCAAGTTCCTCATTCACGTTTACAAGCAAATTAGACCATGAAAAGTATGTAGATGAGTTGCACAAAAGCTTTCAAATTTTGCATTTTCTGTATGACTGTGTCCCTCTCTCTGGCCATTTAGCCATCTCCGATTCCTTCTTGCATTTTGATAGAGCATTGACAACCAGTGGTTGATTGTGGGAGAGGAGTGGCGGCAGGTCTGCGCAGGCACAGTCAGCTAAGTGAACAGAGTTAATGAACAGTAGACACAACTCACAGGGGCTTCTTGCTTCACTGGTCCTTCTCGCGCTTGATGACAGCAGCGACCTTGTCGCCGACGCTGCCGAAGAGACGGCGAACAAGGGACTTCTGCTTACGGCCCTCCTTCTTCTTGGCCTTCTTCTCCTCGCGGTTGACCTCCTCAATGGCGGCCGAGGCGGTCGAGAAGGTCTCCTCGTCCTGGCGCCTCTCAGCCTCCTGAGCAGCTGCATAAGCAGCAGTCATTCTGGCTGCTGCGGCAGCGCCAGCAGGGAGAGGACGACCATCGGGGCCGGTACTGTTGACACCAGCCATGAACTGCTCGTGGGAGAGAGGGTCCATGTTGATAGCAATGACTGTGATGACAGTCAAGTGATAGTCGTTGGAGGAAATGATGGCGACGTCAAAGTAGGTGCGCGGTTCGTGATTGTAGATTTTGAGTCTGAGGAATGCAATGCAGACTCTGTCGCCGATAGGTTGATAGGGGAAGTCGATTGTGTATTTGAACTTGGTATGCTTGACTCCAGGAGAGGCGCGGCGGGTTTTGTAGCGGTTGACGGTCAAGGTCACGTCTGACATGGCTGTTTTTATAGTTGGTCTGCGGCTGTGTTCTGCTTAGTCGTTCGTGCGGCTTGGGAATTGCTTAGTCGTCGTGCGGCTTGGGAGATGGTGCGGCTTGAGGAGTGTGGATGGTGGGTGTCGTGACGATTTCGTGTCGAGACCGTGTTGTTTTACCGTGTTGTTTTGGTACGAGATTGATTCAGTGTTGAGTGAAGACGCTGGACACCAAGTGACACAAGAAAGGGGCAACCTCCACTTATTCAAAGCAATGATGGACAAACAAGGAGACACTATCTCATCTCTTTGTTCGTGATTTATGTGTAATGCAGAGTGGTCAACATGAAAAGGGGCCAGATGGTTCTAGTCAAAACATCTTGAAGGCCATATCAGTGCGGTGCATGTTGAGTGACCAGGCAGTATCGATCCAGCCCCATGGTTGAGAAATCGGTGAAAAGAAAGAGATCAGGGGAGCGAGGTAGAGATGAATACAGCCAGCTTTCACTCACTGACCCCTGAACATCACCATCCTTCACTCAAGAATAGTCGAGGTGTTATATACCAAGGAGTCTCCTGTCCTTGCACCCTCCCGGGAGGACCGACCACGGTAGTTTAGTGCAGTGGTCATCCGGCTAGCGTTCCCGTAAGGGTCGCCTCGTTCAACATGGTCGTGAGCCCCGGGGGAGGAAGACTCGGGTTCGAACCCCATCAACAGCAGCTGTTTAGCGCTGGAATCTGAATCTTCTGGACTTTCTGGACTTTCTGGATCCGCTGGACTCTGGATTTGAAAAGAGCATAACTCCGCCAACCGGTGGGTTTGTCTCCCTTCCCACAATGTGGGAAGGGTTCTGTTTTACCAAAATGACTCCGATCTTGTTGTTTATCTTCATGCAGGGGATGAGATGGAAGAACAGAGCGTTGACAAAGAAGGGGACGTTGAGAGACTTACAAGATACCTACCAATACCTTAAAGCACTATGTGCGCAGAAGACTAGTGGAATTGAAACGAAAGAAATAGCAGCCCAATTAATGTGCTTTGTAATATTCGTCTAGTCGCTATGCAACCAGTCTGGCTCTGCATCGTCGTCCTCGGGGTCATGAGACAACAATGACCCACGGTCATCATCTTCTTCTTCTTGTTGGTGAGCGCCAGTTGAGTTCTCCCGAGGCAGACTTGTGGTTCCAATGTCCATCTCATCGGGATCAAAGGTATCATCTGCCTCATCAGGATCAAAGGTATCATCCTCCTGCTTATCGGGCACAACATCTCCGCCTTGCTCTTTTGCATCCACCTGCACTTCATTCGATGGCTGCTGAGCGTTTGACTGAGCCTCAGAACCATCAGTGTCTGGCAAGAACCCGCCTCCAGAGAAGTCTTCGTCGTTGTCGGGAACGAAACCGCCCCCAGACTCAAGCGCGTCCTCATCTTCTGGTACAAAACCACCGCCAAATTCACCAGTAGACGCAGCCTCAGCTATACCGGGATCATTGCTTTCCGGTACGAAGCCGCCTCCAAGTTCACTCGCATCTGCATCTGGCAAGAAGCCATCGTCGAGTTTTTCACTCTCTCCGGGATCTTCTGGCATAAACCCACCCCCTTCCTGGTTGCGTGGATCGTAGTGCGCGTTCTCCGAGGTTGGTGGACTCTCGGTCAACATGCGACGACGTCTGACAGGTGGCTTCCGAGGTGGCGGTATGTACTCTTCTTCGCTCTGTGCTTCGCTCTCAGGATCGCTTTCAACCATAGTCTTCCTTTGTCTCCTGAGTCGAGGTGCCTGCTCAGCGATGTCGAACTCACGGTCAGATTCGGTAGCATCAGTGAATCGATGAGCAGTCGGCTTTGTGACTTCGCCTGCGTCCGGAAAGAAGCCACCAGCCTCCATCGGATCATCTTCTACTTCCTCCGCCTCATCCATCTTTGCTTTGACGATCTCCGTCTTGGCAGTCTTGGGGTCAGTAGTAGTGTATTCGCTCAATCTTTCCTTGATGCGCAGACCAGCCAGGAAGCGTCGCCAGAGCTTCAAACACTCCAAGCTGTACAGTCGAGCTTCTTCATTCTCCTGCTCGTACTGGAAGCCCTCTATGACGGCCTCCATAGCCTCACGGTACTCTTCCGCAACGACGACACCAGATGTGATGGCTGTGCCATGACGTCCTTTGAATTGGAAACCGGTCACGGCATCGGCATAGTCGATACCAAGAAGCCGAGCTGCATTCTTGGCCAACGTATATCGGATGTGACAACCTCCAGGAGGAACCATGGATGGCACATAGATGTCGAGATTACCAAAAGCATTCTTCGGAATCCTGCCATTGACAACAGGAGGTGGCACGTATAACGATGTTTGATTGAAAGCATAGAGAGCCGTGGCCGGCGGTTCGTCCGTATCAGCATCATCCAGGTCTTGAGCTCGGCTTTTGGACACTCTTGCAGGGACATGCTTGAGTGGGTGTTCGTTCGGCTGTGAGGATTTTGTTAGTCCAAGTTGGAACAGCACGGAGAGAGTTGGCATGCCTTGATCTCGCGACCAAATCTGTACCATTTGTCGGCGCTGCGTACAATGTGCACATCGCTGCGTCGATAAACAGGTTCCAAGGCCCCTTTGCCTACTGAGACTTTTCCGCTTGCTCTCTTCGGCCAGATCACTTCGTGCCTCTTGAGATGTCGTTCCAAAGCATAATAGGGATGGTCTTTGAAATCTTGCACGTTGTTTGGCAACCCCTCAGAGGCGTCTTTCTTTGCAAATTCAGCATCCTCAAGCTGATCACGGTCGAGATAGGTTGGTCTCCGGAACACTTTGAGCGCTTTGCGCCACCATTCCTCTCCTCTTTCTGTTACCTCCACTCTTAACTTGCGGGTCTTCGCGTTGTAGGCCTTGGTATAGCGACGAGTCACATCCCTTGCGATGCCGTTGTCCTCGAAAGCTACCACATAGGTCATGGCGTTTGCCTCGTAAGAAGCAGGCGGCTCTAATTTGCTCGGTTTCGCGACTGTACCTGTCACTACGGCATCCACGGGTACCCATTTCTGATAAGCTTCGTTGAATGCTTCTACCCAGTACACTGGGTACTCGAGCGTACGAATTGGTCGTTTTTTCTTCCTTGCTATACTTCGTCAGTACTAGAGCATTCGCTAGCCCGTGAACTCTTACCCGGCGGTTTAGGACTAGGTGCAACAGAGCCTGCATTTAGAGCTGCGTTTCCAAGTCGTCGAACGCGACCAGGAGCAATAATTCTGCGCCGGGAAGAACTTGAACCTTCAGATGCAGAACCTCCAGATGTCTCTCCACCACTCGTGTTGTCTTTGTCGCTTCCTGCGTACACACTTGGTTTGCTTTTGAGTGGCGTGGCTGATTTAGTCGCAGTTGTACCGAAAGGAAGAGGTTGTAGTGAGCAGACCAATCGAGCCTCGACGCCGACACACCTCAGAAGAGCACAAAAAAGCTGTGCACCCACATCTTGAGAGCCCGAAAAGGTCGTAGCTGCCTTGATGAAGTCACTCTTCTCGACGGGTGGCATCTCTTCTTGTATGGTCCTTATTTGCTAGAACACGGGTTAGCATTCTACAGAAGTAAGCCGATTCGTCCAATCACCTCTTTGATTCCTTCTGGGCCCTCTGCCCAATTCGGTCGACGTAGGCCAGAAGTTGTCACATTAAATTTATGTCTCCAGACGAAAACAGCTTTCTGCAGTCCAGTCAAGAACTGCTCTGACTGTCCGAACTGAATGAGAGATTGATCGGGATGTAGTAGCGATACGATTTCCGGCATGAGGATGGCTTTCAGCTTATTCTGATCATAATCAGCTTCCTTGTGAATCAGAGAAAGCAAATAAAAGATGAACGAACCTTTACTTCTGGCAAATTACACCAAGCATTGCGAATATGGACGTGGAAGAGGAGGAATAAGAGATGAGCTTCGTGAGCTTCAAGCCTCAATAACTTTTCTGCTGTAGTGGCAGGCTTCCGTTTCGCTATCGCTTTTTTCTGGGCTTGTTTGGTACTGATTTCCAGTGATATGTCTCCAAATTCATCATCTTTTCGAGGAGCAGACTGTTTGGGCTCGACGTGGTCCAAACCAACTTGCTCCCAGTCCATGTCATCATCTTCGGACTCATCAGAATCAATTATGGTTTGCTGTGGTCTAGATGCTGCTTGTTCTTCAAGATTGTGACCATTTGGCGCCTGTTTCTCATCCTCAGGCTGCTGATGTGATGTTGCAGACGCATCGGTGGTTGAAGTTTGAGTCTGTCGCTGCCTTGGAAGTCTGGGTCTTTTGAGAGGTCTTTCAGTCACTTCTGGAATAGATGCCTCAGATATCAGGCTACGATATACATCGCGGTCATCATCGGGAACCGGAGCGTTGCGCTTCGATCTTCTGGCTGTACTGTGAACCGCAGCAATTCTATCCTGAGCTCTGGTCTGCGCCTTGCTTTGCGCTGTAGGAGGAGCCATCGCGTAAAGTATGTGCGCGGTGTAAGCTGAGCCGATGAAGCGGTTTCAACTTGCAAAGCATTTCAGCAAAGCTATCAAACTCTCAAGCAGGCTCGCTGGTTGCCACACTGCAAGCCAAAAGTACTTTCAACCAACAATTTGATTATAGTAGGAACGGTATGCGAATACTGGAGGAGGAAGCGTGAGGAAGCCGCGTTTCTGCCATGCTCGGCATGACGTCGCAATCCCGAAGCGCAACGCGTTGGCTACACGCTCAACCTGAGTTCATCGAGACCTTTACGACCTTCCCAGTTTCATCGAATATTGTACTTACACAAGAGTGTTTCTTTATCTGCGGGGAACGCATCAGGTATAGCTATCCTCGGATTCCTCGTCCACATCCCGCTCAAGGTCGGGAAGGGGTCACCATGCAAGGTATCGCGACAGCGCCGATCGAAATCGCGTGCAACGGACTCGGGCGCATTCGAGATCCGAATGTAATCTAATCTGGTACTCCGAGCATCAAACCAATCGGGCATTTGCGCGCCGAACGTGTCTGACATGATCGCAACTGCTTTCAAGAGTAGGTAGGTACTCTCATACTGAGTGTCCTTCGAGGAAGGGAGGGACGAATACAACAGCGTTCGCGGCCTCCCCGACAACTGCAGTACCACATCTGTTCTGTCGTTTATGATCGGGCCTAGCTCAGTGAGGGAACGGTGGACGGTCTCACATACACGATCGAGGACGTCAAGAAGCTTCTTTCAAAGCACTGACCGCGTACTTCCAACAAAAAAACGGCTCAAGCAAAGCCACCGCTGCGAACAAAGAGTTGTAGCGAGGAATGGTTGGCTTGCGATGACTAATGACGGCCGATTGCTGCGATTCGATCCATGACGGGCGTACTAGTGTGTCCAAGCAGCAGATCGGGTTGATAGAGGATCTAGGCGCTGGGGTAACTATGGGATATCTGCTGCTGGGGTTCCTGCTGTCCTTCCTGGTCATCACATGAAAGGGTACTGCCTAGCGATATATCCAAGTAGCCTTTGACAACACTAGACCCTTACATCCTCCATACATTTCTTATCATAGCATACCCCGCTTACGACCGCCTTGTTTGCCCAGCATCTCTACCACACATATCTTGGACGCTTCTGCCACTCGCAACGACAACATGCATTCCTCAGAGTCTCCCAGACCATGCAAACGCCAGCGTACGATGGTGACCCCTCCATCCACCATCCACGACCCAGAGTCGACATCGATCCTTGACCGCGCTACTCGGGTCCTCTCAATCGAAGCTACCGCCCTATCACATGTTACCAGATTGTACCAGACAGATCCTAACGCCAGAGAGGGACTGCTTGGCGCAGTCGAATGCATCACCAAATCACAAGCTGCCGGAGGAAAGATCATTGTTTGCGGAGTGGGCAAGAGTGGCCTCGTTGGCAGAAAGACTGTCGCGACGCTGAAGAGTCTGAGCATCGCTGCCAGCTTCATGCACGCTGCCGAGGCCGCACATGGTGACCTTGGTGATATCCGCGAGGTATGTTGATCACATCGACACACTGCACTCACGAAATTGACAAGACTGTGCAGCACGACGTATTGTTCTTCATCTCGTACAGCGGCAAAACTCCCGAACTGCTCAACCTTCTTCCTCACCTACCTCGCCAACTCCAGATCGTCGCCTTGACCTCGCAATCGAAGGCATCCGAATGTCCCCTCCTGAAAGAGCATGAGAATGGTATATTACTTCCAGCACCTTTATTCGAGCTGGAAGAGGTTTCTTTTGGTGTATCGGCGCCAACAACATCCACAACCGTGCAGATTGCCATTGGCGACATGCTTGCACTCACTGTCGCTGATCAGCTGCACGAGAACAAGGGCAAGACCTTCAAAAAGAATCACCCTGGTGGTGCCATTGGCGCTGTGACTAGAGAATCGGCAAAGAGTATTGCTGATGCTCGTCAACAGCCTGTTGCTCCTCTCGAGGTTGTTCCTCTCGAGTTACCATCTCCAAGCCTGTCTGCACAGAGCGACTCCTGAAACGGCCATGTCGTGCCAGCAAATCCGCGCTATAGACGTATTAATCCTTGACAGGCCAGGACAAGCCACCGTGCCAAAGAAGTAGATTTGATGCTGGTCATCGATTCTGTGATCTTGCCGCCGGCAAGTCGCCAGATCTGCGAGAACATGGCCGTCTACCATTGACCTCCATGGTCATCTGGACTCAGCATTTGTTCAGGAAACACTCTCCTTTGTTGAACCTCGAGACGAGTTCCGCACTCCACTCTGTTGTTAGGCGTCTGGTTGTTAGGAAGGAGCGAAGTTACATCGCATGTCTTCGTTGCTCGAGGCCAATCTTAGGTCGAAATGCAGTTACATGGACTAGGGCGGCTGAAACAGAGCCCCCAGTCTTTGTCAGATAACTCGAGCATTCGAAATTGACATGATCGAAGTTGGTGTGTGTGAGGATGCAGAGCGTCCTTGGATTTGGAATACAACAGAAATTCCTCGAGCAGCGAAGAGCTGTTCGACCGCCAATCAAGTGCCAGCAAAGCGCTTGCTAAACATTTTCCAATGAGAAACACAGAGGAGTTGCATTCGTGCAAGCGAGCAAGACATGATCCTTGTACTCCGCCTCATAGAGTCGGTGTCCTCAATCCTGTCTGCATTGGGCAACGACTCCAGCTGATCATCAAGCGATTGGCCGTGCGAAGCCTCGACACCCGCCCTCCACCTCCTAAAACTTGTTCTGTGACGACATCTTACACTACACCTGCCTGCCAAAGAGGCATTCCGTATCACTGCACCTCCTATTTTCTACAGCCTCTAGCTCTCTTTGATACGTTCACGTCACAGTGCCGACGTGTTAATCTATTTTCCGCCTCGGCAGTCATGCATGCGAATCCAACCCTATGCCTTATATCTGGCTCATATTGCTTTGTACCTTATAGCGGCATATCAATGGCGTCTGTGACGTGTGACTTTCAGCATTCGATGCGTTGTTATTACTCGTAAAGATTCAACATCCTCCTTGACTTGCGATCTTGTGCTTCCAATCTGCATGACCTGAACTTTCAACTCGACAGACTGTAACCAGTCTTGTCAGCGCAGCGCTTTCAACTCCCAACCAAACGACTGACGATACTATTCAATTGAACTGGCTATCTACCAATCATGGACGTGCATCCCGACGCTCATGCCGCCAATGTCGGATCAAAAGAAAGAGATGGAAACCCACAGCCATCGACGAGGGATACCACAAAAAGATCAAACAATCGATACCTTTTCAAACTAGGCGCAGTCGCCCTCATTGTCGCAGCAACTCTGCCTTTCATACAACATCCGGTACCGACTGAGAGTAATGCCAAGCCTAGCATAGGTGTCGATAGCCGAGCTGTCCCTGTTGAAAGGAAAATGGTTCTTGAAACTCGAGCAGACAGTCCAACCGATGTATGTACGCGATGGTCACACCAATCTGCTGTGATCAACGGAACACTTTATATCTACGGTGGACAAGCAACCATCGAGCCTGGACAGACACAAAACAAGTGGAGTACGACTGCCTCTTGAGATTTCTTGTGGAAGGTCGCTAAACATATCCTCCAGATAATGACTTTCTATCAATGGATCTCGCCAATAGTTGGCAGATCTCTAGCCCCTCCTTGACGGGCTTGCCACAACCATCTGGTCCCCCGAACGTGTCGAACGGCTTCTTGTGGAACTCCCACGAGTCCGTATATCTTTATGGTGGAGAGTTTTCAGACAGCCCTGTCGATCCACCGACCGCATTCTCGCTTTGGGAATACAGCGCCATATCCTCTCAGTGGATTCAACATCAGAATCCAACAACTTCATCCGGCGACAATGCTCAGTCTAGCGGCCAAGCAGTACAGCGTGTTGCTGAAGGCGCCGGCGCCTCAGTTCCAGGATTAGGGCGTGGTTTTTACTTCGGCGGACATGAAGATACCCACACGACCGAAGGATGGTCGAATCAAGTCGCACGAATTTACATCAAGTCCTTGATCGAATTCACCTTCCCTGGATATCAAAACAATCAAGTATCCTCCCTATCGAACAACCAAGCTGCAGGCAGCGATGGTGCATGGCGCAATGTCACAGATGGAGGTGCTCAAGACAGTGCAGGATTTCCGGAGCGCGCAGACGGACTGCTTGTATACATACCTGGATTCGGTGACCAAGGCATCCTCCTCGGTCTAGCTGGAGGAACAGAGGACACTTTCGTAAGTCTATACACATTCTGCTCAGGGCGTTCGTGTTGGCAATCTAGACACACACGCTCGCACCACAGAAGACTGAGCTGACAGTCCTAGACACAAATGAACGTGATCGATGTGTACGATATTGCTACCTCGACTTGGTATAAACAAGCAACAAGCGGGCCCACACCAAAGATTCGCGTCAACCCGTGTGCTGCAGTAGCAGCTGCCCCGGATGGTAGCTCTTACCAAGTACACATGTTCGGTGGACAGAATCTCATTCCTGCTGGCAACCAGACTCAGTATGATGACCTCTGGATTCTGACCGTTCCTTCCTTCACCTGGATCCAAGTTGATCAGAGCTCACAATCAGTACCACCCGGCAGAGCAGGTCACTCATGTCAGATGTGGGATGGGCAAATGGTCGTGGTTGGTGGCTACGTCGGCGACCAAATCAGCTGCGACAGTCCTGGCATCTACGTGCTCAACGCAAGCAGTTTGGAATGGTCGACTGGATTCACTGCACTGAGTGGAGGCTCTGGATCGGACTCTTCAGCATCTTCTGGCAGCTCTGGCAGCTCTGGCAGTTCTTCCAACACAGCTGTAGCATCAGCGTCCGGCGTGTCTGCAGCTGGAGATACAACATCCCCTACTGGGTCAGCGTCTGGAAACTGGGTCTCAAATGCTCGTACGAATCCGTTCAACCAACAACCAGCCCAACTAGCCAATGGCAGCAGTCCAGGTGGCCTCGAAGGCTCTTACGGATATCAAGTTCCTGGTGTCGTTATCTCGGTTATTGGTGGTAACGCACAAGGAGGTGCGACTGTCACTGCGCCAGCTCAAACAGCGAGTGACGGGCCATTGAAGACTGGCAGTCCAATCATCTACAGCACTGTAACCTCTAGTTCAACCGCAACAGCTACAGGTAACTCTGGTGGCGATTCTACCTCGGGATCGGGAAACAAAGGCAGCAGCGGTCCCAACGTCGGAGCTATCGTTGCTGGCGTGATCGCAGGCATCCTTTTCGTCGTTGTCTGTTACCTTGCATTCTGCGCTTGGCTGTATCGTAAACGTCTTCAACTATACAAACGTCATGTTGAAATGGCACAGCGACAGGCACTCAACGAGAAGAACCACCCAAACATTCCAGGTCTCGTGCCCACAGGAGCAGGCTCCTCAAGTGGTGGTGGCTCAGGCGATCGTCGTCAATGGACTTCTAGCGAAAACGCCAGCGGCAAAGGAAGCTCGAACCGTAACAATGACTGGGGATATACTGAAGCTTATAGGACAGACACTGCCGGCCAAGGCAGCGTAGACGGATTCTTGTTGAGGAGGAGTAGTGATGATAGCGGTGCGCCCGAGGATCTACTTGCTGGTAACACGCCATCGTTCTGGGGTACTGTTCTGGCACCAAGGCGCAGTTTGCGTGTTGTCAATCGGGACTAGCATAATGAAGATTGATCAAGGATTTCACATGTAGCTTGTGGCCAAGTGTGTAATGTATGACTAGGATGTATTCACGAACTATTTCCTGGTACTTCGCCTTGCTTCCACAGCGTTATAAGCTTTGGTGAATGGTATGAATCACCTCGCCAAGGACCGCGCCTTCCTATAGGCATCCAAGCGCACCTTCCCTGCTGAAACCTGCGTTAAGTCAAAAAGCTTTCGCTGTCTTAGGTCTGGATGATTTACAAAGCAGAGATGAACAGAGATCACGATGCATATAGCAGAGGTGAACAAACGCAAGGAACAAGGTATATAGAATGGCATCAATAAATCTTTGTCATTTCATTCTCGCAAACACTGGTAGCGACTGTAGCATCAGCTAGCATCATATCGTAAAGTGACACTTCTTAGTAAGAAGCAGCACACTCCTTCTGACGCTGCTCAAAGACTCTAACAACCTCCTCAGCAGCCTTGACACCACTGAGGGCCATGGCACCGAAGGTAGGTCCCATACGGTTGGCACCGTCGACTTCAGAGAGCTCCATGCCGCCGACGATGAGGCCGGGGACGATCTCGCGGGTGCCCTTGACGATGGCGTCTTCGGCGGTGTTCATGTCGAGGCCGCGCATGCCGCCGAGGCACTTGATGGCTTGCATGCTGACGAGGCGCTTGACGGAGAAGGCACCGAAGGGGCCGTCGTGGCCGGTGGTGGAGATGATGACGGGGGCGTTGATGGTGTTGGGGTCCATGCAGGACTGGTCGTCGTGGTGCATGCTGACCTATAGAAATGGAGTCAGCATCGAAGCTTCAAGAGTATGTGTAGTCACTTCAACTTACCAAAGTCCAGTTGGTGACAACACCGGCAATCTGGATAGTTCCATCCTCACGGGGGCGGGTAATGAGATCCTCAACGGCAGTGGCATTGAAGAGCTTGACGTTGGGGAACTGCAAGACCTTGCTGAGCAGAGTGCTGGTGAAGAGAGCAGCGTGCTTGACGACAACATAGTTGCTGTCATCACCGTCCTCCTCGTAGTCGACACCGATCTCGCGGAGGAAGGCGTCAGCAGGCTTGCGCATGACCATAGCAGAGAAGAGCTGGCCACCGAGCCAAGCACCACCACCAGGGCTGACACTGGCCTCGATGATGGCAATCTTGAGGTCAGGACGAGCCTTGGCCAAGCAGTATGCGGAAGAGAGACCGCAAGAGCCAGCGCCAATGATGACGACGTCAGACTCGGCGTACTTGTCCATGTCGGCAAAGTAGCGGCGGGTCATGGCTCTGCTGACCTGCGACTCACGGATGGGACGGAAGGTGAAGGATTCCCATTCACCAGCCATGGCATCGATGGTCTCGCCCTTGGTCTGTCCTCCAACAGGGACAGCAGAGCTGTGAGGAAGGTTCAACTTCTTGGAAGGAACGGTAGGGGAAATAGGTTCCTGGAAGAGCATGGCTGGGGGAGACATTGTGGTATGATTGGGTCAAAATTTGGTTAATCTGTTGCAGGTTAGAACATGCCACAGAGGCACAAGAAGGGGTGGTTCGGTATGCATGATCCTTTCGCTGGTATTATCCAGAAATCAAGTTCAGGCGGTCTAATCTCAGAACGATAGCGAGGCGATACAGTTCTGACACCAATGTCCATGATCAAAGATCAATGGGTTGGCAGACAGAAGCTCGCTATCGAACACCCGCTCATGCATCAGGTATAACCCGTTGTTGTAAGTTACCTTGACCCTTGATCATCTCTGATCAGAGAATACCATTCGAAAAGAAAATCACGCATCGATCCATGATGGATGAGCGTACCGTCGAGCGGTTGGACCTGCTCGAGAGTCAGCACTGAGTAACATGGCCACAAGGGGCTACGATACAAGCAATTTTTTCTCAAAGTTGTGTTTGGAGGAAAGGAAGAGAAGAAAGAGAATCGAGTAGCTCGAGAAAGGTGGCTCTTATATACCGAGCTATCTGTTGCAGTAGCACATGCGATTGCGGGGCTCAAAATATGCTCTTACGACCCCTCTCCCGCACGGTACGATCGTTGGTCCCAACAACAGCTCTCTCGTATGTCACTGGGGTCAATTGGCAAATAGCAGCTCTGTATGGATAAACTGTTATGCCGTGCGAGTCGAGCAGCGGGCCGAATGGACCGAACATGCCACCTGGAGGGCACCTCACGACCACGTTTGGGCCTTGGTCCAGCAACCCAGCTGTTCTAGAGTGCAGTCGTAGAAACGTGCAGTATTCATGTTCACTAGCAATGAAGCGGCGGAACAAAAGTGGTTTTTAAACTAAGTCAACTCGAAGTGACAACAATCAAAATAGCTTGTCTAGTCATGGCCTGTCTGTAGAATATCAACAGGGCTCAGGGCTAGCTTGGCTTGCGGTCGATAAGAGACCCCACGCTTGATACACGCTTCTTCATCCGCAAAGAACGGCACAGGATGAGCTCGAGTGATTACAGGACGGAAGGATAAGCTCCCTCATCATCACATCATTGTCCCACTATGCTGAGAAATCCATTGTTCATTGCTCATCTGCCTTGTTACTTGACTGCGAGACTTCTTGCCAGCCTTCTTGCTCCAAGATGAGTGAGCGACTTCTGCTGTGACTGTCGAGGCCTGAAAGTTGCGATGTCGCAATGTGGAAATAGGCTTCGGCTCGAGCGGAGTCAAACGAACCCCTCGCTGGAGCGAAGGAACGACTGCCACAAGACCAGCCCTCGAAGCCAAGCAAACCATGACAAGACAAGCAGTCCAATTCTCCGGCTTCGCTCCTTTTGCTAGACGGGACGTCTGTGCTGAGGAGGTATGTAGCTCTGTCTCTCAGTCTCAGCCATGTGAAAGCTGCAAAAAGAGGAGGTCCAAGACGCAAGCATGCATTCAGCCGCATTTTCGTGTGTGTCAGCGAATGCGGAACAGTTCAGTAGTCCCTGTTGTTTACCACATTCGGCGCGGGATGATGCTCTCCCATGCGACCTCTGCAGAATCCATCTGCACGTCGATATCATTGCTGACGGCTAGAAAGCAATATTGTAATCTGGTAAGCTGTATCTGTGGGCTAGAGACAAGAGTTTCGGTCTCTCTTGATCAAGAATCACCAGAGTAGTGGTGAGAGGAGGCAGGCAGGCAGTCCCCGCCAAGTTCTACTTGCACTTCGGACTACTCCTCTCTGTCCGGTGCCCCACCTTGTTGCTTTCTAACCTACCCTCGCACACACACACCCTACACGAGTGTGAGCATTCGGGTTTGGTAATGGCTGGTCGGTTGGCTTGATCAGCAGCTGATGATTCACGGGTGAGGTAGAAACATCATGACTTTAATAAGCCCTGCCGTGACATGCTGCCGTCGATGGAATGAAATAGGACATTCCAAACTACCGAGCGCTATTGGTTTGTACGATCTTTTCTTCTCTTTCAAGTCTTCCTTCTCTTTCTGCCTCTTTGGTCGCTTTCGATGACGGACTCTTTGTCTGTTGATTACTATCATCACTTCAACCCACCTGTTCTTCTTGTCATATCGTCATGCCTAGCCAGGTGATCACCCTGACCAGCACAACTTACCTCCAAGTGCCCAAAGTGGTCCCGTATCGCAAGAACAGATCAAGGTCACGGTCAAGATCGTCCTCGCGACCCAAATCCCCGGAACCCGTGTCACCTCAACCGATGAAGACCCGCCCATTGCTACGACCAGTCACGCCCCCATCACCACCACCGTTCACACCGAAGATGTCTGAACCTCGGACACAATCGCCACAAAACGAAAGCCTGACCTACAGCTTCAAGACAACGACGATAAATGGCTCGAGCACTCCCAGGACGAATGGAAACACGACATACGACCTCGATGTCAAGTCCCCAAGCATCAATATCTCTAACATAGATGACCTGAACGGCGACTACTACACCCTCTCCAAAACACCTTCTCCTCCACCACAGCGACCGCTGCGGCAGAGACTAGTCGGCACCTGGCGCCTTGAAGCCTACGTCGCCTACCCAACGCCCACATGCCGCTTCCAACGCCCAACCTTCCCAATGACCAAAAACGTCACAGGCCTGATCATGTACACACCCGACGGCTACATGAGCGCGCACATGCTGATTCCCGGTCAAATGTCCTTCAAGCGCGGAGAAGGTGAAGAACCGCAATGGGCAGAGGCAGGCAAGCGATCTTTTTCGTATGCAGGCCCTTACTACATTACCGACGAGGGTATGGGCAGAAAAGAGATTTTGAGACACACGTTCCAGGTTTGCAACTTGCCGGGGTGGCTAGGCGATATCCAAGTCAGGACTTGGAAGTTCGAGGAAGATGATAATGTGTTGGTGCTCGGAAGCGAGGAGCCTACAGAGATTAGAGTGAGTTCTTTTCTTTTTGTCGTCATGCCCCAAACAACTGGGTTCTTATGTGCGCATGCGCATACTAACTTCATGCTTCAGGGCGAGCAGAGAATCCCGGTTTTGAAATGGCGAAGGGTCATGGATAACTCGAATGGCAGCCCGCCAGCGCCTATGCCTCATATCAAGGTCAGCGGACCTGGCGAGCCATGACCAATGGAAACGACATGATGACATGAAACATATAACGACACGCTCTGCATATCAAAGTCATTCATACGAAAGGGAGGAAGCGACACGCACATGTTAGCATGGCTTGGATCATGAACTGTTTCTTTGTTTCACGGGTATACCAGGGGTTTCAAGGAGTTTGATGTTTAAGTTCGTATGTCAAAGAAGATTAATCGTATGTTGTGTTCTATCTTTTTACTTCATGTCGTTAAGGCGTGTTTTCAAGACTTGTGCTTTTAGATCTTGTAGACAAGCTTCTTACCTGAGACCTTGCCAGATCTCATCTCATCCATACCGCCAAAGACACCCTCGAGGCCGCCGCTGCGGACATCCTTAGGGTGAGCCTTGACCTTGCCCTCGGCGAACAGCTTCTCAGCCAGCTCCCACCACATCTTGCCGAACTCAAAGTCCTCGGGCTTAGCAGGAATTGGGTGGCCGGCGAAAGTGAAAGCCTCGCCAACAACGGTGTATCCGAGAGTGCTCTGGTCAACAACGTCCTCGCGGGAGGACTTGGCAGGGAGAAGGTAAGAGATGACACCGCCCTTGCTTGAGATGGCGTTGGCGCAGATGTCGGGAGAGCTGCCTTCGGAAATGCAGTCGAAAACGTGCTTAAGGTTGTCCTTGGTGTGCTCACGGATCTTGGCCGAGCACTCGGGGTCCTTGTAGTCGAAGGTAGCATCGGCACCCAGAGACTTGACCAGGTCGTAGTTGTGAGGAGAGCAGATGGCAATGACCTCAAGACCAGACAGCTTGGCGTACTGGACGGCGAGAGTACCAGTGGCGGTCGAAGCACCATAGATGAGGACGGGGAAGGACTGCTTAGCAGGCTCAGTGGGGAGGGGAAGTTTCAAGCTCTGGTAGAGACCTGTATTGAAAGGTTAGCTCGAATTTCTTGCAGAATTGTGCTACACTGCTTACCCTGTCCAACAGTAGTGACACCAACACCGAGAGTGGCAGCATCCTCGGTTGACAAAGAGTCAGGAACCTTCATCTGGACATCACCCTTGGCGAGGGCATACTGGGCAAAGCAGCCGTCCTCCTTGTTGGCAGAGTTGACACCATGGGAGAAACCAGCAATACGGTCTCCCTTGGAGAACTTCTTCTGAACTGCTGAGCCGACCTCCTCGACAACACCAGCGTAATCACAGCCAACAGTAGCTCCAGGGTTGGCGAGGTAGTCAACGTGCTTCCAGTCGGTGGGGTTCAAAGCAACGGCCTCGACCTTGACCAAGACATAGTCGTCACGGATCTTGGGCACAGGGACGTCCTGGATCTCTGCCTTCTTGGCCTCGACGACCTTGATAGCCTTCATTTGTGAGGGTGCCATTGTGATTATTGTGTGTGTGATTGGATTAGGAATGTGGGAAAAAGTCAATTGAGGAATCTACAGAAGCACCTTATATAAGCTGGGCAGACATTAAATTAAAATGAGGGGCAAGATCTTCCAAAAGTTCTCGAAGCACATCGTCACCTGCTTAATAATCCCATATCCAATTGCCATTTGACCATCGACGGGGATAAGCAAAACGGGAGACGAAACATGGTACGTCATCAAAGCTTTGAAAATCAGAGACTCGGCCGAGGTTCAAAAACAGTAGAAAGAAGCGAGAAGCATGAAAACGGTTTCGATAATTATTATAGTACAACCATCGTACTTGAAGTCGAAAAGAAAAAGCCCATTTGTGTCCTCATAACCGTAGTCGTAGCTCTTTCGGGGTATCAAAGCCACGCCCATCATAACGCCATGAATTCCATGCCCATCCTATCTCAGTGCTCATTATGCCGTCTCAATTGTGCTGAAGGTTGTTTTGTGGCCCATCAGATGACGGTGCTTCTTTAATATCTTCCCGGGGGAGGGTCCTTGGGAGGAGCGTAGTTGCCAGTGTATGCCGCTTGAGGCTGCTGCAGCTCAATGTTGTTGCCGTAGTTGGTAGTGTTTGGGGCAGGGCTGTAGGCTGTGGTTGCAGGTCAGTATTTGTGAAAGGGTGGCACAAGAGTCAGATTATGTCGTACCTGGAGGAGGGTTGTTTGAGTTGTTATAATAAGGAGTCGAGGTTGTCTCATACTGGGGCTGGACGTTCTGGTTGTAGGTAGGAGTGCCGTGGCGAACAGTCCAACCAGTGCCGAAGTAGGGGTTGTAGCCGTGCTTACGACGTCTTCTTGCAGAAAGGCATCTGAACGAATGGTCAGCGCAAGTTCCGAGAGTACCTGTGGACGCGACACTTACGAGAAGAGGAAGAAGAGTATGAAGAAGGCGACGATTATGCATGCGAGAAGCACCCAGCGACCCCAGCGGTTCCAGGCGCTGTCGCAGTTGTTTCCGTAGCAGCTATAGAGGATCATGTCAGCCTGAGGTTCGGACGGATACATAGTGACGAACGCATGTGCAGATCTTCGAACACCCGTCGGGCATCAGGAACGGACTTACTCGTAGTAGCCATAGTACTGGCGAGGTTTGAGATGCGCGTTGGTATACATGTCGAGCTGCTGGTGTGTTCACGCGTACCAGAAGATGGCGGAGATGAGGGATTACGAGAGTGTTTAAGTACGACGTGGTTGTGAGACCTTTGTGGCTTGGAATGGGAACGGTGACGACAGACTCTTGGTGGCCAAGCGCTTAAATGGTAACCACTGCCACGAACGAGGCAGTGACCGGCATGCTTTTCCGTCTCAGATCTTGGAGTCTGGAAACGGCTTGGGCCGATCTTCAAATCAATTGTCATGACCCTAACTCAGTACTATCTCACTTCTTTTGTTCTCCGTTCCTTCAAACAATGCAACTATTTGTCTTGTTTGGTCTCGTGGAGTATGCACGATAAGGCGGCAAGGCGATAGGCTTGCCTCAGCCACAGCCATCAACGTGGCGCAGTATGTGTCAATTCAGCCACCCGCATTTCCAGAACATTGGTGCCAGCACTGCCAGCGCATCTTGCATTATTGCACTCCCACATGATATCGAGGGGGGGGGGGGGGGGGGGTTTTGAAACACTCCAAGCACTGCACTTCCTCCTCGCCATTCCATGTCTCTTCGCTCTCCTCATTTCCTCGTGTTCGCATCAATCTTTGACTATCGTATTGCCTTCGTGAATCCACAAACCCATCCCTGAGTCCGCTAGGAAAGAAACAAGATCGCTGAACGTCGAAAGAAATCAAAGACACCCTGTGCACCCGCCGTTACGCTACACTGCCATTGCTGGTTTGCAGGAAAGAAACCTTCTAAACCCCATCGCTTGCAACACCTTATGCAAATGCCCATGAACATCGTTACTGGAGACCAGCCTCTACACTGCAATGCATGCTCGTGACCTTGACTGAATCAATCATTTGCCCGCCCGAGCAATCAGCCATTGCAGCACAGCATCCAAGTTGGTTTCCTCCTTTGCGCTAATACCATAGCAACTCACCTCGCGGTGCGTTACGGCCTTAAGGTTCAGTTCCTCAATAAGCTCGTCGACCGAGAGGTGATCAGGAAGATCAGACTTGTTGCCCAAGACCAGCAACGGAATGCCTTCCAGGGCGGGCTTTTCTAGTAACACATGGAGCTCCTCTCGTGCCACGGGCAAGGCTTCCTTGTCGGCTGAGTCGACGATGAATCTAGTTTCGCGTCAATACGGCACGCTTCAAGGAGCTGGAAGACGTACACCATAGCGTTCACGCCTCGACAATAGCGCTCCCACATCGATCGAAACCTCGGCTGACCCCCTAGATCCCAGCTGCGCTCAATGAGCCACATTTTCGATACGCGCAAGACTATACAACTCACCACTTCAAAGTCACATGGCCCTTGGTGACTTTCTTCATGTTGAAGCCAACCGTAGGTATTGAGCTATCACGTTGCAGACACCATTTAGTCGACATCCTCGTCATAGTGCTACCACGAGATCAGACTTACTCGATTGTAAACTCTCCGCCCTACACATACACAGTCAATATCAGGTCAAGAAGCACGACCACACAGGCCAGGATAGACTGCTTACTGCTAGGACCCTCAAGAGAGATGTCTTGCCGGCATTTTGGAGGCCGATCATTGTAACATCCATCTCGGTCGCCCTAATCGCAAAAGACATGTCACGTCAGGGCATGGTCATCGATGATAGCAAAAAAACATACCAGAATAGGCTAAGGAGCCAGTCGTAAAGACGTTTGAATAGGCCTGCCATGATGATTCGTTTGGCAGACTAGGCACTGCAGGTAAGTGTCGAAGAGCTGGGACGCAGGCAACAGCAGTAGATCAGCTCGATGGTTGCACGGACGGATGGTTTGGCCAGTTCGCGCAGGACACAAGCAGAAGCGGGGCTCGGGCAGGGTTGAATTCTTATTGGAGGCGATGGTGATGTAGATTCAAGGCGAAGGATTATCTCGCAGATGAGGCACTGCTGTCACGATGTTTTAAGTGCTTGGGCAGCGCTACAAGATCAGGAGTTGGTACAGTAGAAGCTTGCTGTAAGAGCAATATACGTGCCTCTGACGGCCAAGAGATCACTTGAGTCGGGAAGTCGATGTGGGCTTGATGGGCACGATAACGGCAGTGGCAGCAGATGCGGCGAAGGGACGGAGCCTCGGAAGGTTTGAAAGCTTGGCACGACGGCTTTGACGGCGCTAAAATTCTAGAAGTTCAAGTTCGAAGCAAAAAAACATCTGCGACGCCCATCTCGGTGCTGCATCTTGTGTGCGAAGAAAATAAAACTCGGGGAGAAACAAAGGCTGGAAAATTGAAGAAGGACCAATCGAGTCAAATCCTGGAATATTTCCTAGCACCCGACCCACGGGCGTGAGAGGTTGAGCTCTCTTCAGCATCACAGTAACACCCAGGTCCATCTTCAACCTCGACTTTCCTTCATAGCCATGGCACCATCAGCCACAGAAAAGGGCAA
Source organism: Aureobasidium melanogenum CBS 110374 (assembly GCF_000721775.1). Lineage (NCBI taxonomy): Eukaryota > Fungi > Ascomycota > Dothideomycetes > Dothideales > Saccotheciaceae > Aureobasidium > Aureobasidium melanogenum. Next base: position 178,021 of record NW_024470077.1, on the reverse strand, counting down.
GTGGTCGACCGACTTCGACACGGTGCGCCGCCATGACCTCTTCCGCAACCCTCCCTCAGACAAGTCGGCATACCCTACCCTCGCCTCGGCCGTCGACCCCCATGTGCAATCCTTCAATGCTGTCTTTGCAGAGAAGGGTCAGCTTTACCATGCTCTCCGCGACATTGGAACCAAGACATTCTTCGATGGTAACCCGAACTTGCCCTTCTCAGCCGATGGTCCTAGACGCAACAAGCTTCAGGTTCGCGTCAAGGAAGTATTCCTCGACAAGAGCATGCTCCCTCCTTCCAACAAGATCGCCAAGAAGCGCGAGATTCTGCCCGTAGAGTGCAGAGAGCGCCATTGCACATACAGAGGTCGCTTCAGAGGCCGTCTCGAGTGGCGCATCAACGAGGGCGAGTGGAAGGAGAGCGTTAGAGAGTTTGGTTCTCTGCCCATCATGTTGCGCGTACGTGTTTTTCGCGCTACTCTGAAGGCTACTACTGACACAATTCGCAGTCAAACCGCTGCCACCTCGAGGGTCTTTCACCAAAGGAGCTTGTCGACAAGAGGGAAGAAACTGAAGAGCTGGGAGGTTATTTCATTGTCAACGGTATCGAGAAGCTGATTCGTATGCTCATTGTCAACCGACGAAACTACCCCATGGCCATCATTCGTCCCTCTTTCGTCAACAGAGGCGCAACCTACACAAAATATGGTATCCAAATCCGCTCCGTCAGACCCGATCAGACCTCGCAAACCAACGTCCTGCACTACCTCAACGACGGCAACGTCACCTTCCGTTTCTCATGGCGCAAGAACGAATATCTCATCCCTGTCATGATGATTTTCAAGGCTCTGGTCGAGACAAACGACCGCGAAATTTTCGAAGGGCTGGTCGGTCCTGCTGGAAGCAAGGGTATCGAAGAGAAGCAGTTCGTCACAGACCGTGTTGAGCTTCTGCTACGCACATACAAGGCCTACAACATTCACGGTCAGGCGAAGACCCGCGCATACCTTGGAAGCAAGTTCCGCGTTGTCTTGAGCGTCCCTGATGATATGTCTGACGAAGATGCTGGTGTTGAGTTTTTGAGAAGAATTGTTCTCCCTCACTTGGGTACATCCGATAACAAGGAGACCAACGACGCCGACAAGTTCCGCATGCTGCTTTTCATGACCAGAAAGCTGTACTCTCTTGTCGAGGGAGAATGTGCTGTCGACAATCCCGATGCCGTCCAGAACCAGGAGATCCTTTTGCCTGGTTTCCTCTACGGTATGATTGTCAAGGAGCGCATCGAGGAGTGGCTGGGCTCTATTGGCTTGCAACTCCGTGACTGGGGCAGAAGTACCAATTGGGCATCAATCGTCTCGGACGAATTTGAGAGAGACTTCAGCGCAAAGATCCTTCGCCGAACTAACGAGAACTTGGCACAGGCTCTGGATTACTTCTTGTCTACTGGTAACCTTGTCTCGCCCAGTGGTCTGGATCTGCAACAAACCTCTGGTTTCACCGTTGTCGCCGAAAAGATCAACTTCTGGCGTTTCATCAGTCATTTCCGCATGGTCCACAGAGGTAGTTTCTTCGCTCAGCTCAAGACCACAACTGTCAGAAAGCTGTTGCCTGAGAGTTGGGGTTTCCTCTGCCCTGTCCACACTCCCGATGGTTCTCCTTGCGGTCTTCTCAATCACTTGGCTCACAAGTGTAAGATTGCCACAAAGAGCGTCGATACTAAGGCTATCCCCGGCCTCATCTCACAACTGGGCGTTACCGAGGCTCCCTCTGCATCCGTCGAGGACAGCGTTGTTGTTATGCTCGACGGTCGCATTCTTGGTTTCTGCTCTCCCCAACAGGCTCGCGTGATCGGAGACACTCTCCGCTACTGGAAGGTAGAGGGTACTCACGGCGTACCCGCCGAGCTCGAAATTGGTTACATTCCCAACTCCAATGGAGGTCAATACCCTGGTCTTTACATGTTCTCACAAGCCGCAAGAATGTACAGACCCGTGAAGTACCTCCCTCTTGAAAAGGAGGACTTTGTTGGTCCTTTCGAGCAGCCCTTCATGTCAATTGCTTGCACAGAGCCCGAAATTATCTCCGGAGACTCAACACACGTCGAATTCGACCCTACCAACATTCTCTCTATTCTCGCCAACCAAACACCCTTCTCAGACTTCAACCAGTCGCCTCGTAACATGTACCAGTATGTGAAGTTAACTTTGTGCATTTCGGCAGATACTAATTCAGGGATAGGTGTCAGATGGGAAAGCAAACCATGGGTACCCCTGGAACTGCTTTGAAATACCGTACCGACAACAAGTCATACCGCCTGCAAACCGGTCAAACACCAGTTGTCAGACCTCCTCTGTACAACGAATATGGCCTGGACAACTTCCCTAATGGCACCAATGCCTGCGTTGCCGTCATTTCATACACTGGTTACGACATGGATGATGCTATGATTATCAACAAATCCGCCCACGAGCGCGGCTTCGGTCATGGAACAGTATACAAGACCAAGAAGATTGATCTCGCAGAGGACAACGGCGGCAGACGTGGTCGTGGAGGTAATGTGAAGAAGCTCTTCGGTTTCGCACCTGGCGGTCTCGTCCGTGCACAGTGGCGTGCAACCCTGGACGACGATGGTCTGATCGCTGTTGGCATGAAGGTCAAGGAAGGCGATATCATCGCCGCATCGCACACCGTCACTAAGGATCCTATCACTGGCGAATATGTCAACCGTGATGGTATCACTCACTTGCACAAGTACAAGGAGCACGAGGAGGCTTTCGTTGAGGAGATCAAGATGCTCGGCACAGACACCGGTGGTGATGAACCCTGCCAGATGCTCAGTATCAGACTTCGCATACCCCGTTCGCCTGTCATTGGTGACAAGTTCTCTTCTCGTCACGGACAGAAGGGTGTTTGCTCACAGAAGTGGCCTGCCATGGATATGCCTTTCAGCGAGAGCGGTATCCAACCCGATGTCATCATCAACCCTCACGCTTTCCCTTCGCGTATGACCATTGGTATGTTCGTCGAGTCGCTGGCTGGTAAGGCTGGATGTTTGCACGGTGTTGCGCAAGACAGCACGCCGTTCAAGTTCAAGGACAAGGCAGGCGAGACCGCCGTCGAGTACTTCGGTCACCAGCTGAAGCGTGCTGGTTTCAACTACTACGGAAACGAGCCAATGTACTCCGGTATTACTGGTCAAGAGCTCGGTGCCGACATCTACATGGGTGTTGTCTACTACCAACGTCTGCGTCACATGGTCAACGACAAGTTCCAGGTCCGTACCACCGGTCCCGTGACTGCATTGACTGGTCAACCCATCAAGGGTCGTGCCAAGGGTGGTGGTATCCGTGTCGGTGAGATGGAGAGAGATTCTCTAATTGCCCACGGTACAGCATTCCTGCTCCAAGACCGTTTGATGAACTGTTCCGATTACCAAAAAGCATGGATCTGCCGCGGTTGTGGATCCTTCCTTTCCGCACAACCAACCGTCAACCAGTATGGTCACAGAAAGGGTGTCAATGCCAGCAATGTCAGGTGTAGAAGATGTAGTACCAAGGCTACTGGCTCTGAGCAAAGAAGCGACACCTGGGAGGACGGCAGAGGTGACAAGTTCGTTGGTGGTTCTGATGTCACTGTCGTTGCAGTTCCTGGTGTCCTGCGCTACTTGGATGTCGAGTTGGCGGCTATGGGTGTCAAGATGAAGTTCGATATCACGCCGTAAATGTAGAAAAAGGCCTGGCGTGTTTTGTTTTGCATATAGAGCATTTTTGCATTTCTTTTACTATACCAAAATGGAGTCTGGTTTGGGTTCGTTCCTTCCTCATGAATTGTCAACAAAGTCTTCTCTCCGTGGGCCTCACTTCCTTCGAAGGTTTGTGCATTTTTATAGCGTGACAGTGTTCAGCACACGAGAGGCTGTGAAGTATCTCGTGGTTTTGTTGCCTTCGTCGTTCCCAACGTTGTTCTTTGACCCGCCTTCTCTAACATCCTCCGTGCTAACCATATCCAATCATCACAATGCAACAGCCTCATTTACCGAGAATGCTTTCGAGTCGCTAATGCACCTCCATAGATCAACATGGAGGGTGCCGAGAAGTTCCACCATCCATACGAGCCGTATGACATTCAATTACAATTTATGCGGGCATTGTACGACTGCATCGAGCAAGGCAAAGTCGGCATCTTCGAATCTCCAACCGGTGAGTGAAAGGGCCAAAGTCTGTTTTTGTGTTCGCGATTCTGACGAGATCATAGGAACTGTAAGAACATGGCTCGATTGTCAATACTATAATCAAGTTTTCTAACAAAAACTTCTCAAGGGCAAGTCTTTGAGTTTAGCGTGTGGTTCATTGACATGGCTTCGTGATCATAAAAGGAAGGAGTTTGACGAGAGCATAGCTGCTATCGAAGGAGGTACATTCTCCATCACCTGCTCCTGCCTTTCCAGAGCTTACTCGAACAGATGACGACGAACCGGAATGGATGGTCCAACATTCTCGAGAAGAGAAGAAGAACCAAGCCATCCAAAAACGAGCAGAATTAGAGGCCAAACTTGAGAAAATCCGACAACATGAACGCAAAATCAGAGATCGACAGGAGAATGGACCGCCATTGAGCAAGAAGCGAAAGCTTGATAATGACAACAACGGCAAAATCGTTGATATCGTTGACGATGAGCAGTTCGCGCTTGATGACTACGAGAGCGATGACGAAGGTTGTAAGAATTCACATACCAATAATGGCGATGAAGACTTAGGGTTGTCGAGAGAAACACAAGCACTGATGCAGAAACTGAGATATGGTCTCTCTGCAGCATCCCAATCAGAAGACCTCGAAGCCGAAGATGAGTTAAAGATCTATTTCTGCTCGCGCACGCATTCGCAACTGAGTCAATTCGTCAACGAGCTACGAAGACTAAACTTGCCAGCTGCTATACCTGCTGTGCAAGAAGAAATCAAGAAGAAACCTTCACTGTCTGAGGAACTCAAGCATCTATCCTTGGGCTCGAGGAAGAATCTTTGCATCAATGCTAAAGTGTCAAACTTAAAGAGTATGACGGCAGTCAACGAACGATGCCTGGAGCTTCAGGATGCAAAGACACCAAAAGACAAGAAGTGTCCTTTTGTGCCGAATAAAGAGAATGAAGGCTCGGTGTTGGACTTTCAACATCATGCTTTGGCCAAGATACGCGATATCGAAGATCTGGGTGCTTTGGGTAAGAAGTTGGGTGTTTGTCCTTACTATGCCACCAGACCTGCCGTAAAGCCTAGCGAGGTAGGTGGTATCCTCGAACCAAACTTCCTCATTCGTTTGGTCGCTTCGAGACATGACACTAACATGTATGATTCAGATTGTCACATTACCATATCCACTCCTCCTGCAGAAGACCGCAAGAGAAGCATTGGGATTGTCGTTGAAGAACCACATCATCATTATCGACGAAGCCCACAACCTCATGGACGCAATCTCAAGCATTCACACGGTAGAGGTTAGCCTACAACAGCTACACCTCGCTCGTGCCCAATTGACAGCCTATCTTCAACGCTTCCGCAATCGTCTCAAAGGCAAGAATCGTGTTTACGTCACTCAAGTAGTGCGACTACTCGATTCAATAGCCAACTACTTGCAATCGCTGGAGACCAAGAATGGCTCAGAAGGTATTGTGCAAGCTACCGATCTGCTCAAGGGTAAGGGTGTAGACCAGATCAACCTCTACAAATTGATGCACTACCTGCAGGAAAGCAAATTGGCGAGAAAAGTGGAAGGCTATGTTTCTGTTGAGCAGCAGAAACAGCAGAAACTCAACAGTACTGGCGCTGCGAAGGAAGCTACAGTGCCGGTGCTTACACATATCACCAACCTGTTTATGGTGTTGACGAACCCTGCTAGGGAGGGTCGTTTGTTCTACACTGTTGGAGAGGAAAAGGCACAGACGAAAGTCAAGTACATGCTTCTTGATCCCTCAGAGCACTTCCGCGATATTGTCGAAGAGGCAAGAGCAGTAATACTGGCAGGAGGAACCATGTCGCCCGTAAGTTGACACTCTTCTTCCAAACCACAGCTCGTGCCTAACAAGCTATCCAGATGTCCGACTACAGCACCCAACTCTTCCCCTATCTCAACAAGACACGAATAACGACACTTTCCTGCGGCCACGTAATCCCAACCACAAACCTTTTCGTCAGTCCCGTGGTGACATCCCAGAACAACACCGAGTTCAACTTTAGCTTCTCGTCTCGCAACCTTACTTCCACAATCACCGCCCTCGGGGACTCGATCCTCGAACTGCTACCTACAATCCCTCATGGCTGTGTAGCTTTCTTCCCAAGCTATAATTACCTCGATCAAGTAGTAGCACAGTGGCAAAAGTCCGGTCTGTGGACAAAAATGCAAAAGGCAAAACAAATCTTCAAAGAAACCCAACAGACGGGAACAGAAGATACATTAAATGCCTACACCACAGCAGTAAAAACCTCTTCCACAGGAGCTTTCTTGTTAGCAGTCATCGGCGGCCGCCTCAGCGAAGGCATAAATTTTTCCGACGAATTGGGGAGATGTGTAATGGTCATCGGCCTCCCATACGCAAATCCCAATACCGCAGAGCAAAAGGCAAAGATCAAGTATATCGAAGAAAAGGCTGGTGGTGGTGCAGCAGCGGCAAGAGATTTTGCAGATAATACTTGTATGCGGGCTGTCAATCAAGCGATCGGAAGAGCAGTTCGTCACAAGAATGATTGGAGTGCGATTTTGCTGTTTGATGGTAGGTATACGCAAAAGAGGATTCAAGATAGGTTGCCTGGGTGGATCAAGGCGAGTTTGGGACAGACGGCGAGGACGGGCTTCAATGATGTAGAGGCGGGATTTAAGAGGTTCTATGCTGGGAAAGCAAAGGGGGTTGCAGTGTAGCATAACACGTAGAATTTCGTTACGCGCTGAAGATGTGGGAGGGATCTGTCAAGATTCATAGAAACATCGCCATATTTCTTGCGTGTTGTGCAGTCCAGCAAAGCAACATATGCCTTCAGAAAAGAATGGGGGTATCAATTTCATGGCACCTATCGCCCGAATTTCATAAAATTTCATCCTCTTTCTTACTTCTTCACAGTCTTCGCCTTTTCCGCGGCATGCATAGCAGCCCTCTGGCTCCTACTTCCACCCAACTTGGGCCCCTTGAGACTCTCCAACTTATTGGCGCCATAAGTCGGTGGAGGCGGTGCAGCAGTCCTTCTAACCGCCCTCTCTTCAGCCGCAGCATAAAAGTTTCTCTTGAATTCTTCAGCCATGCGTTCATCGGCGTCTTGAGTGTCGTCGGAAGAAGGCTTGGGTTGTGTGGTAGAGGAAGGGGTTTCGTAGATGTTGAGTTGGGATTCGCGGAGGATTTGGTCGACCATTGCGTCGCGAGCTATGTCTGCACTGTTGCGACGGTTGCGCCAGTGCGGTTTGCGAGGTGGTTTCTGAGGACGGGTGGTTGTGGTTGTTGTTGGGACGGGTTTGGTCACGTCGACTTGGTGCAGGTGGCCTTGAGAGGCTGAGGATTGGTTCTCATTCTGCTGTGCGGTTGCACTCGAGCTAGGTGTGGGTTCTGCTGGTATAGATGATGACTGTGTCGGAGCTTCATGTGATGGAGTCAAGCGGGCCAATTTGGAGTCTACATAGGCCATCCTTGGACTGTCAGTCTTTTCTGTGCCTCGTAGGATTGGACGGGTAGTAGGAATACGCACATATGCTTGTCATCTGCCGAAGCGATATGTCCTGTAGGAGCAACGAAGCGGGCTTGAGCATGCTCGACGGCATTCAGTGGCGTGGGAGGAGCGTTCGTATCGACGACGCTGCTGGTACCGCTGTCGTTGGCTGTGCGTGTTGATGAGAAGGCCACACCACCTTTTCGGGAGCCCAGCGGTCTGACATAGTTCAAGGGTGTTTCTGCTTCGGCCTCTTGTTGCTTCTTCTCCACCGTCGTCGCTGATCTGGGCTGTGTCGCTACATCGCCTTCAGGGGTCTCATCATCTTCGCGTCTCTTTCGAAAGACCTTTCTGCGTTTCGACGGTCTGAATACCGGTCCTTCGTTGTCGTCGACCATGATGTGTGTGTCGAGAAAGTTCAGATCATGGTTCAACAGGCAGCCGGGCTCTTTCGTCATGTTTTGCATGTGACTCGCCAAGACAATCCTTCTCCCACCTTCCTGCTGGCATTCGACTTCTATACCGCTATCATGTACAGAGAGCCAATAGATTGTCGTCTCTCAACAAGCATTGTCTTATTCCCTATGGTGTTGTGCATTGCTGTAGCTACACGCGTTACATACCTCAGCATATGGAGAGTTCCCTTGTGCCAATTCGCTTACCATTTCCATCTTTGTCCTCTGTCCCTTTCTCCGCGCTACCCGAGTGACAATTATTAAGCAAGTCCATCCAATTCCACACCATCTTTGAATCATAACATTTGCCTCTTCCCACTTTTCCTATATAGACCACATCTGCATCACCATCGCTGTCCAAAAGGTCGACAATTGCCCACCCTGGCTTTCCGCGCATCTCTTCGCAAAATGACAAACTACAACATCTCCATCGTCAGCGACACAGTCTGCCCTTGGTGCTATGTAGGCAAGAACCGCCTCCAAGTCGCCATCGACACGCACAAAAAGACTTTTCCAAACGACACATTCACCACAACCTGGTTTCCATTCTACCTAAACCCTGATGCGCCCAAGCAAAGCAGAGACAAGCAAACCATCTACGTCGAAAAGTTTGGCGAGCAAAGAGTAAAAATGATGCAAGCTCGTCTGTCAGAAATCGGGCGTGAATTAGGGATCAACTTTGCTTATGGAGGAAAGAGTGGCAATACTAGGGATTCGCATAGAGTGGTGCAGTTGGCAAAGACCAAGGGAGAGGAGACGCAGACGAGGGTTATGGAGAAGCTGTTTAATGCTTACTTTGAGGTCAATGACGATATCACCGATCATGCTGTTTTGACAAAGGCGGCTGTTGCTGGTGGCCTTGAAGAGCAGGAGGTCAAGGAGTGGTTGGCGAGTGACAAGGGTGGTCCTGAGGTTGACCGCGAGGTTGCTGCCGCTCAGAGGAGGTTCATCACTGGTATGTTTCCTGGGTTCAGAACCATCATATTCTGTTTTCTGACTTTTCCTTAGGTGTCCCTCACTTCACTTTTAACAACATGTACGAAGTCGGTGGTGCAGAGGAACCTGCCACTTTCCTGCAAGTTTTCAATGAAATCAAGAAGCGTGAGGGAGCAGATACCTCATCCACCACTCAGGTATCATCCGGCAACACCTGCTAGGTCGACCAAGTCACACTATCAATGAACGAGGCTCGGAAACATGCATCTGAAATAATGCCATCTTGTGCTAGAATATAGAATTGGATGATGATAATAATAAATACATAAATGCAACAAAGATTTCTTATGCCCTTCTCCGCTAAGTGAAAATGCAACTTGTCAAAGCAGCAAATTAATCGTGTTCCGCTCGTATGCTTCTTTTTTGCTTTTTGTTGAAAAACAAGCTTCTCTCTCACAATGTCCTTCCATGTAGATTTTGTTTCCCTCTTCTCAAGCGCCGGGATGACATGCCTCCGTATTCATGAATCGTCAAAGCAGTCCTTCCAAAACATATATTGACAGGTGGTTTCCCTTCGAGGAGATTCATTTTTCTCCTCCTACTTGGTTCTTTGCCCACCGATAGGTCCAAGAGTGGTCTCGCTCTTTCCAGGCAGAAGACCAATAGGAGAGACCGAAGGCTTCTTGGATGAGCTCTCGAACTCGTCTTCTTCTTCCATAGAGAACAGGCCTTGGTCCTCTTCTTCAATTGTCTCATTACGGCCCAGGCTGTTGCTGCTAATTCCTCTGTCGAGCCCGCCGCGGAGAGCAGCGCGAGAATCGTTGGAAGAAGTACGAGGAAGCAATGAGGGAGATTTCTCGGAGATCCTGGTACTCTGTAGCTCGCGAGTGAGCATCGACATGCTTGCTTGTTTCGGCGGACTGCCAATAAGCGAGCCAAGGTCGCCTCCAGCAAGCGAGGAGGAGCGCAATGAGGATGGTCGGAGGGGAGATCCGATGTGACCAAACCCGTTCTCTCCCTCCTTGCGGTATGAGCCCGAGGACCAGATTGAGCTATATCTCGAAGGACTGCCAGTATGTGGGCTAATACTGCCCACTTTGTTATCCATAGGGATTTGTCCGTTCGATATCGCGCGACGGCCAGCGGACAGGAAGGAGGGGTTAATGTCATCATCAATCTGCTGCGAGGGTCTGCGCAACTTCTCTGGGGGCAGAAGCTCGTGTAAACTCGATGGCAGAAGGTCCTCACCAATACCCTCCTCTTCACTCTCCTCAGAATCAGTGGCATCCGGTGGGAAGTGCGAATAGAAGGAAGGTCGTGTGCCGACACTAGCAGACATCATGGGTCTGGGTCGTGAGAATCTCTCCGAGTGCAAAGGTCGCTTGCCAAAGCTCATTGGCTCCTCAAAGGTAGGAGGGGATGAACCGGCCAATACGCCATCGAGAGTTGTGTCTCCTAGGCCTCGCAGGGTATTGCCGAGGAAAGCCTTGTTCGGTAGGGAGGAAGGAGGTGACTCAAGACCATGGCCGAGGCGAGGAGGAACAGACGAAGCGAATGGACCGTGACGAGCAGCATGTGAAATGCCCTGACTGTCGAACGATCCGGGCAAAGGTGCATCTAGCACGCTCAGACCTCTAGCATTCGGCGAGGCTCCGAAGCGGTTGTCGTTCAAAGGAGAGCCAAAGGTGTTGCTAGGGTCTAGCGAGAGGGGCTGTGAAGCCTGTAGGTACGGCGCGGGGTTTGGGATGTTTGGCACATCTTCTTGCTTTGAGTATCCCATCTCTTGCGGCTGCTGCTGTTGTTGCTGCGATGCCAAATCATTGGCTTGCATGGTGAGCAATGATGGTGGAGCGGGAGCGTAGGGTTGAGGGCCACGGCGGCCGTAGTTGAAAGGCTGGCCGCCGCGAGGGGGCCTGTTGATGACTCGACCATCAGGAAGGATATGTGCGAGGGCGCATCCTTGGCCGAATCTACAGCTGCCCTGGTATAGCGAGTCAGCGGCATGCAAGTGCAGACACATGCGACAATGGCCCAAGTACCTTGGCAAAGTATTTGCAAGGCGCATTCTGCGTCATGGGGTCCATGTCGTGAGAGAATTGACAGGCCGCGCCGGCTTGACAGGTGCCAAATGGATAGAACTTGCATGGCACATGCGACGTGTCTGAAACCATATGTTAGATATGCGAGGGCTCGAGAGCTCGACTGGCCATACTCTTTGCTTTGGGAGGACTGCGGGCGCCGGCGAAGGCTGCGGCTGAGTTTGGCTGGGGAAAGTCCCTCGACATGTTTTGAGCAAAGGAGGCGCTGCTCGAGCGCCTGTGAGGCGTGTTTTCTTCGACACTCATGGCCAGATTGCCAGCCAGCACAGGTTGGTGGTGGGGTGTGGAGAGGGGCAATGTTGGCAGGAGGGAGAACAGCGTTACAGGCGGAGGAGGATCGGAGCGTTGCGGCAGAAAAGGTGTCGAGAGGGGAACGAGAGGAGCGAACGCTAACAACGCCGCTGCCTGTCGAGCTGAGAACCGTCGCACTGTAGACCACTGGTGGATTGCTTCTTGTTGTGTATCGCCAGTCTTGTGCTTGAGCGGGCTTGTGAGATGATATCTTTTGCTCGAGTCCGAGAACGCTCGAACATGTGAGCCGATTGGTCACCTGCGCGACTTCGCAATGCCCTCCGCTCATCACGTTCACCTTCCGGGCTATCTTGGCCGGTATCCACCTGTGCTCCACCTCAAGGCAAAGACGAGATAGCGGTAAGTGTTCGGCTATTGCTTGGGTCGTCTGCGGTTTTGCTGGCTCTTCTCATCGATTCGGAGTGGCAGGAAGCTGCTTCGTGCTTGGATATTTGACGGCAATGGCGAGTCTGAGGAACCGTGAAGCTCCCTCACATAACCCGAGCACGAGGAGCAGTCTGTAAACATGGATCCTCGATAGTCTTGCGTATCCGATCATACAGAAGTCGCCTTACATCAACTTGAGGCCATCTGACCTCTAATCGGACTAGGATATGGATCATCAGCGTGTCATCTTCCTTCCGTAGGAGACTTGACTGACTCTCAAACTCTGCGGATGAAGAATTGGCATCAAATCTCTTTGTACAAAGAAGGCCTTCTGCTACGACTATTGGCGTGGAGCTTTCTTTGGTCGCACAACAGCCATATGCTTCCTCACCGCCACAGAGAGCGTCATGGGTGCAGCTTACCGCACGAGCTGTTTCTCTCTGATCCATACCCTTTGTTCTTGGCATATGAGATACTGGACACCTCTTAACACATGGTCAATTGGCAACTGCTGTGTCACTGTGCGGCATTGATATGTTGACATCCTGTTCCTGAAATTTGGTGTTGCCGTTCCGCGAGTTCCACGAGCAAACGAGGCTATCCGGCAAAGCGAGTCCAACTTATTTAGTGGTACTGATGTAGGAACCCTCACATGGACGCACGATCGCTTCCAAATCGTGGAAGGGGTAGATTTGCGCCTGGTGGTATAGTATGGTTATGGACTGCGAAGGTATAGATGAGTGCGTTGGATAGGCAATTTTGGGGACAAGGAGGAGCAAAAGAAGGAAGCCATGTTTGAAGTGATGTTAGAGGGGCAAGTACGATGAGGGGCAGTGGTCCATCTTTTCCAGGATGCCGTAAAGAGATGGCCACTTTCATGACATGCATCAGAATTCACAAGCTGCTGCTGACTTGAGGCGGGAGGGGTTACAGAGACAAACGGAACCATACGACTATCCATCGCTATGGCTGTGTGATTGGTTGTGACCAACAACAGCGTGCCCCTGCCAGCCTAAATTGCCGTCACTGTTCGTACTTTCCTCGTTTACTTTTTTCCGCACCTCACTTTCGTTATAACACAACACAACACTCGTTCTTTTCGTTTCTTCCTTACCCAAGTCATTCATTGCTTCATCTGTCAACCTCAGCATGCGTCTGACAACTTCTCTCGTGGCATTGAGCCTCTTCGGCCTTTCTCTTGCTACCGGCGGTACCCAGAAGTAAGTCCATAACATCTGCGCGTGACTTCTTCAAAGATTGCGCAATCTTCTATCTTCTGCGTACTTGCTGATACGCCATCTTAGCGCCTTGTCTTCGTGCGAGCCTGTCACTGAGACTGTCACCGTCTCATTCTGCCAGAGCGAGATTGCTTTCCCCTCTACAGTCAACTCGGCTACCACAGAGTCGTTCTCAACCATCACCAGCTACTCGACTCTGACCAACTATGTGACTGTGACTCCTCCTCAGTCTTCTGCTGGCCCTGAGTCTACTGTCTCGGGCTATTCCTACATCGATCAGGATGGCACAACAAGCTGGATCAATGGCGCTTCTCCTACTGGCAGCTTCAGTGAGACTCTGACCCAGACTGTCGAGGTAACCGTCTTCCCTACTCCCAGCGATGATCCTGAGGTTACTATTACCCAAACCACGGTCATCACCATCACACCTCCTGCTGTGACTTCCTTCATGCCACAGTTCAGCAGTGCCTTGGCTGGTAGTTCGGATGAAGACACCTCAACCTCAACTGTCACTTCTTACCTGACCAAGAGTATCATCTCGGTCCTGACTGTTTACTTGTCGTCGAAGAGCTCCAAGTCTGTTGCTCTCATGACTTCATCGCACACAGTTCACACCGTTACTGGACCTCCAACCTCTACCACGATCACTGTCGAATTGGCAAGCACCTCAGAATCAGTGTGTTCTGTCAGCTATGTGGATGTGACCACCGATCTGACCTATACTGTTTTTGCTACGCCTTCCGCCGGCTTCACTTCCGCCCTCAACAGTGTCGGCAATCTCAGCTCTCCCGCTTGGGCTGCATCTGCCTGGAACGCTACTCTGCATTCTTCCAAGTCTTCGGGCGTCTCAGGTGCTGTCACGACCCCCACTGCTTCGCTAGTGTCTTCTGTCCCCGTTGGAGCTGCTTCGCAAGAGAGTACCTCTGTTATCTCATCGATAATCCCATCGTCGGCCTACCGTCAAGGTCAGAACGCCAGCTCAACCTTGGCCTCGGCTAATGGATATCTGCCATTCGTTCCAGCCCCTGCATACTCGCGTACCTCGTCGACCTTGACCAAGGTTTACAGCAACACTTCGATCTCTATGCCTACCTCGAGCGTGTGTGGTGAACATGGTGACTTCACCTTGACTGTGAGTACTTACCATTCTCCTTTCGTAGGATAGGACTGACATGAACATGTAGTGGGATGATGAGCCCAACTTCTCGCCTACAGAGCCCATCACTGTGTCTAGCCAAGCCTCGCCTGTCTCCAACCCATACCACCACCTGTACTTCTCGGATGGCTTTGTTTACGCACCACCCCCATCTATGCCCTTCCTGCCTGTCTCGCCTCCTCACCTTGTCATGTTCGTTGCCAATGAGACTAGCGACAACCACAACCTCAACGAGGGAGGACAAGTTTCTGGCGACATTGAAGCCGGCATACGTAGACGCTCAAGCGCATTCTGGTTCAACGCCCACAGCGCCTATCTTGGATGTGACAATCGCTCTACCGATCAATGCAAGCTGCAGATCACAGGCCTTGTCTACCAAGAGGAGACCAAGTCTGGAGTGGCAGCATTCCATCAGACTGTGTTCCTTGCTCCATGTCTCCTGCCCGATCACTGCGAACTCAAGCAGGTCCACTTTGACTTGTCTATGAAGGCACTGAGCGGTCTTCGCATCGAAGCCTCTGTCAACGATGAACCTGTCTCTTGGTTCATGGACAACCTCGCCCTCGGCTGGTCCAACAACACTTGCGCTGCTGGACTTCTGAGAGAAGAAAGCCAGTAAAAAGGCCGATTTTGGGGTCAAATGATTGTAATAATAGCAACTAGTGAGACAGGCAGGACTTGTCTTGAGCATACAAATGGGATATGAAGGGAAAAGAGCGGTTTCAAAGTTGCGGCAGATGCAATACGTAGACACTTAAGTAACAAGAGTGTATCTGAAATGAACGGTCTGCTCAACATGCAAGTGACCAAGTGATGTCTTGCTCAAGTTCAAATGAGAGAAGTTGATTCTCGAGGTCATTTCTTGGCAGTGAGCATTCGCGACTTCGCGCAGCGTCGCGCTTTCCTTCACACACCCACGCCGTCATCATCACTACGCCAGCGCTTTCCAAGTGCCGATCTCTGGGCACACATCACATCCGCTATCTCTTTCATTCCTGGAAACTGGCTTAAGCGACGACACCATCATCATGAGTCAACCAGGCGGCGCGCCGCAAGCGGCCTCGGCCTACCCTCCTGATATGATCCGTCCCGAGAAGATCGCAAACATTCCCATGCTCTCGGCTGAGAAGAAAGTCACTTATACCGAAGGTCTGACCAAGTTGTGGACTGCACTGGAAGCCAATCCTCGTGGTAGCGAGACTCACAACAAGGCAACTGCAAAGATCAAGGAAGTCTCGAGGGAAATTATGCGCCATATCACCCAGTGGAAGGCCAACAGCCAGAATCAACAGCAGCGACCACAGCAATCGCAAGCTCAAGCTCCGCAACAGCCTCAGCAACCTCAGCAACCACAACCACAGCAAGCGCAACCCAACACT
Source organism: Aureobasidium melanogenum CBS 110374 (assembly GCF_000721775.1). Taxonomy (NCBI): domain Eukaryota; kingdom Fungi; phylum Ascomycota; class Dothideomycetes; order Dothideales; family Saccotheciaceae; genus Aureobasidium; species Aureobasidium melanogenum. Next base: position 162,406 of record NW_024470077.1, on the reverse strand, counting down.
CAGCAGCAGCCCCAGCAGAACCAGCAACCCCAAATACCCAACTCTCAGCCGCAACAACCTCAACAACAGCAGCAGCAACAACAACATCATCCTCAACAAGCACAGCAGCAAATTCCTCAACAGCAGCAACAACAGCAGCAGCAGATCAACCGAGTCCCGGGTAACATTAACAACTTCCCTCTTGGTCCACAGGCAAAGGCCTTCCTCAACGGCTTCAAGGTCTTCCCTCCCACCACCATTATTCCAAACACTCCCGAATACGAAAACTATAAGAGAAGCATTATGAGTACTTTGACCAGGCTCGTTACCATGCAGGAGAGCAGCGTCAGTCGCTTCCAGCAGACACACGAGAAGATCACACAGATGGAAAACACTGGACAGACAGCCACACCAGACTTGGTTTCGGCAAGAGACGCCGCTCGAATGGGTGTTCAAGACGCCAAATCAAAGATTGACACTGTTCGTAATGAGAACGAAAAGAACCGACTCGCATGGGCCGACAAGTCGAAGCCGCCGCAACAGAACAACTCGCAGACTCCCATGCCTCAACAACAACAGGTTGCCTCTCCTTACAACCAGTCTGCCGCGCAGGCAAACAACCCAGCTTCGGCCATGAGCCCTGCTGTGCCCTACCAGCAACAATCGACCGTCCCAATGCAGCACCAGCAGCAGCAGCAACAGCCGCAGCAGCCCATCGCTCGTCCTCCCAATCAACAGCAACCCTACCAATCACCCGCTCCGTCTGGACAGCCCCAGGCTCTCTCTCATGCCGACGCGATCAACCAAGCCCAACGCACTTACTCGGCCCAACAAGTACAAGGAGGAGGCACACCCACCTCTCAGCCTGGCGGACAAGCATTCAATCATACTCAGCAGACCGCTCTCAATGTTGGCAATCCTAAGTTCCCTATCCCTAAAAATCTGCCAACCTCAGGCACTCACAATCCCGTGCCGCTTGGTCCCGCTCGTCCTACCTTCGGCGGTCCCAGCAATGGTGCTCCCGGTATGATGGGTCAGCCTGCTGTTCAGAAGACACCCCACTTTATCCTGGAGGGCGAAGGAGACCGCGTGCTGAGCAAGAAGAAATTGGACGAATTGGTCAGACAAGTCACAGGTGGCGGTGAAGGCGATGGTCTCACTCCTGACGTCGAAGAATCCGTCCTCACTCTTGCCGATGACTTTGTGGACAGCGTCATCACTGCCGCCTGTCGCTTGGCCAAGATCAGACCTAACACGACTCTTGACATTCGTGACATTCAAATCATCCTCGAGCGCAACTACAACATTCGTGTCCCAGGTTATTCCCTGGATGAGGTTCGCACAGTGCGCAAGTTCCAGCCTGCCCCTGGATGGACTCAAAAGATGAATGCCGTGCAAGCTGCCAAGGTTATGGGAAAGAACGACGCATAGGATGCTGTCGGCTTCAGCCCAAGACGGGCAGTACAGGCACCAAGACTCGGAAAACGAAAAGAACAGTCCTGATGGTTTATACTCAACAAATTTGCTTTGAAGCGAGGAGTTCTGGGAATGGGAGAAATTGAAAATTTTCATTGATGATTTGGCGGCTCTGGGGCAGGGAATGATTTATTCAATCAACTTGTAGTACTGGGATGCTCAAATGGGCCATCACGACAGAGGGGAGTGACCTATGGCCATCCTTCTCAGGTGGCTGCATCTCTTCATTACTAGCATTGATACAGCACAAAAAAGAATGCAAGTATTGCTTGAACATAACGTTTCATCAATAGCCATATATCTCCTTTGCTCTCGCAGCAGTGTCATCATCATAGGCTAAAGTCGACAACATGCTATTCGCATCCTTCTGCCTGAAAAAGAACATATCCATCTTACACTCTGCAATCTCATCATCATCCTCACCTTCATCAACCACAAAAACAAAAAGCAACCCTCGATCGTCCACATCCTCAGCTGTCACCACAATAAACGCAGTAGGATACCATTCTAAATCCAAGGCTCCGTATTGTGACTTGCTTTGGCCTGGCGCTACTTTATCTAGCTTTACGTGGGCTTCGAGGATATCGCTGAGTTTCTTGTTTGCGAAGTTGTGAGAAGGGGCGACGCGGACGAGGTGAGAGCCCTGATTTCCTTGGCCTTCGTACCATTCTGCATCCAAGGCGTTCGCGATTTCTTGTATGCGCTCGTCGCTGATTTCGATGAGAGTGTAGAGGGCGAATGAGGCGTTCATCCAGGAGTAATCGCCGTAGAGACCTAGGGCTGGGCAGGTGGGTGGGAGGGCGAGGTCCATTAGTGGAGCTATTTGATGAGCCAGGATGGTACTCGGCTGCATATAGATGTCCAGATCAAGGTTGGGTGTGGGAAAGAGTAGGTTGGTATTAACCTCTCTTGGTGGAAGGGGCGATTTGGTCAGGGTTGCACCATTCACATACTATGTAAGCATGTTTTTGGCTTTTCTCGGTTCTATATCAGACTTGATGTTTATGTGTACTTCTAGTCAAATTCCATGAAGCATCGACTATCATGTTTTGAGACTGAAGTAGTGGAAATGATGGTTGTGGCTGAGTTATATGGGTTCAAAGAATTTGACATGCTCATTTTCAGACTGTCTACCCAGACTATACAACAAGCGAATCAACCACACAGATAATAAACCAAGTGGGACCAATAAATATCATGACGTGTTTTTGATAAGTTGGACAAATCGAATCGTCAATTTCATGAGTTAGGAGGAATATTTTCTTCTGATATGCGAACACTACTTCATGCTTGCAACAAGCATATCCATCAATCCTGTCATTATGCCTAACACCAGAAAATGCAAACTATTTCTTCATTCATCACGGTTTCCCATGTCTACTCACATCCACAGACACAACTTTCCACTAGCAGTTCCTGCAGCAATCCAATCCTTGCTCTGGTGGAACTGTGCAACACTAGGCACAGCAGTAATACCATCACCTCCAAGCTGAGCCAACTGTTGTCCGTTTGAGGCATACACATCTACGAATCTATTCATGTTTCCAATGACGAAGCGTTGAATGTTGTCGGCTGGTTGGAGTTGCCATTGCGCACGAAGACTGTGATTTCGTCGTTAGCAAAGATGTTCTCGAGCCCGTAAAGGGGAAGGGAGTATACGTACATGGTAACCCAGCGACCAGTCTGGTTGTTATGAGGAATGATAGTCGTTGGTGTCATTTGTTCTTCATTCAACTCTGTACCAGCAGCCAGTGTTCCCACACTGCTGAAGTCATAAATCTTTACCGTGTCATCGTAACTCGCTGTAGCGATTTGGCCTGCCGAGTTGAAAGCTGCGTGTGAAACACTCAATCTGCTTTCGTGAGCTCCAATCTCTACTGGGGCTTTATCGTCGCCATCGCCTTTCAGCATTCTCAAGTCCCAGAGGCGTAGATAGCGATCTAGTGATGCGGTAGCGAAGATGTGAGGATGTGCGGGATTGAGACTGAAGCCGCCGATTTTCTTTTCTGATAATGCGAAGATGTCGGTGCCCTTGCCCGGTTTGGACCTTGTGTCGTGACGGCCAAAGTTGCCATTCAGTGTACTGAAGAACAGAGTATGGAGATCGAATTGCGACATCTCGACACCGCTCAGAGGTTCATCATCGTCTTTCGAGATGGGTGCGTAGGCTTCTACGGCTACGCCTTTTTGGAGATCGAGTTTGCGAATTGAGCTGTCGTAACTGGCAGAATACAAAGCGTTTGGATCGTGAGGGGAGAACTGGAAGGCAGATATCGTGCGTGTATGGATTTTGAGTGTCGTTATTGAGGGCTTGACTTCTTCAGAGTCTTCTTCGTCATCATCTTCGTTCTTTACACCAGGCGTGAGTTGCTGCGAAGCATCGAAAAGACCCAAGCTTCCCAGCTTGTCTCCAGCGAAGACAAGGGCTTTGTCGGTGGTTGGATGGAAGCCCAAAGAGTAGATTCTCTCGGGAGTGATTTTGATCTGATTTGGTTCGAAGCCTTCCCACAATTCCAGATTGCTCATGCGTTCTCGGAGCTCCTTCAATTCCTTGTCGGTGGTTTCCTTGATGTCTTGGGCAGTGAATGTTCGTTCGCCCGGATTGGCAGGTCCTACGAGTCGCAGGAAATTGCCACTCTGATCCCAGTCCTTTCCTGCAACAACGACATCTGAGAAACGCAAGTCCTCAGAGACACGCTGTCGTTTGGCTCGCTCGGCTTGGGCCAGCAGTTCCGACTCTTCCTCTGCTTTTCTTTTTGCAATCTCGCTGTCTGCGACAATGCCTCGTAGTCGACTCGACGTTCTCCGTGGCTGGACCTCCTCTTTCACTTTTTGCACAGGCGTCTTCTTCTTTTTGGCAGCCTTGTCGGGAGTGGCGCGTGAGGGTTTCTTGGGCGCGATACCAGCGGATGCAGCTTCAAGTTGCAATTGACGAAGCAGAGCTTGGTTTTTTGCTATGTTTTCCTGTCGTTGCAACTCATATTCGCTGAGCTCGGCGGCAGACTTCTTGGGCATGATGAGATGTTATGTTGGTGATGACAGTTTGGCACTTTGGCTCTCTCGAGAAAGTTGAGGGAGACGCGAATCTCGAATCTCGCGTTTTTGGTGACGTGCATGCGATCGGTCTCTGTCGATCCAAAATTCCGATCGAAAACACTTTTGGCTCGACCAACAAGTGCTATATCACAATCTAGATCAACTTTGCGACACAAGGATATACCGGCCTGCTGGACAGGCGGAAAATCATACTGAAGAGCTGGATACTGGCGCATATCACACTATCGCCACAGAGCGCCAACCAGCTGAAACAATTCCATAATTGAAAAATGTCTGGATGCGCAAATGCTGGTCAAGCTCTCGGCAGAGGCTTGAAGTTGTACACGTCCAGGAACACTTATACGTTACCCTTTCTCTACCAAACACCAACACTGCGCCGCTATTACAGCGCATTACAAGACCTGGCCAAAGAGAACGCCTCAAAGACCGACCGGAAGCCCAAGATCAAGAGACCACCTCGAGAACCTACGTCCACAATCGCCCACACCACGACCGAGCCTGGGTATGAAGAGTTCGTGCCCTTCGAGACTCCTGGAGCTGTCGAATCAGCTGTCGTGCAAGATACAATCCAAGGAGAGTCTCTTACAGGGACAGAGCGTCATGCTTTCGCCCAACTCGAAGCTCTAGCAAATGCTCCTAAGCGATCTGCTACCAAGAGAAGGGAACTAGCGCGACAAAATACGTTCATAAGTCTAGACGACGTTCTCAACGAAGCAATCACAGCCATCGAGGCCAGCGAAAAGCAGGATCTAGATGTCGAGCACAGGATCCGTGCAAACGCAAAGAAAAGCGCAACTGTACTCACAAAAAAATTAGAAAGAGGTGGCGCCGTCGCAGCAAAGACAGCAGAAACTGGAAAGAAGCTCGGAAACATCGAACAAGACATCCTAAGTCTCACCTCCGATACAGAATCATTCGACAAACAAGAACAAAAAGGGGAAAGCGAATTCCAGAAACTCAGTCGTGAAGATAGACGCACCCTAGGCACTCTGCACAATGCATCTACCGATACAATGCTCTGGGAAATTCTAGAAACACGTCTGTTCTCTCAAATCGCCCAGCTACACCTCGACAGTCCAGCCCCTGCCGCCGCAAACATTACCCCCGAGCGACGTCGCTTCCTGATGCAAACCTTTCCTTTACGTCTAGTCACCGCAGCTTCAATACTGCGAAGACACTTCCCAACCTCCAACCTCATCCTCGCCATCCTCCCACGTCTCAAACAACTAGGTCCCTCGGCCTACGCACTAGCAACCACCGCAGACCTCTACAATCAACTCCTCGCCTTCTACTTCCGCAAATTCTCCGACATCGACACTTGCAATGCTCTCCTTCAAGAAATGGAAGACAACATCATCGAACCCTCTGCCTCGACCCTAAAAGTCCTAGACTATATCCTGCAATACCGTACCGATTGCGTCAAAAACAATAAACTAGGTCCAGCGGTAAAGTCTTTGTTTACGACGGAAAAATACCGTAGGGATTTTGCGGTCATGGAGAAGTGGAGGGCCAAGGTTGAGCAGAGTTTGGCTGAGCAGGAGAGTAGAACGCAGAGAAAGCTTCAGGAACGTGAGATGAGGAGTAAGGAGGAGCTGGAAGAGTTGGAATTGCCAGGTCTTTCCTACCGGCCAATTAGGGAGGTGGAAAAAGGGGAGCAAATGGCGAGGATTGAGTCTTGAGGTTGCCAGAGCGATGGTTCCCTCGCTGTAAACTTATGTACGAATATTTCATGAAGATGGCTTGAAAATCCCTTGAGTTTGTTTCGTATAAGAATATTGTTCTAGGTTTCTGGTATCTGTCTGGTGCTTCTAAGATGGATATGATGTAAGAGGAGAGCGAAAGCAACAGGTCATGGCAAGAAAGAGCAGAGAGATGAAAAACAGCCAAATGCAAAATGCGAAAACGAGAACATGATATGCGTGAAACAGCCAATCCGCATCACTAACTCCACTCCAATCGTACAAAATGATGAAGACATGCGAACGCCCAGGTCCCGCCTCGAAGACGCCATCGTGTACACCCATGGCTCAAACCTCGCCCCAACCACCCAAGACACCCTCATTAGTGCTTCCAACACTAACCACACTGCCAGTGCTGCTCGGGAAGTCCCAGTAACGGCGTGAGCCTCCAGAACGCGTGCGCTTGGTGCTTTGGCTAGCACAGCTACTGCTCTGTGCACGGCGATGCATGAGTGTGTGCAACAAGACACTCTCACGTCTACGTTGTGCAGACACCGAGGCTGCGTGGGAGACTAGCGGGTGATGTCGTCTGATGAGATCGGCTCGACGTCGTGACTCTGGAGAAGTGCCTAGTGCCGAAGCCGTAACGGTAGCATTGCTGGGTGAGGCCCAGTCTGCTGGTAGAACGCTCTGCGATGCTGGTTGTGTTTGTGTTTGTGAGTCAACAGGGGTCGGTGATGGTGGACGTGATGTAAAGCGGCTACGAAGGTATCTGAATACCACGCCAATGTCCAAATCGCGCTCCCAATACTCGGCTTCTTGATCCTTGGCTTGTTGTGGCGCTTCATCTTCGGCCGATTCTTGAGGTTGTTCTGGAATGCCCCATAGAGAAGTGTCTGCTTCAACAGCAGGTGATACAGGAGGGTTTGTGAAAGTAGGAGCAAAAAGAGGAGGAGCAATGTTAGAGTCGGGGGCATCGATGGAGTGCGCTGTCGCAGTGGACGCGGGGATCTGCCGAGATTGTGATTGAGCGGACTGATCAACCTGGTAAGATTTATACGTGCTGAAAGTGCGATCTTGGCGATCGTTTTCGGCAAGTTTGTTGGCGAGTATACCAAGCTCCTTCGCAATTCTGTTCAGGAGCCGGTTCTCCCATACTCGATCTTGATGTGCTGAAAAGGCTTCAGCCAAAGGAGACTGCTGAGTTGGCGTCGTTTGAGATTCTGGAGCGAGTTCTTCGCCAAATATGACGGATAGAGTGGTGTCATCCAAGCCCATGAGATCTTTGATGACTCTGCGAGTGACACGCTGCCAAAATGACTCGGTCTCAGTGTCTGTACTTGATGCAGCATTCGAAGCAGTACGTGAGGCGATTGATAGTCTCCGTCTCCGTCTGCGAGTCTCCTTTTCGATCTCCTCAAGCACGGCACGACTTTGCTCCAAACGCCACTTCTCGATACGCAGTCGCCTCTCCTCTTGTTTGTCCGTTTCTAGATCCTCCAGGACATCGAACTTGCGCTGGACACTGCTGCGCCGTCGTTGAGGTCGACGTCGATTGGTTGGATTATATCTCTCAAACTGCCATAGATGTTCTTGAACATTGTCGTTGTTATGATAGAGTGCGGGGAAAGAGCCCATGCCATCATGGTTAGGCAGCACTGCACCACCACTCTGATCGAGAGCGAAGGATGGATGGAAGGTATGTAGGCCGTCATCTAGACTGTCCAGCTCTTCTTCTTCATCTTCGTCAATCTCGGTGCCCTGGCAGGTGCCCTCAGCATCATCGTCGGTTTGCCTTTGATTCGAACGGTCGCCAGTTTCAATAGAATCAAGGTCAGAATAGCCAGGCGCTTGTTGAATGTGAGAAGTTTGTGAGGTATACGAGGTCAAAGAGGGCTCTGTTTCGTGTTGTGGTGAGAAGAGGATCCACTCTTGCGACTCATCCACTCGACCGTGATGTGTGGCGTCATGGGCGACAAGGGAGTGTGGGATAGATACTGGTCGTTGGATTTGACGCCGCTGCTGGAGCGGCTGTCGGAAGGCCATGTTGGCTTGATGGTTGTGCGTAGCTTAGGATGGAGGTTCGGATTCTTCTCAGGAGAATAGGTGCAAGCAAGGAGTGCTTTGGGTTGGCTGCAGTTGATGTTGCTTGTTGCACACGAGACAGCATGCGTCGTCGATCTGGGGTATTGCTTCTTATCGTACGGAGTCGCCGTTTATTGATGTACAGACAACAGCATCAGTATTCCATCACTTCCATCATGCAAGCAGCAAGACAAAAACGAAAGGCTTGCAGAAAAGGCATCAAACGAATAGCTAGACTCATGCGCCTGCTCGACGAGTCACGATACATTGCTGAGCGCATGGCACCATTCCTGCCTGACATGGCCTGTTTCCTCGTGAGCCCATCGTGACGCACTAGCCACAGCCTAATTGCATTGGCGTGAGATAACATTTGAACCTTGATAAGCTTTATTTCCATTCCGTTATCGCCCTGCTGCTAAAAGATACCTATATACACCGAGTTGATGGTTGAGAAGATCCTGAAACATGTGTCATGTCCATTTTGTCAGATGTATTTTCCCGTCCGCTACTCTGCCGTCTCTGGACCCTCTATCGCATCCCCTATTTCCTCCCCTGGCAACTTCTTCTCTCCGTCATTGCTGCCCTCCTCCTCTCCAAGCCAATGTCTGATTATACACTGTTCTCGCATGTTCTGACAGACCTTCTTGCGACCTAGGTTCTTGAAGCGTGGTCCGAAGGGCCCGCTCACATAATGATACTGTCCCCAGAATTGGTACTGCCTCTTGTCGCTCATGGGGTAGATTTTATCTCCCCAGTGGCCCTTGAAATTGAACCAACTCACCGGCGCATATGGTGTCTGCGCCGATGATTTTAGCTGTCGAGATGTGTAGTTGTACACATACGCGTGATGGTTCAAATTGGGGTCCCAGAGGGGTCCTTTATCTGTCTGGTCGTGCAAGAGGCCCCACGGCAATACGTACGGGTGTAACCCTGGCGTTGCATAGATTGCGTGTGTGCCCGTTGCACTGTAGATGACTGGTCTCTTGCCGTATTTCTCGATGGCATGGTAAGCGTATGCCTCTCCCGCTCCGTGTTCCGAGATATACACTGCTTCAGGAGTACCGTTGCGGAATCTGACCATTGAGTGCTCCCAGTCTCCCACATGGTTACCGAATCGAATGTTCAGTACCTTGTTTCCAAGGTTGTAGCTGTAGAAGTAGAACCAGAATGCGTCGACCACTCCGTCTTCCTTTGGCACAACGATGAGCACTGCTGGTGCAGAGCTGTGCCCGCCACGCTCTTGCAGCTTGTCTGAAGGCTTGCCTCGACCTTCGGAACCATGTCTTCCGAATTCATTCCATCGTTTCTGACCTCGCACATGTCCTGACTCGACCAGCGGGTTCTTCGACACTAGATCAGATGGTTTGTCATACAAGTCTTCAGGGCCTCTGGGTATGTTCGAACTTCCCCCTAGCCAATCAGGTCGCTCTTCTACATTGTCCTCGCTTTTGAGATATGCAAAGTGACCATACTCATTCAGCTCATCAAGATTGTCAAGCGTCCTATCGTTCTCCATGCTTCGGATGAGAGTGTAATTTGCGTAAGGCGATGTATGAACGAGATGTTCAGCAATATCACAGGGCCAGAATTGCTCCCCTGAGAACAGATGGACGTATGGCGTGTAGTCATAGACATATTGAGGGATGTTTCTTGAGAGATGCTCTTCCTTTGACCAGTCTTCTGGATTTTCAAGGCCACTCGTCCAGAAAGTTGATGAATCCGGTCTGTCCAAGGGACTGCCTTGTGACAGAGGCATTTGCTGGCTTGACGACAAGTCCTGGTAAAGCAAGCGTTCGCCACTTGAGCGCTCTGTTCCGCAATTGCTCAACCATCGACAAGTCTGTTTGTTTACCCATGACAGAGAAGATTGAGCCCAGCCAGAGGTTTCGACTTGAGTGGCAACATGACCGGCCGGGCCTGAATGTGGATGTGCTGATGTTAGTGTCAAGCAGCAGAGTATTGCAGGTACAACAGCCATAGGCTGGATCCAGTTTTGGCACATCACAGCCTTTGCAGCAGAAGTATTCTTGGAGCGAGTGTGGTGAGCTTGCTTCATGACATGAGGAGGATTGCGGCTGCCGGGAGAGAAAGTGGCAGCAATGTTGTGAGGTGAAAAAGACAGGAAAGAGGTACGAGATGGTTGATGATCCAAATTGCCGTTGTAAGCAGCTGAATCCACTGTCATCCGGATGCACGGGTCAGCGAAAGTCCGTATAGGTAATCACATGCTACAAGAAGACGGAGTCATAACTGTCGGATGTGCAATTTGTGTTTGGACGGAGGCAAGTGACGACAAGTAAGCTTTTGGGTTAAAACAAGGCAAGGGAACCGCGTCAGCCATGCAAGACAAGCAATGCCAATCAAAACCGACAGCAGAATGCAGCACCATAATAACGCATAACCCGGAAACGCAAGAGCAATTCTTTCCGACAATATGAGCGGCAAGCAACACGTACTCGATGGCGTCGCGACGAGAGGCGTTGGACCCTTTGCGGATTGATCGGACGCGGGGTGATGACGAAGAGCAGGCTTCTCGAATTGGGCAAGAATTGTTCAAATCAGCAATTGGTTTGACAAAAATGGAAAGATGGAGAGGAGAAAAGAGGACGAGACGAGATAAGCCAGAGAACCGGATCTGAGGCAATCATGCATGTTGAGAGTTCTATCGACCAATGCCCAAGAGAGACCACCGTGAGACAACCAGAATCGTCACTGTCGGTTGATGCAGCCGGATGGCGCTAGCAGCAGCTTCCGAGCCCCGGCCCGTCGGCTTTGTCGCGAATGTTTGAAGATTGGCCAAATTGTTTGAGCCTCAAGCTTGAAGCTATCCATGCACATGCACATGAATATGCGAATAAACCAGAGTTAAGCATGCCATCTCTCTGGAAACATGACAAGCACAGACATGGCAGGCTCGGAGGATGAGTCCGAGTGGGAGTACGAGTACGACACCAATGTGGTCGACGATTTCTACTTGACCCTCGATTTGACAACGCACATCCCACCCGCCCTTGCTAGAGACAGGCGCACGAAAGCTCAAAAGTCGACAACTCGCGGATCTAACAAGAGTCTTGCCAATGCCCCTGGTACCCCCGAGTCTGCTACCAAGGACGGCGCAACTCAAGATGACCATGGAGAATCAGCAAACACAACAACTGAGCGCATGCAGATTGTCGGCTTGCATGACAGAAATCCTATCATCTCCTACAACAACTCCATCTACTCATGCCAATGGGCCACCGATCTAGCTACTCAAATCTTTCTTGCCCCGCCGCCGACAGACTTCGATCCCGACCACACAGCTCTTCGCTCCACTCCTTCTTTCGACGTCTTGGGCACGAGCGCTGCTCGACTTGTCGCAATACCAGCCAGCATCCAACCTCGAGAAACCGCTGCCCCGAGTGCCATCAGAGCCGCTTATGCTGGTCCCGAGACTATATACACAACAGCCGAGGGAGACGTCATTGAGCACACCACAGCCCAAGGCTTGCGCATTGCTCTCCCTTCAACCGCTAGTGCTCAACGGACAAGCCAGGCTAAGTTCCTGGAAGCCCTGTCCGCTATCAAGGCTCGTCGCGGTGACCAGGATGCTGTGCCTGTCACAAACATCAAGGTCTACCATCCACCCGAAGGCTGGGAGGAAGAACGTGCGGACTACATCGAGAAGGAGAGCGCACGTAGCAAGAAGGACAAGGCAGAGGCAGCCGCACGCGCAAAAAGAGAAAAGGCAGAACAAACAGCTCGACTCACCAGACTGAACCGACGTCCCGCATATGCTCGCCCAAACCCTGAAGAGGATGCTGAAGAAGAAGGCAGTGGAGATGAAAACGAGGACGATGCAAACAAGGACGCTGATGCCGATGGCAACAAGCTAGTCACGCGCAAGAGAAGAACACTAGCTCGTGGCGGTGCTCGTGGAGGCGCTCCAAGCGGCAAAAGGTTGCGCCAGAGCTTGGGTCTGCCCGAGGCCAGACGTGACTCAAGACCCAAGGGTCGTCCACGCAAGAAGAGAAAGATAGTCGCAGCACCTGATGCAGTTACTGAGACCAACGAAGATACGCCTGCTGAAGCAGCTTCCACTGCTGCAGGACCTAGTCAAGAAGGGACGAGCACACAAGCCGAGCAAGAAGACACAAGCATGGCCGAGGGCGGTACTACCCAAGATGCTGATGATGGTGCTGCTGGAGATTAGACTGGTGACTGATATTGCAGACTGCCAGTTTTTCATACTTCTTTTGCTTCTTATGATACCACCAATGCGAAGATGTTTCAACATTCGACCTTTTCTCCCAGCAGTTGATTGAGGTGCTTATGCCAGCCTGTCTCAAAATAAGCTCATCAGTCTGACAATTTCAGTACTCTGCAAAGAGTTTAATGCTAGAATACCTTATGACGAGCAACATTTTACAATTCTCAGCTTGTGGAAACTTCATCTATCTACACACAATCCTAATTCCGTTCATCCACTCATGTCCAATAAACCATTTTCCATCTACTTCTTAGCACCGTGCCACTGCTCATAGACAGCATCCCAACCTTGCTCGTTCATAGCACGCTCACGCTCCATGACCTCAGCGGTAGAGTTATCAGCATACTCGATAAGCGCCTTTTGAATGCTAGCCTCCTTCAAGCCAACAATTCTCGCAGCCAACAAAGCAGCATTGGTGCTGTTGTTGGTGCCAACAGTGGCAACAGGCACGCCACGAGGCATGTTGAGAATACTCAACACACTGTCGGTGCCATCGCCAATGGTGGGCTTGACGGGAACACCAATGACGGGGATGGCGGTGTGCGAGGCGGCCATACCGGGCAAGTGTGCTGCACCGCCTGCTGCGGCAATGAGGACCTGGATACCACGGGGCATGGCGCCGTGAACGTACTCAGACATCCAGTCGGGGGTGCGGTGTGCAGAGGTGATGTGTGTCTCGAAAGGAATGTTGAGTTTCTTGAGGATGTTGATGCCGGCTTGGAGGACGGGCATGTCACTGTAGGAGCCCATGATGACACCGACCATGGCGTTTTGTGCTTGACCGGCTCCGCTGGCGGCTGAGGAGGCAGCGGCTGGTGCGCTCTTCTTGCTGCGGATCTCGTCGGTGATGTCTAGCAGGGGCTGCATGGCTTTCTCAGCCTCACGCATGCTGGGTGCTGTAAGAGTCATGTGGCCCATCTTTCTGCCGGGACGAGCATCACCCTTGCCGTACAAGTGAATTGAAGCGCCAACGCCAGCAGCGATGGAACGTTCGGCGACCTGAACAGCAGAGTCAGGTGTAGAAGCACCAAGGATGTTGAGCATAATCGCAGGCTCTCTGATGCGCAGCTCATGTTGCTGAATAGGGATGTCCAAGATTGAGCGCAGATGAGCATCGTACTGCGAGATGGGGCATGCCTCAATAGTGTAGTGGCCAGAGTTGTGAGGTCTAGGAGCAATCTCATTGATCAAGAGACTGTCATCGTCGAGCAGGAACATCTCGACACCAAACACACCCTTGCCCCAGAAGCAAGCAACGGCCTTCTTGGCCAACTCCTGAGCCTGCTCGAGCACCTTCTTGGAGACGTTACGTGCAGGAGCATATACGAGCTTGCAGATGCTGTCCTCGTGGATGGTCTCGACAGTAGGGTAAGCCAGAACACCATCCTTAGTCTTAACAACCATGACCGCCAATTCAGCCTTGAAGTTGGCCCACTTCTCAGCATACAGAGGACGGTTTCCGAGAGCCTTCAACGCAGCGTCAAAATCGGCAGATGACTTGACCGGGAAGTTTCCACGTCCATCGTATGCCTCTGTGCGTGACTTGAGCATGAAAGGGAAACCAATCTGCTCGCCAACCTTCTGCAAGTCCTCCTTGGTAGCTCCAGCCAAAGGAATCGAGTAAGCAGTAGCGACATTGTGCTCTTGAAGATGCTCCTTTTGCGCATACTTGTCCTGGATCATGCGAATGGTTTTCCAGCTAGGCTCCACAGCGACCTGAGATGAGATCTTTTCCAGAATTTGAGTGTCTACGTGCTCAATCTCCACGGTGACGACATCGCAAGTTTTTGACAATTTTTCAATGGCTTCCGGGTCCTTAAATGATCCTTCGAAGTGGCCTTCATGGCTGCTGATTTGCTTTGCGGGTGACTTTGCTGCGTCCAGAATGTTGACTTGGATGTTGAGGCGGTTCGCAGCCTCGACGAACATACGGCCCAGCTGACCACCTCCAAGCAGACCTACAACCTTCTTGTCCATGTTTGCGTAATTGTATAGATGTAGATCAAATACGAGCGGGTGAGAGGTCGCGATAGTGATTCTATGTAAATGTTTGAGCGCCAAGAAATATGACTGCTAAAGTCAAATTCTGAGGGTCGATCTCGTCTGCTTGCGGTTTGTGTTTGCGAGCAGTCGGAAGACGAGTCAGAGTGATCAATTCAACATGCATGCAAGATATCACAAGAGACAAAACACCTAGATGATAGAGTCTGGAAGAGTGAATGAAGTAATTGAAAGTTTTTGGTGGACAAATTGGCAGGAGTAAAAGTGCCTCTCGATCGATAATGACATTGGACGGACAGACTCTCGAAGCATGGGGACAGCGGTATTGCAGTCACGTCATGAAATATTGCCATTTGATCGTTGTTGTTCCTTTTTGCGAAAACGGCGCTTTTTTTGTAACACCAACCAATTTGTCCCGGAAGATGCTTAAATTCGCTAGCAAAGAGAATCTCATCATGTCTCGCCTCATGATTGATATCACCCAGAGACAGCCATTTTGAACCCCATGAATAACACCCCGATCCCAACAGTGTAAATTGCTTACACCTTGAAACCCTTCGAGCGTCTGCGACCACGGGCACGCTCGAACTTGCGACCCTTGCTCTCGACGTAAGGCTTCTGCAGAGATTGTTAGTATATGTGTACATCCGGGACGTGTGCTGCTGCTGTAGCTGTTTGCGAAACAGGAAGATGATTTGACGTGCCTTGTGAGAGTGGGGACCGAAGCCGAAGTGCTTGACGGCCTCACGGGCGTTCTTGGGGCCACGGAGGAGGAGGGTGTTGGCACCGGTAGGGGCGCGCATGGCCAACTGATCGATGGTCAAGGCCTCACCACCAGCGGCGACAATGCGGGCGCGGGCAGTGTTGGTGTAGCGGAGGGCGGCAATCGAGAGCTTGGGGAGCTCAAGGAGACGGTTGTCGTCAGTGACGGTGCCGACCAAGACGATGGTCTTGCCCTCGTGAGCCTTGCTGGAGTGCTTGTTGGCAGCAGTGGCAACGATCTTGGAGAGCGACATAGGAGGGCGGTTGATCTTGCTCATCATCAAGCGACGGAGGACAGTGGCGTTGAACTTGCTGTCGGTACGGCCTTTGCGCAAAAAATGTCAGCCCTGCGCTCTTGTAGGTTTTCTCGCAGCCAAAGAATCGTTGCGGTCGCGCGTATTCAAACAGCACCGCAGCAGCAGCCAAGTTTCGTTCTCTTTCTCATTCAATGCATGCGGAATCGGCTGCTGGCGGTGCAGGATGGGCGTTTGCTTCGATGGCTGTCTTCTGGAAGGGGCTCCTTACGGCTCAAGAATCTGTAGAGCTTGACCAGCAGAGCGGTGTAGGGGTTGTCCGACTTGGGAGCCTTGCGGTGGCCCGAACGGACGTGGTGGTGGTCAAGATCGATACCCATGTTTTCTGCTAGTCGACCGGGAGGATGGTTGTCGAAAAAGTCGTCTCGTCGTCTCGTCCAAGGAAAGAGCGCAGAAGTCGACGCAGCAAATTTGGCAAGTGCGTGGTGCAACGGGCCCGAGCGTTTGTTGGCGAATTGACCGGAGTTTACCCGCCAAGCCAGATCTCAGTTTCTGCCACTTGCCAACATCAATCTTTTGCACAGAAAGTGAACGATTCATGACTATTAATCACTGTATACATTCTGAACAGGTATTTGATTACGGCAAGAGTAGTTTTGATGTCATTGACTTGCTCTACCCACTGGTAGTGACGTTCTCAGTATGCCTTGTCACGGCCTTGTCAAGCTGTTGCACATTTTATCTCCACAAAATGCACACTCTATGCGACGCGACACACCAAGTACACCTCAAGGCTTTGCGCCAATACAATGCTCTGCCTTCCATATCTAGGTCAACTACATCACATCTCTTGCCTCCCGTGCGCCTAAAACTCCGTGCGATGCCTGGTGGTTCAGGAAAACTGTGTATCCCAAGACGCCGTGGTTTTTTTCTGTCAATGAACAAAAGAAAGATATTGCAAACATGTTTCATCATGCATTTTTGTAATGTGACCCTCCGCTCAAACTGAGTCGTCCAAGCAAAATATAGACGGGCAAGAAGGGGATTGGACAGAGAAGAAAAGAAGTCGTGTCGGTCTTATACTTCTGGTTTTAGACCAACGAAGAAGTCACGCGTGAGCTCGAAACTCAGCCAACTGCTAGCCATACTGGGAGCGACCTTGAGGAGGTTAGGCGCAATGCCCTTGTAAAGGCCCTTGAGACCTTCGTGCTTGACAATCACTCTAACGGCATCGAAGATCGATTTGTACTGGTAGCCCATGCCTGACATGGTGTTGATCTGGAATCTTCGGCGAAGCAAGTCGCTGCAAGTATCAATCAGCGCCTGCTTGTTCGCTCGAGTCAACACAAGACTTACAAGGGATATGTGCATGTTTGTGCAACAGCTCCTGAGATAGCACCTGCACCTAACTTTCCTAGAGCGCTGGGATTGTCTGCGCCTTCTGGGGTAAACGAGTTGCGAACAGTTTCGTAGACCATGAAGTTCAGTCCAACCTTTCAAAAGTCAGCTCTGCAGGCGTATATCAATCGCGGGAAGTTCTTACGTATGGCGCAACACCAGCAACTGTTGGGATTATACCGCGGTACAGCGCGAAGAAACCACCTTCTGTTTTATACATCTTGACCAACGTCGGCCACATTCCTGGTAGCTTCTTTCCAGCTTCTGCTTTTTCTAGGCCTGCGAACGAGGCTGACTGAATCGAGAGTCGTGTTCGGACAATGTCGAGGGGGTAGGTGAATACTACTGAGGTAATACCGGCGATCGCACCGCATGAAAGACGCTGAATAGCACCGAGGGGAGCACCAGGGGTATCTTCAAAGAACTAGAAGAGATCAGCATAGGATCATGACCACAGACAAGAGCCAAAGGCGCATCGCATACCCGCTTGTAGAAATTGTAACTTCCAAATTGCACAGCCGAGTAAGGCACAATGCGAATGCAGTTTGTACCATTGCCTGCCATGAACCCACGGAATCCTTCTTCGCGCCACATCTTGCCCAGAGCCTTGCCTATTGACATTTTGTATTCTTCACGTCCGACACTCTGGATCTGGAAGAGAATCTTGAGACGCTCAAGTGGTGACACGACGGTTCGCGATACAGCACCTGCCACACCTCCAGCAATGAAAGATGCGACTACTGGTTGTGAGAACCATTCTCTTGTACCGTCCCACGGTTTTGACGGTGTGATGCCAGACATTGGGGATGTTGAGAAGACTTCTTTGGGGATATGAGACGTATCCTCGTCGGTCCAGAGGCAACGAGATCAAGATATACTAGGTTGAAGCTGCGTCCAGAAGTGAGAGAATTGCACTACTGCGCTCTCGCGTGTGCTAAGTTTGTCGCTCGCGTTCGTAGTAGAATGCCGATCTTGGTGAGTCGACGCCGAGTCGCAATGCTAAGGACACGCCGAGAAGAGGTCGAGGAGAAGGTTTTAGGATACGCAAATATTTGGGTGATAGCGAGCGTGAGGACAAGGCATTGGTCCACGAGAACAAGCTGTGGTTGTGATGACCAGAGACCCGGTTGATTTCAGGTTCAGATGCTGCGCTGTTTAGTCGACTCTTAATGCCGACCGACGTAACGTGGGTCGCGCTAATTTTGCCCAGTACACTTCTTTCTCGTCCCTCGGCCTTCTCTCCTTCTTATCAACGGTAGCACCTCGAGAGACGAGTGCTACTGGTCCATCTCTTTAATAAGGCCTCATAGCTTGAAGCCGATACACTTTCCAGGGGCTGACGAGATCATGAGGAGTCACGCTGTACAGAAGCCACAAATCACGAGCACTAATGACCGACTGCCGAATATGCTCGTTTCCCAGTCAGCGACACACAAACAGACCTGACCTGCTCTTGGTGTAACATCTGATCCGCATCTTGTGGGCCTCTGCTTGTTTGCCTGCCCTTCTCAAACAACCTCTTCCACTCATACAGAATCACTTGCACACGACATCTTGCATCTAAATCCTTGCCTCGAACCTTGAACTTGATCTGTGGAGATCCTGTGGGGAACCTCGTCGGCTTTCTCGGGTGCGTACGGGTTGCTGACCATGGAACTGTTCCGAAGTGCGGGCAACTCATCCCTCTCCGAGGCCTCAATATTTGCTTCTTTGAGCATTCACAACACGGATTGGGGTGTTTGATTGATAGTGCACAGGCTCTTTGCAAGTATGCAGAATTGAAAATTGCTCCTGACATCTATGCGCCACAGGTAAGATGAGATTATTGACAGGAGTTACAAGACATGACACACGCAAAGCATTATATTTCGATATGCAAAGCATTATATCTCAACACGCAAAGCATTATTTTCAATGTTGGCAAGAGAAGCACATGAACTTAGACATTACGAAAACCAAGTAACAAAAGAGATCCACTGACACAACTACTCCGGGTTAACCGCACTCCTCATAGCCTCGACAGCATTAGCAGCAAGCTCCCAAGTCCTACTCATAACACTCTGCTGTTCATTATCAGCCTGATGACCACTATCATGACTCCGAATCTTCTTCTGTTTCTCAGGACTTTTGGACCTACTCCTCGTCAATGCATCCTGGGCTTTCTTGACTGGACTCGCATTAACAATGCTGTTCTGCACTTTCTTGACTGGAGAACTGACAGCACTGGCGTTTCCCTGCTTCTTTTTTTGCTCTTTTTTGTAGTCGGCCTTGTACTTTGCAATGATTTTGGCTCGCTCCTTGTCGATTTCTTTCCAGTATAGGTAATCAGTGATGGTGAGGATGTGAGGGATCTCGCCTTTCTCCCGCCTGGCATGCATATCTTTGATCATGGCGTCGGCCTGTTTGCTGGTATAGTCACCCTCGATATTGCCAATCTTGCGCTCGTGGGCCTTGTCCCAGGCTTGTGCGTCAAACCCCTTGTAAGTCTTGAGGAAGTTGTCGAAGCCCATTTTTTCCCACTCGCCCTTGGAAACACCTTCTTCGTAGTCTTTCTTCAGCTCCTTGATCACTGATGGAGTGTATCGAGACCCAATGTTTTCGTGTTTGTATTTCTCTGACGCCTCGGCTTCCTTTTTCTTTCTCGCGTCAATCCTCTTCTGGCCTTCAACGGGACCATGTGGGTTTTCGTAAGGTGGGATAACCCATTTCTCGTACTTTGCAGTGGATGCCTTCTGGGCACCTTTTTTGGCGATTGCTCCTGCCTTCTTAGGCGCAGACTTCTTAGTGGCAGCCTTCTTTGGAGCAGTCTTCTTGGTGACTTTGGTCGCTGCTGCTTTCTTGCTAGCAGTCGTCTTCTTCTTGGGCTTTGGAGCAGGAGCCGAAGATGTGGCAACAGTGGTTGGTTTGGGGGTCCGTTTTGGCCGAGACGAGGCTGCTGTGCGTTCTACTTTTTTCTTAGGCGCCATGGTAGCGAGTGGTGCCTTTCTTGCGTTAGTATGTGACTGACTTCAATATAGAACAAGCAGCGACGGGCAATTGGAGAAGCGACACATGAGTTAGACCTCGCCCAGTCCGTCCTCCCCGTGTACTAAAGTATATAATGCATATCTATAAAACGACACAATTGTTTTGGGGAGCAGAGGCATGTCCACGGAGAGTCGACATCTTGTTGCCTCTCAGCGGATACCCCTCCGACTTCGAAAACATTGTGCCTTTTCATAGTCTACAATTTGCTCTCAGCTGTCCCGGAGTACGGTGTTTAGTACACGAGGAGGCTAGCTGTCTGACAACTCAACAGCTTTGAAGAATCAGAAGGTCAACTTACAAAGAATATCCACAGTAGAATAACAACCCAATAACTTGATGAAATACTTTTTGAAATTGTAGCAAGTAAATATAGCAGTAGAAAGCTACGATGAACTGGAGGTATGAAGTACCAGCAAATAAAGCAAATGACCTCCCAAACACCTGACCGTCACGGCATGATTATTTGTTTATAACTTTTGAGTCTGTCTGCCGGAAGAATGCAGAAGACCGGCCTGCTGTTGAGGCCTCAGAGACACGACACATTCCTCAAAGCTCATGAGCGCAATTTGGCCATACGCTCGTTCATGCTAAATTGATAATTAGCCGCTTGTTCATCTTGGTACATTCCAATCGGCAGACTTACAAAGAGAAGAAGGCGAATTGACTGGCCGAAATGCCGCGCTCATAAATGAAGCGGGATGATAAGTATGAGCCGAAGATGGCGCGCAGGTAGTTTTCAGGAACCTACCGGATTGATTAGCACGATGATTATAGTATGTTTATGTGCAAATGACTTACTCTCTCGATAATGAGATCAAGACCAATCTTCTCCAGCAATAAGCCGGGGAGGGCATCCTTGAGTACTGATCTGCGAAGCTCAACATTGTCCCAGAGCTCAGTGTTCTGAAGTTCCTCGTCGAGGTTAGTGATGGCGGTACTCAGACGGTCACTGAGGACACTCTTGGGAATGCCAGTGGCCTCGCTCTCTCTCCAGATGGCCTCAAACTCTAGTCTAGCGTTGTTGCAGATTGTTTGTTGAACTTGCTTGACGTATGCCTTGTAGAACTCTGGAGTAGTGCCATCTTCGTGTACACACATGTTCTCAATGAAGCCAGCATTGTCGAACGACAATGAAGCCAGAACCTCAAGAGAAGACGATGTGACACCACCCTTGTTAGCAGATGCATCCTTGAAGAGGATACAGCCAGCCTTTTCAAGACGAAGCTTGGCGTCTTGAGTGATGAAGAGGTTGGCACCTTCAACGATGTAAGGAATAATCGACTTGCCATCAACAATGAGCTTGTTGACCGAGTTCAGGTTGATAGACTCAGGGCGACCACCGCAGGGTACGAAGACGTCGTAAGCCTCCTGGCGCAGATGGAAGGTGTTACGGAATGCCATGCCGTTGTTCACGACTTCACCCGAAGGAAGAGTGATATTGTTCTCCTCAACCAGGACTCTGTAACCTTGGGGTGAGAGCTTCGAGACATCGTATTGATTAATCATGGCACGCTTCTTGGCCAAGCGGAGCAATTCTTCTCTGTCGAGACCTTCGGAGTCAAAGAGGACACCCGCACCATCGACAATGGCGGTGTACTTCTCTTGTCCAAGAAGGATTTCGTTGCTTCCCAGATCGCCGTCGGGACCACCGGTTTGAAGCTTTCTCATGCTCTTTTGGTCAAGGTTAAGCTTGCGGTAGATACCCAAGACATACTCGCGAACAGACAGAGTTGTCATGCCGTAGCTGTCATGAGGAATGCCACCAAGCTTAGGGCTCTTGCCGGTGAAGAATGACTTCCACCAAGGGGCACCACGGGCTCTGGCGTGCTCAGTAGCCCAGTCGACCAGTTCAGCAGTGTTCTCATCGGGGCCCATGAACAGAATTTCTTGCTGTCCGTGAAGGTCGACAATGGGATCCTTGATACCAGGACTAGTGGGTGGAAGGAGCAAATCGAGAATACTGTCGATGTACTTCTCGAAAGCCACACTGGCCTTCTCTTGGTGCTCAACATCAAGCAAAATGACACCCTTGGAACCACCCTCAGGGATATCCTTGTTCTTTCTTTGCTGAGTGTTTGCCAGGTTGTAGTTCTCATCAAAGAGCGAGCGGGCATTGATGTCGTATGCCTCAGGACTTCTAGACTTGACGATACGGATGCCACCACGAGCGATGTCGCGGAAACGGAGATGGAAGCCACGGAACTCAGAGCTGATGACCAAGAACATACCGTAAAGAGGCTGGGGGTACTCCTCGACAGGCAAGAAAGAGGGGTTCAAGCGGAACGAAAGAGCAGTCTTGGTGGGTGTATAGTAGTTGGTCTTCAGAACAGCTTTGTTGAAGACACGGAAGGCTGTCATGACCATCTCTTGATGCTCGTTCTGGCAGGTGGTCGAAATCAGGTTCTTGAGTTCGGTATCGCTCAGAACCTTGTCGACCTTCAAACGAAGGTAACTCAGAGTCGGTAAGAAATCATCCTGGTCACGAGTCTGAACATAATGGGCATTGGCAAAGTTGAGGTACAGAGCCTTGACCAGGTCAGGGAATTGTTGAATGATTTCCAGAATGAAGTCTGAGGTGAAGGTCTCGGTACGCAGACGACGCTTGAGCTTTGAAAGCAGTTCAGCATGGACACTGTTGTTCGCGTCCAGGATTGCGCTGAGGGTGTTGTACTCAGAACCAAGACGGTTCAGGAAGTGGCTGACAAAGACCCACACACAGTGCGCGTAGATGGTCTCCTGCAAGCTGAGATTGCCAGTCGCGAAGTGGTTCTGGAACTTGGTGCGAGGTACACAGTACAGCAGAGAGACTTCCTTCATGATCTGGTGAATGGAGGCCTCAATGGGAGGGTGCATGTTGGACTCAGGTCCAGGCACAGGACGAAGGTACAACGACATTATCGTGTATCCGTTGGAGAACTGCTCAACGTACTTGCGAGATGAGGTCAGGCCGTAGTAGTGATAAAGATCACTAAGGGCGCTGAAGAGACCCAAGGCTGAGCCCTGCTTGTATGCAATAACCAATCTCTTTTCTCTTGAGCCCTTAATCTCAAAGAGCTCAATGACGGGGCCAGTTCTAGCGACCGCCGACTCAAGAATGTGTTGGTAGATGTCGCGAGTGTTCTTGGTAGCTTTCTGGAGGAATCTCTTGTCGGAAATCAGATCGAGGTTGGTCTCCTCGGGGCTGGCGCTGGGCTGCTCGAAAGAGCACTGGTAGACGAAGTAGCATCTCAGCTGCTGATCGAGATCACCAGGCAATTTGCTAGACGATCTGAATGTCTCGACACGGTAGCTGTTGGCACCCTTCGAGTTGTTGAGGTACTTCTCATCGATACGTTGCTCGTAGCGAGGTCCACCAACAGAGGTGATACCGGGCTTGCTGGTATCGATGAAGACAGCGTGGTCGGTAGCTTCCTTGTCGAGGCGAATCTCGAGCTGCTTGTCATCTCTGGCAAATGCAGCAACCTTGGCTGCGTATAGCGAGTGGATGTGGCTGACAATGCTGCAAAAAGTTAGTGGTTGCCAAGTAAACATGCAGTGTAAGAAATCGCCTACGCATCAGAAGTCTCGGTTGAGAAGTACATGTCATCGATGCCCAGTTCGTTGTAGAACCATTGGGTCTCACTTTCGACGAACTCTGGAGGAAGGAAGCCCTTGGCTTCAATCTTGTCCATGACTCTGCATACGAATTAAATGCACGTCCTTGTGAGATAGCTTGCATAATGTGCTTACTCCTCCATTTGTTGAGTCTTGCCCTCGAACTTGGGAGCTTCGTAGCCAGAGCCCTGCTCGCTCAAGACGCGGGAATGACTTGAAGCGCCAGGAACACTCAAATGTGTAGGTTGGGGTGAGGGTTGTCTGTCAGCGGGCCTGATGACATGATCGAGAGCTTTGTTGTGTGGGACACCATTGCCGTTGGCAAGGCCATTGGTAGTTGGGCTCGACATGGTGTTATGATGGAACACCTTGATGAAGAAAGGTGGATGTCGGAATGAGAAGCTCGGCGGGCGTAAGACGCCAGTTTATAATAGACCGGAGACAAGCTAGGCCGAAGTAGCTGCGAATAACAAGCAGCTGCGGAGGAAGGTACGGTTCAGGAGATTTTCAGAAGGAGCAGGAACAAGAACCTTTTGAATAGATCGAGGTTTCTCAAAATGACGCACGACAAAGACGCGGCCTTAACAATAACAACAAGGAGAAGCTGTTTTGAAACAAGCGGTAAATGGCTCAGGCCCTCTGACCTGGCAGCAGCTCTATATATATACCAACGTCTCTCAGTCACATGGCATCATTGTCAATTGCAACTCGACCACTTTTTCTCGCATACTCGCGGCATACCCACTTGGTACCTGATCACCTCGGGGGCTCGGAGGCGCTAGCGTAAACAGACGATCTGGGGAAATTTTAGCGCTACCGAAATGTTCGGCCCGCGCAAGCAAAACTGCTGCGCCTTTTTCTAGAGCTTCACGCCCTAGACGCCCTACTACGCGGTTATAGACGGACTATAGGACCGGGCATAATTGGCCCGCAAGCCCATTTTCCTGGCTTCAATCAAGGCTGTATAGAGTGAATGGTGTTTGCAGTCATACATAACCCTCTTACCACCATATCCCTCATCCTCCGATCGGAACAACTGTCTTGTTTTCGTCTCTTCAAAGAGCTCATTTTTACATACTCTGTTACGTATTTTTAGTCATAGTTTGATGCTAGCCAAGCCTACGCCATAAAACGAAGTGGTTTTATTCCCCAGGACTGCTCACATGGCTCCTCCCCCTCGATCCTCATTTGCGGGGCAAACGGCTTTCGTGGAGCGACTGAGGGTCTGTCCGTTGGCATTCCTCTGAATGAGACTTTCCATTACGAATATTATCAATAGGAATTGGGGAAATCGCGACTTGTTCCGTAAGAAAGCGGGGTTTTCAGCAGAATCTTCACATCAAGAAGCCCATGGCAAAGCCCAAAGAGAGGCTGCAGCTGAGGAGTAGAACCATCCGGAGAGGTATCGAAACTGTAGAGCTGGTCAGTATCTAAGCTCAAGGGGTCGTGTTCTAGGTCCTGTGACTCACCTGTGGTGGCTTTGCTTGGAGGAACAACTTTACCATCACCGTTTACTGTCCATCCGCTGGGTAGTCCGGGGTACGTGGTGGCTACCGTGCTGGTCATGCCGGACGCCGTGGCTCTCCAGTTGCCGATACCTGGGGTCGAGACCGAAGACCAGGTGCGGTGAGTCCCTTCAAATGGAACGGCACCGCTTACAACCGAAGTAATAGCAGGTGCCGAAGTATCAACATTTGTCGAGCCTCCATTGATCGATCCTCCAGCTGCTTTGATACTTGTCCAACTTCCAGTCTGGTCTGAGTATGTGTAAGACTTGCCAGTCGAATAGTCGGTGACTGACATGGATTGAACGACCATCGTGTACGGCCCTGCTGCATAGTCGGTACTTCCTCCTGCCCACGCGACTGTACCGGGAGCATTCGACGGATCACCACCACTCCATATACCAAGCTTGATCATCATAGGCGTCTGAGGGTATTGATCACCAGCATCGGTAGCTTTCAATGCACGCTGCGTCTTTCCGTCCACCTGCCAGACCAGTTCTGTCGATGTCCAGTCGATTGTATAAGTATGAAAGGCTTCTGTAGGATTCTCCATGTGAAAAGCTGCGCCACGTCCCGATGTCGAAGCATCACCTTTCCGGAAGTAGATGGATTGTACTTGATCTTGCTGGTTTCCAATCCACTCCCAATCAATCTCATCCAGGTCATCTGATTGTAGTACGCAGCTACTGACTATTCCTTGTCCAGGAGCAGCTTTCATGGTCACTTCGACCTTGCCAAACATGATGTACCAATTTGATGTCAGCATGGGTGCATCGCCTGACTGAGCGACCGTAAATGATACACCATTCGAGTCATATGTTGGTGAGCCGGATGCTGTAAATTGGTTTGATTCGCCAGAGGTAAAGTCGATGTTGATTGACTTTGAAAGCGCTGGGTCAGCAGGGCAGCCATTCTGTTGTGTTGGATTGCAGCTACTCGTTGTTTGAGCGCGGGCAGTATGTGTGAAGGCGGAAGATGCAATCGTGACAAGGGCTATTAGTCGTGTTGACGCTTGTAGGCTGAGTATGTGTGACGGGTTCAGCATTTTCAACGGTCACGGTGGATGGATAAAAATGCTAGGAAGGTAAAAACAACACGAAGACCACGACGAACAAAAGTGTATGTGAAAATGGTAGGCAAAAAGTCATGGTGAGAAAGCAAAATGATTAATAGCGTGATACTACCTCCAGCCATCTGTTTTCCCGAATGGCAAATATAGTGAAGTCTACGTCAGTCAGGAGAAAGCAGGGCGGCAACTGCACCAAAGCAAAGACAACAATACGGTGTGCAACAGGTTGTCGAGGTGGCTGGGAGGTGATAGGCACAAGGAAAGCTGGTGGTTGGATGTCTGACTGCTTGGTCCAAGCTCATCACTGGAACAACGAGCGAGGGAGATACTTGGAATACAGTAGCTCTTCACTTGGACACACAAATGGACGGCTACATGTTTCTAAACGGGAAAGGTTGTCATTATTTTGCTGAAAAAGATGTTCTATGCACCAACCGGCGGACGCCATGCTGCTCATGAAACACTCCACTTCTGTTCTCCGCCCAGGCACATCTTGATCTTACATAGTCGAGTCGCGTATCTATATGCATTTTGATGCTCACATGCCCTCAAACTCGCCAGCATCATCTTCGTCCATGTCGCCATCCTGAATCTCCTTGGCAAGCTCGCGTTCTCTTTCGCGAGCTTCCTGAGCATTCTTCAGCTCTTGTCTGTGCTTGTTCATAGGATATCTCATGGCCATCACACATTCGTCGTGAATGCTCAGACAAGCCTTGATACGCTCGTGGAAAGCTTCGGCGGGTTCTCTTGTCGCGTAAATGTCTCCTGCCTGCTTGGACTCCATGAAACCGTGCTCGTGATCAAGGGTTGCCTCAATGACACCATCGCGAATGGCCTTTGCGACGATGTACTCGGCAGATTCCTCGCTCTCAACACCGAGACGCAGACAGATGTCGCGTAACGAAATGCGAGAGTATGACAGAGAAAGCATGCGCACACCGGTCTTGATGACATTTTGACGCAAGCGGAGAATCAGGGTGTAGGTGCCGTCACGGCGGAACTGAGTTACGTTCTCCTCGACAACGCGAACGAAACCTTGCAGGTCACCAACACGCACGGCCTGGACCAGACGGAAGTAGGGATAGAGAGCACGCTCGAGGGAGGGCTGTCTGAAGATGGCTCTATCGGGAATGTCACCCATCAAGAGCTCGACAACTATCAAGAGCTTCATCGCCGACTGGTAGAAGCCAGCAGCAACGTTGTTGGTCGGGGATTTGCGAGTGGCACTTGTCAAGTGCTCATGAGCTGCAGTGTATGATAGTTGAATTGCGCGAATGCGGCCAAGGTAGTAGAGGTAACGGCAGACTTGGTTGTTAGGGGCGTTCGGCGGGAATGAGGTCTGGTTGACCAAGAGATCGGCCTGGTTGATGTCGGCGGTGGAGATGTAGTTGCGGAGGAGAAGAACAATGACAGCAGATTGGGTATCGTTGTCCTTGCGCAAGACTGCGCTACGGAGAGCGGCCAGAAGCTTTGATCTCGTGGCAATGACGGGCGATTGCTTAGATGGCGGCTTAGGGTCGAGCTGCTCGTGGAAGAGGTGGTAATAGAAGTAGGACTTTGCGGCGAGCGAGTCCAATGTGCGGCGGTTGTACTCTCGTACTCTGTCGACCAAAGCAGATGAGAACTCGGCACCGTGTGAGTATTTTTGCGCATCGTAAAGGTAGACCTGGTAGAAGATGTTAGAGGCTTGATTACCGAAAGTGTGGTAGGGAAGTTTATACCTGGATCAGGACAGCCAGGTAGATGAATGATTCGGGAAGGACATCTCCGTCCTTGGATGCATTGCCATTGGCATGAGCAGAGGAAGTCTTTTGGAGAGCAGACTCCAGGAAGCGCTTGTCGGGCGAGTCTTGGTGTGAGGCGTACAGCGAAGCAACGGCGGTCGAGAGGGCGTCAAGGAGCTGAGGGCTCTTGCGCATGCTCGATATTGAGCGAAGTACACGGAGGGTGAAGCGTCCATCGAAGCGAGCAACTGCTTGGTCGAGAAGGGCAAAGTTGGCGATTATGGCTGATATTGGATATTAGCAGAAGGCACAATCATATGTGATGGAGCAAAGTACATTGTGAGAGCTGCTCGGCGGTAGGAGCGCTGTCGACAGGAGCTGAGGCGACCTCGACGCCTTCCATCTTGTCGGCCATGTTGATCTTTGGACACAGAGACGAGAGAGTGTGAGAGGATAGAGGTAGCGCGTGGTTTTGTGTGGATGAAGTGAGTTGATGGAGTTGCCTCTTCGCGGAGTTGAGAGCTGATGGTGCTGTTCGAAGGCCGATGGCGATGACGGAAAGAGCCAAGCAAGTCGGAGCTCACTTTGGCTGCCATCATCACATGCGAGCCCGCCATTTGTTTACCAGCATTATTTTTGTTTAATTCTTCACCACACTTTCCACCAACATCTACAACCATGACATCGTCTCTACTGTCGTCGCATCTGGATCAAATATCCATCTGTGCTTCATCCATCTCCGACCTTCCATTCTCGCGACCAAAACCGTTCACCAATGCCCTTCTTACCCACCACGACATCACCGCTCTGATCAGAGATACCGAACAACACGAACGCGCCCTCTTCTCTATTGCTCCTCCCCCGGTTCCTTCCAAGTCCCAGATCCAGCAGATATCTTCGACCTTCACAACTTCTGCCTCTCGATCAATTTCTACGACAAACACTCAAAGACCACCTCGTCGCCATACTGCTGTCGCTGCAGTCCTCGGTGGAGACTTGTATCGCAAGACTAGGACTGGTCATAGTGGAAAACAATCCAAGGGTGACATTGATGTCGAGCTTCTACTGCGAGGTGCAGAGAAGCTTTGTAGAGTCTAGTACGTTTACTTGCCAGAGGGGTGTGTTACTTTGTCCTGATATGGTTGTGACAGTCCTATCCCAGGTGCCTTCGACAGGATTGGCGAGTTAAGAAACCGATATGCACAACTAAGTGCCAACATTGCGCATTACGAAGAACGAGTCGCAATGCAATCTGCCCAGCTGGACAATCTGCATCAGAACCACGATGATTATGATCAAGACGACTATGACTACCAAGATGATCACTTCGAACCTACAGTCTATATGAGCAAAGATGACCTCGTGAATGAAGAAGAAGAAATTCGTGCTCTCGAAGACAAGAAGAGGGCACTTCAGTCAAGAGTCAGCAGTATGGAAAGAGACATTGAAGGCCTGGCAAGATAATGACCCTCAAATGTAATTTGGCAAGCACATGAACTACGGATTTCGAGGCTGGCCCTGCTAGAATCACCAAGATGAAGATGATCTGCAGGTTCTCATCTATCGGTTCAAGCTAGAGACGACTATCTTCGACAAACCCGTCAACATTCGGACAGCGCAGAGCATCCCTGATTCACGTTGAGGTCTACAGGTAGAACAAGGTGCGCACAGTCTTGGGTCGAAAGACTTCTGGTCTGCGAAGGGGCTTAGTGAACAACAGTTCTGAGCCTGGCTTCATGTCAACACCACCACTTTGTCAGGTGGGAGATGCTACGTCCCCGTGTGCTAAAGACAGTCACAGTCCGATTATCGAAATGCACAATTGTAATTCGAATATACAAGCTTAGCCATTGAGATAGCCTCCAATGAGGTCCTCTTTGTGGAGACAACATCTTTCAGGAAAGATATTGTGCATTTCTATAGCTACTCTGTGACTTTCCAAGCACACGGGGAGGATGAATGTAAAATATGACATAGGTCAAGGCTATCAAGCTGAATGCATTCGAGTCGCAACAATGCTGTCGTAAAGCTGGGTCATAAAAGTGTCGGGATTGATTGAGATGGATATCCAATCAATGCTTTACCAACGATCATTGTCGTCCCCGTAGCGCTCGTCATCTCTGCCTTGGTCGTAGGCGTTATCCATGTTGTCGCCAAATCTGTCGACATCGTCTCCCCAGCGCTCGACCCTGCCAACACCTTCTCCAACGAAGCCAGCAACGTCGTCGGGGATATCTTCAACATCCTGTTTGGCGTTGTCCCAGCGATTCTCCATACCGTACTTGGCGCGGTCGTAATCGTTCTCAATGTCCTGGGGGATGTCTTCGACTTCTCCGACCTGTGCAGAGAACAATCAGCAGGTGATCAACTAACGAGATGATGAGAAAGACTTACCTTGCGGCCTGTCCAGCGGGCTGCATCCTCAGGGATGTCGTCAACGCGGTTCTCGAAGCGGTCGAACTTCGCCTCGGCTCTGTACTTGTCTTCCTCCCAATCTTCCTTGACTTCGTGACCTTCGTGCATGAGCAATGCACCACCAGCAAGTCCAGCTGCGGCACCCAAAGCTCCGTATGCCATGTTGTGATTCTTTTTCTGCTGAGGCTGCTGTTGCTGGTAGCCACCGTACTGGCGTTGAGGAGGACCTTGATTGTAGCTGCTTCCATAGCCACCGCCATATCCACCAGTGCGACCAGGGTGCTCAAAAGTGCGTTCACCGTTCTGCTCGTTGATGAAGAGCCAGCGGTTCTCACGGTCATCCCAGACGGCGCGCCATGGAGGTGGGACCTGAGGTGTGCCTTGGCCAGCGCCGTAGCCTTGTTGACCACCGTAGCCTTGCTGTGGGCCGCCATAGCCCTGTTGCGGGCCACCGTATCCTTGCTGGGGACCGCCGTAGTTGCCTTGAGGTTGGTTGTAGTTGTTTCCTCCGTAGCCACCTTGGTTGTAGCCACCCTGCTGGCCGCCGCTACCACTCTGGCCCTGGTGGGTGAACTCGTTGATCAAATTGCCAAGTAAGCCCATGATGGTTGGTTGTGAAATGTAAATTGTGATGTGTGGATTGTGTGCGCGATGGTTGTGTGGAATGGAAGGAGAGTGTTTAGGATGAGTGAGAAGAGTAGTGAAGAAGACAAGTGGTGTACAGGGCTGATTAAAGAGCTCTTCCTAGCTGAGGTTTGACCGCATCGTTCTAGAATCCACCTCACGTCACCAATCACAACATCGAATACGAAGGTCGTACATTTCAAGCGCACGGATTGGTTTGTCAACATGGCGCGGTCATCTTTCTTGTTTTTGTGGCTGAATCTATCTGTCTACAGCGATGCTCAGCCTGCCGACCGGACCATCATAAAGCAAGCCTCATTATTTGCTGCTGCGGCCACAATGGTTTTCCATCGGTCTAGATCTCCAGGGTCAAGCTATCCTGGCCAAGCTCCCCTCAGTTGCTTGGGTAGCTTGTTACGAAGCAAGCTTTTGTTACTAACACTAGTCGAGATGTGCTGTCAAACCATGCCAATCCTTCGTTGCCATCAGCTGCCAATCTTACCTCCCCCACAGTGCAGCTATAGAAATGCACAATATTCTCATAAAGAATGTAGTCTCCATAGAGAGGACCTCATCAAAGGCTATCTCTATGGTCTGAATTATGTTTTAACTGCAACTGTGCATTATACTGGCATGTAATAACACCCTATACCTTGGGTAGAGAAGATATTCTTAGTTGCGAGATTGTGACTGTCTTTAGCACACGGGGAGGATGTTTTTGGTCATGGTGAATTCCCAAGTCAAAGCTGCAGGACGGATGACCCTGCTCTGATTTACATCGCCATGTTTCGCGACAACAACGTTTATTTATGACTATTTTCATGTTCTCGAACAACCTAGCAAATACACATACTAGACCTTGGTGGTTTTCAGTGGTTTGGTTCTATGTCTGCCTTCCAACGGCCATGTTCCTTCCGGAGTCCTGTTTTCTGAGAAGAAGGCATGCTTTCAGTTGATACCAAGAGCACACTCGAAGACCAAAACCTCGTGACGACTATTCAAAACCATATAACGAGAGTGAAACACTTCTTGGGTGTAACAGCTACTGCTTGAAATATCTCAAAGAATATATTCATCAGGCATAGTCCATGTATCGGTATAGTCCAGCCTTGGCATCAAAGCAAGCGGAGAACTCGCCGATGACATCGACGAAACCAAAGATTCCCTGCGACAAGAAGAAGCCTTGCCTCCATTTCTACCTTGAACATCAACCAACCACACAACCCAAGATGTCTCAAGTACTACGAACACCAGCAACTCGCAAACTCCTCCACGCATCAACACTCCCTCGCCTCTGCACAAGTCGCACATACTACAGCTATGAAACACCTCTGCCACCACCCTACCCACCCACCGAAACCGCAATCTTGTCTGCTGCACTACCGCACGTACCTACCCTGGGTTGGACAACATCATCACTGCGTCAAGGCGCCCGCGACGCAGGATACCTAGATGTATCCACGAATCTGTTTCCCAAAGCCGAGTTTGAATTAGTGTTGTACCATCTACGGACACAGCGATTGGGATTAAAAGACAAGGTGCAGTTTCCCGAGGAAGCGGGTTTGGGGATGACGAGCAAGGTTAGGAGCTTGGTTATGGAGAGATTGAGGGGCAATGTGGAGGTTGGTGTGCAGGGGAGGTGGCAGGAGGTAAGCATTGCCTCACAACGTAAAGAAGAAAGAACAGGATACTAACAGAGAGGGAATCACAGGCACTAGGTCTCATGTCCCTAGCTGGAAATATCCCTCCCTCGCTAAAAGAACTCTACCTTCTTGCCGACGAAATCTGGTTCCTGGCTGGAGATGAGGCAGTAGACAGTTCTTGGTACACCAAGCGTGCGACATTGAGTTCGATATATGCCGCCACGGAGACATACTCGACAACAGATCAGAGTACGGACTTCAAAGATACAGAGGAGTTCTTGAACAGGAGGTTAGAAGATGCAAGAGTGGTGGGTGGTGCATGGAGGAACGTCAAGGAGTGGATTGGCTTTCAGGGCATTGCCACTGTTAACATGGCGAGAAACTTTGGTGTAAGAATATAAAGAGGAAGGAGGAAGAAGAATGGTGAAGTTGTAAGATCATGATAATGAAGGGATGCTGGTCTCATAGAGTTGACCTAAGCTCCAAGAATTACTGAACAATTGTACAAATTACATTCCAATTTTACCGCCTGTGCTCTCCCTGACCGACCCATGGTATCTCTCCTTGTCAGTTTCCCATTCGAAGATCCAATAAGAGAGTTGATGTTTAGTGACCTCCCTGCTCACGTCTAGCATCACCCTCTGAACTGTCATCCGCAGCACCAGCGCCAGCGCCTGCACCAGCAAGCCTGATACCTTCCTCATCACCTCTCAACTTCTCGAAATAGGCCTTAATATCTTCTGCACCCACAGCCTGCCCACTCTCAGCGAATGGCTGCAAGAAAGCCTTGACCTTGTCACGTAGATGGTTGTAGACCATGACGCCCTCGATGGCCTTCACACGATCCATATTGCTGAGCAGAGCTTCGCCACGCTCATATGTGCTTCCTGAGCCAACACTGCCACCATGTCCGTTCTGTGCTTCTTGGTTGTCGCTTTCTGAAACAGGAGGTTCGTAGGCTTCTTCCTCTTCGAGGAGTTGGGGATGAGGTTTGAGGTTCGGGAAGCAAGAGGGGCAGCGGCAGATGTGTGAGCGGAAGTCTTCTTTGAGGAAAAGGGAGAAGGTTCCGGATGGAGCTGCAGACAGTTTAGCGTGTAGAGGAGCATTGTCTGCAGTTGTTGTATTCGTAGGGTCAGATGTGACATTTCCTTGAACGCCATCCTCAGACTCGACCTTGGTCTTCTTAGACGTGGGCGCTTCCGAGTCGGTCTCTGCGCTTCTCTTCTTGCTCTCGGTCGACGGTGACAGAGCTGCATCCTTGAGGGGCTCTTCAGCTATAGTGTCGTCGTCTGTCCTCTCTGAAGGTTGTTTGTAGTAGACAGGACCGAGGAAACCTTCCTGACCAGCGTATTGCTTGATCCATGGGAATGAGTTGACACATTTGTAGCAGATCAAGTGATCAAAGTCATCCTCGGCAGGGAAGCCAGGCGGCAAAGGTGCCTCATCGACATCTTCTTGCTCCTCGACGGGCTGTGCAGTAGCTTCTTCGTCTTGAGCAGTCTGCTTCGGCTCTTCCTTCTCTTCCTTGGGAGCAGCATCAGTTGGCTGAACTCTCGGTAAGCCCATAAGACATTCAGGATGCCACCAATCCTCTCCACAGCCGCCATCTTCAATCGTGCCCAGACCTAAGCACTGGAACATGGTACCCTTCTCTTTCTCAGGATCGTACGGTTCTCCACATCCACAGAAGCGGCCAGAAAAGTTGTGGTTGTATTTGTTGTTCTCTGCAGGAGTTTCGCCAGTTACACTGCCCTTCTGGCTAGTAGACTCGTTGATCCGGAGAGTGCATGGAGCGGATGAGGGTACTCTGGTGGTGCCGCAGTCGCATACAAAGTTACGTTTGGTGAAGAGCTCGACGAGTTCATGTTCGCCATGACAGGAGATGCCGCATGAGTAGCATACAGCGGCCGAGGTGTGCGATTTATCATCAGAGCCCGAGGGAGGATTACAGGTCAGACAAGCAAAGATAGCCTGCCTCAGCGGACCCAGAGGTTTTGTGCATGTGTCGAATTGGTACGGAAGTGCCTCTCGAGCTTCTTTCTCGAGCTCGAGTTGAGATGCAATAAATTCCTGAGCCGTCTGAGAGTTTCCGAGATCTTGAGACATGTTTGCAATTGTTAGTGAGAAACAAAGATGCGTGCTCATGCGCGACGCGGAGGTCCATCGCATCCTTCCTAATTAGGAAGCACTTTACACGAAATCGCCGCGCCGCGTTTTGTGGGGTCGCGCACCTTCCAAAGTTGTTTGGCCGATTCGCTCTGGTAACAGAGTCAACAAACCCAGGCCTGTCATTTCATTTCGCATACGTTCTGCAAAATCGCACAATCATGAGGTATGTCATTCTGTGGCACCTGTAATCGAGGCATTCTGACTCACATCTGTTCAGTTCACCACTTGGACATCCTGAATCATCAGCTGCTGCTGGTGGCCGCAAACGCCAGAGAGACGACGAAGATGTACACATGCGCTCATCCTCTGCTGTTCCCCCGTCAAGTCCTCCCAGATCCTCTCCTCCTCCGCTACCCCGGGACGAACTCGATGATGACGACGACATCATTGAGCCTGACGAGGACCTCATCCCTGATCTAGATGATGCCGAAGAACAGCTGGAAGACGATGCTGGTGTTGATTTGTTCGGCGACAACTTTGAAAACGATTACAGACGCCGCGAAGATGATTTCTATGAAGGCCAGGATATCGACGACGAAGGAGAATACGACGACTTGGATCTAGCCGCCAGAAGACAACTCGATGCCCGCCTCAATCGTCGTGATCGCGAGCTTGCTCGTCAAAGGAGACCGCAAGTAGCGTTGGACGAGGACGAAGACGACTTGATGGATCTGACCAGACAGCCTCGTAGGCGGCGACACAGATACGACGAGGAACAGGATGATATGGACATGACCGAGGATATTATGACCGAGGAGCTTTCTGCTGAAGGCCTGGCCGATGTCAAAGCCTCTAACCTGACAGATTGGATTGCACAACCTGCCGTTCATCGCGGTATTGCTCGTGAGCTCAAGGCCTTCTTGACCGAGTTCGTCGATGACAACGGTATCTCCGTCTATGGTGTCCGCATCCGCAATCTGGGTGAAAACAACGGCGAGTCTCTAGAAATCGACTGGGAGCACCTGAGTATGTCAAAGCCTACACTGGCATACTTTATCGCCAACGTACCCACCGAGACGCTCAAAATCTTCGACCGTGTTGCCATGGAAGTCACTCTCTACCACTATCCTCTATACGAAGCCATCCAATCCGAGATTCACGTGCGAATCAACGGATTGCCCATGTCCTACACTTTGAGAGAGTTGCGTCAGTCTCATCTCAATTGTCTTGTTAGAGTCAGTGGTGTTGTGACACGCCGTACTGGTGTGTTCCCTCAGCTCAAGTACATCAAATTTGACTGCACCAAGTGCGGAGTCACTCTGGGTCCATTCCCACAAGACTCTAACTCTGAAGTCAAGATCTCTTTCTGTCAAAACTGCCAGTCTCGAGGTCCTTTCACCGTCAACTCCGAGAAGACTATCTACCGCAACTACCAAAAAATTACTCTTCAAGAGTCGCCAGGAACTGTGCCTGCGGGTCGTCTGCCTCGCCACAGAGAAGTCATTCTTCTATGGGATCTGATTGATTCAGCCAAGCCTGGTGAGGAGGTTGAAATCACTGGCATCTACCGCAACAACTACGATGCGGCTTTGAATAATAAGAACGGTTTCCCTGTCTTTGCGACCGTTCTCGAGGCCAACCACGTCGTCAAGTCCCATGACCAACTCTCTGGCTTTAGGCTGACAGAGGATGACGAAAAACAGATTCGCGCTATGGCAAATGATCCTCAGATTATAAACAAAATCATCAACAGTATTGCGCCAAGTATTTACGGCCACACTGATATCAAGACAGCTGTTGCACTTAGTCTGTTCGGAGGTGTGAGCAAGGAAGCACAAGGCAAGCACGCGATCAGAGGTGATATCAATGTGCTGCTTCTCGGAGACCCTGGTACCGCAAAGTCACAGGTGCTGAAGTACGTAGAAAATACTGCCCACAGAGCCGTCTTTGCCACAGGTCAGGGTGCTTCAGCTGTAGGTTTGACCGCCTCAGTCAGACGCGATCCTATGACATCGGAGTGGACTCTGGAAGGAGGTGCCCTGGTGCTGG
Organism: Aureobasidium melanogenum CBS 110374; assembly: GCF_000721775.1. NCBI lineage: Eukaryota > Fungi > Ascomycota > Dothideomycetes > Dothideales > Saccotheciaceae > Aureobasidium > Aureobasidium melanogenum. The sequence continues at coordinate 125,707 of NW_024470077.1, read as the reverse complement.
CAGACAAGGGAACCTGCCTGATCGATGAGTTCGACAAGATGAACGACCAGGACCGCACTTCCATCCACGAAGCCATGGAACAACAAACAATCTCCATTTCTAAGGCCGGTATCGTCACAACACTACAAGCTCGCTGCGCAGTAGTTGCAGCGGCCAACCCCATCGGAGGCAGATACAACGGCACTGTTCCCTTCAGTCAAAACGTCGAACTCACCGAGCCCATTCTCTCACGTTTTGATATCCTCTGCGTGGTTCGCGATACTGTCGATCCAGAGGAAGATGAACGCCTGGCTGCGTTCGTCGTAAACTCGCACGGAAGAGCTCACCCTACCATCAGCAGTGCCGCCAATGATGCACCGGTCAACAGCATGCAGGATGCTAACATGGAGGTTGACGGCGACCAAGGTACCTCCAAGCAAGGCGAGATTCCACAAGAGATGTTGAGAAAGTACATTCTCTATGCTCGCGAGAAGTGCCGTCCTAAATTGGTCTCGATCGATCAAGACAAGATTGCGAGATTGTTTGCGGATATGCGTAAGGAGAGTCTTGCTACAGGTGCTTATCCCATTACCGTAAGTGTTTCCTCTCGCTGTGGATTTTATTCTTTACTAACGCAAAAACAGGTCCGTCATCTGGAATCCATCCTCCGTATCGCTGAGGCCTTTGCCAAAATGCGCCTGTCGGAATTCTGCAGCAGCACAGACATTGACCGTGCCATTGCTGTAGCTGTTGACTCGTTCGTTGGCAGTCAAAAGGTCAGCTGCAAGAAGGCATTGGCTAGAGCATTTGCCAAATATACTCTTGCCAGACCCGGTGCTGTGCGCAAGAACAGGAATGCTAGAGCCGGTGCTGCCAATATTGGTGTTGCTGCTTGATGTGTTTCGCAATCTCGGATCTGAACGAATGGTGACTAAAGCAGGGGTGTTTGGGCGTAGTGCGAGATATACCTGTGTTTTTAGATGTTCTTTTGTTTTTTTCTTTCAATTGGTTGTTCAAGATTACAAAGCTATGGTCAGAGGGGTATATACATAGCTGATCCTCCCGAGATCAATGAATCAAAATGTCCAAATCGTCTAATCTTTTGACTCTCCTAGATCTCTTTTGATTCTTCTAGATCTCATCCTTGGAGATCATGATACCATAAGGATCACGATCGACCTCACTGACATGAATCTCAATGTGGTCGTCCTCGAGTGCCTCGAGGTAATCCTCGCTCAAAGCCGACGAAGAGGCCTTTTCCTTCTCCTTTCTGATTCGCTCCCACTCTTCCTTGACACTCTTCTCCAACTGCGGCTTCAAAACTCCATGCAAGAATCCTCTCTCGGTATTCGAGTGGAACAGAGCGATAACACATTTACCCTGCTCAATCGCAGCCAGAGCCTCATGATGGCTCAGTTCTCCAGTAAACAGCAAATCCACATCTTCCTCGCCGTTCTTGCCTAGACCGCCGAAGAGACTACCTCCACTACCGGCACAGATGGCGACGCTCGAAATGTCGATTTCGTCCATTTGCTTGCCTTGGGGGATGGCGATGGGGAAGCCTTTGGGGTTGCCGAGACCGCGGCCAATGCGATCGATAATTTCTAGCAGGGGTTGAGGGGTGGAGAAGCGGACGATACGACCCATTCCTGCAGTGGTGTTTTGGTAGCCGGGCACTGAGGATGGCTTGATTGGACGACGGGTATGTGTGTCATTGCCGAGCTTGAGCGTACGGTCTTTAATGCTGAGTTGACTGGGATGGTGTTGAAGTTGGAAAGTGGGGCGTTTGAGTTCGTTGGAAGGGGTTTCTGGCTCTTTGGTCTTCTGATCTTGTTGGTCTTCTTCTGCTTGGGCTGCTAGTTCTTCGGCGCTCATGGGGGTGCCGGATACAATGTCGGCCAGCCAGTCGCCTAGACCACCTGGCGCGCAATCGATTGCGGTGTGTGGGCTGTATACACTGATGCCTTCTGCAGCCAATCGTAGCAGTGTTTGTTGTTGGGTGTCAGCCAGGGATAAACTCTTGAGACCTCTGAAGATGATGGGATCTATGCTTGACGTAAAGTTAGGCGTGCTTGCTGCTTATTGGTCTAGAGAGGTGTTGGGAGGGCGGGCATACGGTAGGCTACAATGATGGAGTCTCCACGCTCAATGGCTTCGTCGGCGACGGCTTTGGTGAGGTCAATGGTGAGGAGGGCCGAGTTCATCTGGCGACGGATGGGATCGAAGGGAGATTCGAGAAGGACTGGGCCAGGTTAAAATTGCTGATAGTAGGTTATAGAGAGGACATATAGACGTACGACCAGTGTTGTCCCAGCTCTTGTCAGCGAGAGCCTCTGGATAGCTGGCTGCATTAGCAACATGATGGTATAGAAAGCCGAAGGAAGCACACACAGTTTACGCATTGCGCCGACGACGGCCTTTGAGAAAGGGGCCGAAGAGATTGTTGAACTCATCTTGACTGTACGACGTAGCGTAGCTGAGAACATACAGATGGCGCGACAAGGAAAGAACGAGTGTATACAAGCAAGAAGAGAAAGAGTCGATGGTTGCGAAAGGTCAAAGTCTAGGCCAAAGCTCGACCAAGCGCTGCGTCATTCTCGAGACGACTGTCAAGCAACCGACACTTTTGCGACAATCCACCTCTGCATTCAATTACACGACTATCTACGAAACCATGAGCGCCAGAACAGACGTCGAAGCCACACAGAACCAGCTGTCGTCTGGTGTCACCCCCGAGTCGCTCAAGGCCACTTTGTTCGAGAAGCTCGAGGCACAGCACGTAGACATCCAAGATCTATCAGGTAATCGCGATAAGACCCTTTCACATCAAGCACTGCAAATACTCACGAGAAACCAGGTGGATGCGGTCAAATGTTCGAAGCCATCATCGTGTCACCACAGTTCGAGAAGAAGACGTCGCTCGCCCGCCATCGCCTTGTCAACAACACGCTCAAAGCCGAGATTGCTGCCATCCACGCCTGGACACCAAAGTGCATGACCCCTGCCGAGTGGGAAAAGAAGAAGGGTTCTCTATGAGCGTCACATATACCCACAAGTCTCACATGACGACCTAATAATGTCCAAATGATACCACTTTTATTGTCTGTCCACTCTACCGCTAGCTGAGCAACACCTTGATCTCGTCGCTCGTGCGAGGGAACACATCGCGCACCAGCATGCCTTCCTCCACCTCTTCTCCTTGCTCGGCCACTGTCAATTCGTCCAGCCCAATCATGATTCTCTCGGCAGATTCAAACTTGCTGACAAATACGTTCGATGCATCTTCGCACACCTTACGCACCATTCTCTTGTCTGCAAGCTTGCCAATGAAAGCTCTGGCATCCTCCATTGCTCCTGGCAGGAATGCGTCCAGCTTCTGTGCCATGTCTGCCAATCGATCCGGCTGCATTTCTCTTAGCTTCCTGATACCACTGATTCCTTGACCAAGGTTGGTGTTTTTGTATTCCTCAAGACTTTCAAAGAGTCGCTTGAGTCCTGATTCAGTCTCGAACCACGCAATCACTGTTTCCACAAGTCTTGCCACTTGTTCTTCAACCGTCTCTTCAATCTCGCCAATCTTGTCTTCTGTGAAGCTTCGGCCCTTTAGTGTCTCTATCGTTGCGAGTAGACAGTTGATGGCTAGAATCTGGCTCTGTGGTGCTCCCATGCCCTTGGAAATGCTTTCGCAGCCTGCCAGATAAGGATCAAGCGCTTCTTCGAGCACGGCTTGGAACCCACTGCGATCCTCACCCGAAGACGTGTTAGCTAGTGAAGTATCGTAACTCTTCATCAAGCCTCTGAGAGCGTCCAGTGCTTCCACCAAGAAGTCAGGCGGTGAAAGATCTAGTGGCGTGACTGAAACGTCGCTGTGGATGTTGGCGATGTGGTCTCTCATGAGTGTTCTGAACTGCTCAAATGCTTTCTGTGTGATAGGTTGCAATGTTTGTACAATCGACGAGTCCGGCCCAAGGAAAGGTATGAAGATTGAACAGTAGAAGCGTATCAGATTCGAGATCTGGTAAGCCAATGTTGCATCTTCGTGGCTCTGTACGGTTTGCTCAACACGTTGACGCAATTGACGAAGCACGCCAGACAAATCTCGGTCGACCAGGTCGTTGAGCGCTTTCTTGCCGTCGAAGGCTGCCACTTCTTCACCGTCTGCTTCATCGGTGATCTGTAACCAAGGCTCACGTTCGCGACCTGCTTTGATGTTTTTCGAAATTTCATCGGCGTCCGAGATGAAGAGAATTTGCAATGCTTCTCGCTCGCCAACTGTCGCAGCGTGTGCCCAAGCGAGCATATCACTAACGTAACGTAGCGGATCGTGTGCACTGAGCTCGATTGCTTTGCCCATTGCAGGCCCTCCTACACGCTGAGCAGATCCGCCAGTCAGAGCAGCGTAGAATGCATCCGAGAGCACTTGCTCTCTGTTCTCAGCAAAGAACTCAAGACAGCTCTGGAAAAGCGCAGGTCTCTCAGCCAGCACACGGAGAGCGCGTCTAACCGAAGTGCTAAGTTGGGGGTTCTCAAGATCCAGCTCACGGAGCTCACGTTGAGTCCAACGGAACAGCTTCTGGAATGCTGCGTTTAGTTGCTTCGAGCTTTGCTCCAGAATTTCGAGACCTAGTTGTTGGTCTTCGGTGCCTAATAGCAATTGACTGTCATCGTGGATCTTCTTGACCCGAGCCAATGCCTGGAAAAAGGAATCTGTGACTGGCTCTGCAGTAGATGTCAAGGAAGTGACTTCTGCATCAGACAAAAGGAAGTGCGAGGTGAAGGCGGCCAGTAGTTGTTGCTTGGTCTCTGTCTGCTGCCTTTGCGCCATCATTGCTGTGCTCTCTTCCATCATAGGTCCAGTCTCCCTGTTGGCAGCCGAGATATGGGATCGCATGCTTGAACACAATTTGTTGAGATCTTCGATGGCCGCGCCCACCCTTTGTAATTGCTATTATACAGTCAGCAAAATTGAGAGCGTACCTTGAAGAAGTGCTATTTATCATACCTGGGAAACCTGTCCAAAATCACGAATGATCTCTCCATTGCATTGGATCAATTCTTGTTGCGCGTCAAGTCGAAGGTTGCGCCTCGTCTCGGCTGTGTTGTGGACTTTGCGAGCATCCAGGGTTTCCAATGCATCTCGAATCTCCAAATCCGAGTATGATGCAGCAAGAACACTGGTAATACGACTTTGGAGAGCGCTTGACTTTGGTGCTGTTGGTCCTGGAGACATGGCTGGCGAAGAAGGTAATGTGGCATCTTTCAGCCGCTCAGGGAAGTAGCCGCTGGCCATGTTTATAGTCAACCTCAGGATGAAATATAAATCTTCTTAATTCCTGCTGCTCATTGAGATTGTCAGAATCATTGTAACAGGTTAACCAGACGGTCTGGAGCTTGATAATTGTCTTGATCTTGGACCAGAGTCACAGTTGGACTTGGTTGTATATTGCAAGATTGGCAGCAAAGACCGGAGTACATACTGAAGCAAAATATCATGGACCATCTCTTCCAAGACACAATAAGCACTTTCTCAAGCCTGTATGCATAGGAGGTTAACTCGTTAAGAGTTGCACCCTTGCGCGTCAAAGTGGCGGAGCCAACTGTGGGTCGTGGGGAAACTCCTGGCGTGAGGAAGGCGTGACTCTCGTGTCTGGAGCAGTCGATACGAAAGCTTCTGTGGGCTCCTTTTCAGAATCTCAACTGCTCTTGTTCGTGGGCATGTTGACTGTCGCTTTCCCTTAAAACATTCAACCATGAGTTCCGTCAAGATGGCTAGCAGACGCGAACGAGTCTACAGCCGACGAGAGGTCGAGGCTCTGATCGCTGAAGGCCGATCAATCATTGTCATGAATGGCAAAGTGCTCAAGGTAGACGCGTGGCTCAAGTATCACCCTGGCGGTGACAAGGCCATCATGCACATGGTTGGTAGAGATGCTACGGACGAAGTGACCGCGTACGTTGCTTGACATATTCAATTGGCTACACTCGAGCTCTTTCTGATCTTGTATCCAGTCTGCACTCCGCTGAAGCCCTCGAGCGCATGCACGCTTACCAGATTGGTGTTATCGAAGGACGCTGGTCTAACTTCCTTCCCCCGATCCAAGGTGGACAGTTCCGTATGAAACATGTTATCGACACCGAAGATCAAATCTCGGACCATGAGAACGATTCCTCAAGCCAGGGAAGCTCAGGAGAGCCTTCACCTCTGTTCGAACCTGTCGATGTCCAAGTCCGCCAGCGCAAGCCCGCCATGTCACGATCCTCCTCCGCTACATCTATGTCGTCGCTGGACGTCGACAATGAAAAACCACACAACATCCACGACCCCGAGAGCGAATGGACGAAAGATCAGATCAAGACTGACCTGGAAAGATACCCTGAGCTTGATCCCAAGACCCAAGACGATATCATGCAAAAATACCGCCAGTTGGACCAACGCATGAGAAGCGAAGGTCTCTACAACTGCAACTATAAATCCTACGCCATTGAGATTTCACGGTACTCATTCCTGTTTGCCATGTTCTTGACTACCTTGCACTATGGCTGGTACTGTACCTCTGCCTTGTTCCTCGGTGCTTTCTGGCACCAATTGGTCTTCAGCGCTCATGATGCTGGTCATATGGGCATCACACACAACTTCCATGTCGACAGTGTTATTGGCATGATCATTGCCGATTACCTTGGAGGCTTGAGTCTAGGATGGTGGAAGCGCAACCACAACGTCCACCACATCATCACGAACTCTCCTGAGCACGACCCAGACATCGAGCACATGCCATTCTTTGCCATCTCGCACCGCTTCTTCAAGTCGCTGCGATCAACCTATTACGACCGCGTCATGACCTACGACCCCTTCGCCAAATTCGTCATCCAATACCAAAACTGGCTATACTACCCCATCCTTTGCTTCGGTCGCTTCAACCTTTACCGTCTAAGCTGGGAGTATCTCATTCTTGGTCTCGGTCCTCGCAAAGGTCCTGCATGGTGGCACCGCTGGTTCGAGATTGCTGGCCAATTCTTCTTCTGGTACTGGTTCGGTTATCAAGTTCTTTACAAGAGCATCCCTGATGGCTGGAGCCGTTTCGCTTTCATCATGATCAGTCACGCCGTGACCATGCCGTTGCACGTCCAAATCACACTCAGCCACTTTGCCATGAGCACTGCTGATCTCGGTGTCAATGAGTCGTTCCCTCAACGCATGCTTCGCACTACCATGGATGTCGACTGCCCTCAATGGCTTGACTTTTTCCACGGTGGACTCCAGTTCCAGGCTATCCACCACTTGTACCCTCGCATGCCTCGTCACAACCTGCGTAGAGCACAGAAGCTTGTCCAGGAGTTCTGCGACGAGGTGGGCATCCCATATGCGATCTATGGCTTCTATGATGGAAACAAGGAGGTCATTGGACGTTTGGGAGATGTTGCTAGACAAGCCAAGATTCTGGCTGCTTGCCAGAGAAGTATTGCTGAGAGTGGTGAGATGCACTAAAAAAAGTATCTGTTTGATGCGTGAAGGCCTAGAAGGATTTGTCTCTAGAATATTAACGAACCATGCTTTTCTCTAATCCTCCGCCCGTTGCTTTTTTTTTTTTTCTTTTTTTTTTTGACACTGACAGCAAATTGGTAGTCCTTCCGATGATGTGGTATGTAACTGGTGTAGCTGTAAAAATGCACAATATTAACGAGAAACAGAATAGTGTCCACTTGAGAAGCGATAAGATTGCCATCGACCCCGTGTGCTAACACGTGTAACCCTTACTATATCATGCTCCAAACATGACAGCGAGCAAACTTGTTACATGCTCCGCACCTGGGAGACCCAACATCCTAGGCGGCATCATGTACCTCTTGACCTTTGACACCCTGGACAAGAGTCTGCTTGTGGCTCGGAAGATCTACAACGGCATAAAGAGAGTCAAGGTATTACCTGAGTATGTCGACGACAACATAGAGACCTTGGTCGATATCCTTACGAGTCCTATCTTCTGCGTCTCCGACTTCTGCAAGCTACGCTGCGTCGAGGTCACTGATGTCGTAAACCTGTCGTCAATTATCTCATTGTCTATTCTGATTTTCCCGACGGTCGGGCACCTGAGTTCTACGATGGCAAGTCCATCCAGATTGGTTACAAACTCGAGACTCACGGAAACTTCACGACCAATGGCAAACATCAGCACAGTATTCATTACCAGTCTGCTCGTGAAGCTGGTGAGTCGCAGATGTACCGCCTTTGCAAACTAGAATACTGCGATTACAATACCTGTGCAAACTGAAATACTGCGGCATCGATTTCTTTTCACTCTCGCTGAGGTTTCTCCAATAGCAACCACACGCAAGCTGGAGAGTTCAGCGCCAATCGCGACTTCGCCATCGATTTTCGCCATATTGCTCAAAACGTCTTTCGAGTGACTGGTTGGCCTGGAGGATGTATTACCAACGGAGACTTCGGAGCTTCCGTTGACCTAAACTGAAAGACTCCTGTCGTTCTAATCGGCGGAGGAGGTCTTGTCAATGCGAACCTTCAGACGGTTGAAGGGATCGGCGATGGTGCGTGTGAGTATGTAGTTGCGCTTGAGATCGTCATCTGCATGGCGGAGCTTGAGTTTCATCTATCAACCTGAAGAAATTTCGTGGACGTGGGAAGACGAGGGTTGATCGTTGAAATAATGTAAGAGTTTGCGAGGAGCTATAGTTGACGGTCGCGAGGATCAAGTGATGAAGAACGATGGCTCGAAGAGGAAGAGCGACGGGTCGTGGTGGCCAACTGGCTCTTGTGATCATGACGAGCGAACAAAGCTTCATATTCTTCCCCTGTCACAATTCAGACATATCACCACCTCATACATACCCTCTTCCTAGACGCACATTGCATAAGCATAAATCTTGACCGATGATCAGGAGATAAGGACTGGGACAGAGTCTAGCACTCGTAAAGAAGGTCATCGTGAATCGGCGTTACATTTGGTCATATCTCTTTCTTTGCTAGTTTTCACGCCCTTCGACAGAAATACACTGGAAGCCCGTCTCTTCATCACCACATCCATCCAGGCTCGCTATGCATAGCTCCTTGACACAGGACCCGACCGATGATCCCATCGCGTTACATCCATCTACTTCTTCAGAGCAGCGTCGAAGTCGGTCTTTCCTTTCTCAAGGATCTCCTTCTCGCGTAGAAGACCTTTTCGCTCTTCGATCAACTCCTCAGCCTCGGTAGCCAGCAAGCGTGCCTCCTCATCAGTCATGCTTCCGAAGTCCTTCGGTGAAATGATCTTGTCAAGTCCCTCGATCATGTATGGCTCGATGACGTGCTTGGTCAAGTAGGCGACGAAGTGTTCGCGCTGGTTGCGGCAGTAGACCCAACTAACGGAGAAAGCGTCTTCTGCAGCAATACCGTCCGTGCTGATCTGGTTCTTGGTGTCGGTACGAGCCATCTTGGATCGTGATGGTGATTCTCCGATGACAGGACTTGTAGTAGATGGCCTGGTACCCTCGACTGATTTGCGCTTCAGGCGTTCCTTTCGGATTTGCTCGACGGTGAATGTGAAATCAGGGTCGTAGGTCATAAGAACACCGCGCTCGACTTGTAGGAACTTGTCTAGCACTTTCAAAGCCTCCTCTTCGCGATGTTGAAGGATAGGACGGACTCGCGCTCCCAATCTGGCGGCGATGTCTCGTGGGGCAATTTGAGAAAGAAGCTTCTTGATGAAGTTTTTGCACTGACTGTTCACATTTTCAATGTGGGCTTTCGCGAGGTCTGACCAGCGAGAAGAGTGCTCGTGGAACAGCTCGTCCACAATGTCGGGATTGAACATGCCAGAGAGCTGAGCGCCACGGTAGTACTTCTCTGTTTCCTGTACATACTTGAGATAGGTGGCATAAGTTGTCTTCTTCTGGTCCGATGCAAAGCCATTGTAAGGGGAGCGCAGCACGGTGTCCGAGAGACCAAGCAAGTCATTGCTGCTACCAGCCGCGTCCCACTCAGCAGGTGTTTCGGTGAATTCGTACTTGGATCCGTGGCGACGAATGGCATGCGAAAATTGTCTGTGAGCATCCTGCACGAGTGTATGCAGGCGACGTTCTCCAGTGACGACATCTGTCGAGACTTTGATAGAAGGCAATCCAAAGAATGGGTCTTTCTTGTAGTTGCCATCAATGGCCACTTCAGCAAGACGCTGAAAGTGCGAAGCAATCTCAACTAGAAGACCACGATGCTCCTGAATCGTGCCTCTACCTGGACCAAGCTTGTCGAGTTTGATTTGGACCTCTTGGAGTTTCTCCTTGAGATTGATCTGCAGGCTAGGAATGGCGGCTTGTACATGTTGGTAGAGCAGTTTGGCAAGTCGATCGTTCAGAGTAGGAACACCAAGCTGAGCGGGTTTCAGTTTACTTGTCCAATTACTTCCAGCAAAGAAGTCTCTCTCAGACTGGTCACGTTGTTTCATGTCGAAACTCATCTCCTTCTCCGATCTAAAGATAAGAAGACTGTCAGCGTCATGTTTTTTCGACAAAGTTTCACTTAAACATACCTGTTCCTGACCACATGCCAGCCATGGCCGAGGGGCAGGACTTGATTCTGTGCCAACTCGATATACTCAGTTTCAAGTGCGGTATCGGCTCCAGGACCATCTGGCTTGGTAATAATGCCAAGTGTGCGTGGTGCAGCTTTTGTGATCATAGAAGGTATCTGTTGAAGCTCGTGTTGGTAGGTGGTCGACAGCACAGCAAGCAAGATTGTGCTGTCTTGGTCGATGTAAGACTTGACCAGAGCCTCAATAGTCTTGATGTCTTCCAAGGATTGATATTTGCCGCTCGATTTGATCAAGCCAGGAGTGTCGACCAGAGTGAGTGAAGGACGATCGGGACCAGATATGGCGATACTGAGCACATCGTGAGAGAAAGCGCAGACGACCTTGGGTTTTTTTCCTGTCAGAGGAGGAAGGCCCATGACTTGCGTAGCTTCCTCGATGAGCTCGCCCAATTTGGTGGGGTCGAAGGTCTTGCCCTTTCCGAAATTCTCAAGATGCTGACGTTCATCCTTGTCGACTCGGGTTGGACCGGGGATGATGGTGACAGAGATGGAGACTTTGTCGGCGCGCCGAAGGATGAACTGAGTGGCGAAGCGGGTGCAAAGGCCAGTGTCTCGAGGGAAAGGAATACCGGTCAACGCTTCCAGGAGAGAGCTCTTGCCGGTCGATTGATCACCGCATGCGACGATCTGTGGGAGAGGGATAATGTTGTTGACACCCACTGCACGTAGATTATCCACGGCATCGAGTACAATGCGCATGTCTTCGTTCTGAAGTTTCTCCAATTTGGAGATTTCCTCCATGTTGGCAAGCGCTGACTTGAGATGGTAGTTGATGCTTTGTGCGGATGATTTGTAGAGTGAACGAGAAGAATTGAAGAGAGGGCAGAAAGAAGTGTTTGAAGTGAAAAGTGAGTTGTGAGATCTAGTTGTCTCACACTCTCAGTGTTGAGTGAAAGATTCTTACTATTGTTGAAGGGGGACTGGAACCGTGTTTATAATTCTGAGCAACATCGTTCATCAGCCAGTGCTGAGCCAGCTACACGACATGACACTCCTACTGGCAAGACTTCGCTTGATAAGATTGGTCCGAAAGCCCTTTATCGACTTGAATCCTGCTTCCAAGGCTTTGTATGCCATCGTCAGAAAACTCCATCCACTTCGAAGTACAGTTTTGAGATAGTTACTGCCGACGAGGATCCAGAAAGTGGAACGGTGGACATTGACGAGAATCGTATCAACCACGATGGTGCAACTCCTAAGCCTAAGCAAGAGACCATCATGAAGAAAACGCATCCAGAGATCTATGGCGTGGACAATAACCGCAGCATAGACATGTTCCATTTGCGAACCAGAGTACCTGCACACCTTTGCGTTGAACGGGCGGGAGATGAGTTGTGGTTTGTACTTTGTGCGTCTTGCTGTGCATCATGGCCCATCACCCGAAACCATACTGGATTGGACTCGATGGTCGTCGACTCATGCAGGTCAACCTGGTAACCATCCCCATGTTCGGTCGGCAAGCACTCTCGGCATCGTCGGTCGACAGGATGTCTCTTGGTCCTCAATTGACAGAATTGCGATTGCACAAGATCGTGTTTGTATGAGTGTTGCCTTGCCCTCCAACATGGTGTATAACCATAAAGCCCACGCACTTTACATGGCTGCGAAAGCTCAACTGATTTTTTCAGCACAGAGGAGAATGAGCTATGCCTTACACTCTCAGGATATTAGACAGGATGTCGTTGGTGATGCTTTTCGGATGTGGAACACAACCATTACAGAGTTTCGGAATGCTAGCAGAATTGGCACAGCGGACCTTCGGAATTGGAACAAAGGTCTGGTTGGAGACAGCTTGAGATTGGAGGCTGTGAGACAGGGGATTGTTAAGGAGATTGCCGTAATGACAAGTAGTCGAGACCTGGGCCCTTAAGAGGTACCATACAAAGACTGACAAGTGAAGACATCAGAAAAAGGCATATCTGTCCAAGCCGATTTCAGATATCAAAACCTGTAGGGCGGCCGAAAACCGCAGTCAACAAGAAAGCGGAAAATGTTTCCATATGCAGAACAAGTGATTCGACGCGACAAGTGGAGCGCGATGCGGAGAGGCTGGATAGGCCGGCGTGTGTCAGCGAATCATGAGCCGGGCCATTAGCTTTTCAAGGGTCGGTGGGAGATCAGTTGTTTCCCGAGCTGCGATTGCCCTGCTCTTGAGGAACACTGTCAACTTCTTCGTCTTTGCTATCCTCGTTTCATACCAACGACCCTTGTCCACTCTCACGACTTGTTCATTCGCTCTTACTCCGACGCATCTCTGCTGTCTCTCCATTAACCACACATCACACATACACAACCGCAGCCATGTCTCAAGAATTCACCTACTCGGACATTTCCGAGCACAACACCAAGAAGGTGAGCATATCTATGAACGAGTTGCCGGACGCGCGAAGGACAAGGAAATATCCAATCGGAAAGGGATCATGCGCGTCCTTGACACGTCCAGAAACCCGTCTAGCAACTTTTGACCAAAAAAACATCCTTGACTAACATAATTCCAGGACCTCTACATGGTCGTCCACGACAAGGTCTACAACTGCACAAGCTTCGTCGATGAGCACCCGTACGTTTTCCACTCTCCTCTACCTCATCCCCTTCCTCCGCCTTTCCAGCGAGCTTCTAGAACCTCCCTCAACACATCCATCACCCCACTCAGAAACCCCACTCTTGCAATGGGTGGTATCACAAGACAAGACAATGAGAACTCGATCAATGAGAACTCGATCAATCACACCCCACACCATCAGCACAAAGGAACCCCTCCCACAAGAAACACTTCACTAACATACCCCTCCCAGTGGTGGTGAAGAAGTAATGCTCGATGTCGGTGGCCAGGACGCCACCGAAGCCTTCGAAGACGTCGGCCACAGTGACGAGGCCCGTGAGATCCTCGAGGGTCTTCTTGTCGGCACCGTCAAGCGTCAACCCGGCGACCCCGCTCCCAAGTCCTCCGCTCAGCCTACCTCAGCAAAGACATCTGGCCCTGACGCTGCTGGTCTGGGTGCTGGCCTTTATGCCATTCTCCTCGTTGGTGGTGCTTTGGCTTACTTTGCATACTCTTACCTTCAGGCAAACAGCCAGCCTAAGAACTAAGAGTCTTTGGTTGCTGGGTTGAAGCTTTCTGGTGTGAAGGGGGAATTTTGGACGACAGATCAAACAGGAGAAAAGGAATGAGGCAGAAGAATACTGTCTGGTGTCAGAGTGCAATGGAAAGAGATCATCACCTTTCGCATTCCAGGCAGGAGACAGGGCAAGAGCGCTTGAAAATACGACGAGCAGAGGAGTTTTGATGGCCTGTACGGAAAGAGCGCTTATCTAAAGATCTCTAGGCGCATGTTGTGTCTTTTTCTAGGAGCTAGCTGGTGTTACCACAGCAAATTTTACATATTCTCAACCATTCACAAAAGATCAGCTTTCAATGTGTCGATGATAAGATGGTCTCTACAGTTTGCAGAATTGCTACAGAACAAAGCTCCGTTTTGAATACGAAGGTGCAGTAAAAAAGAGACGCTCACTTATTCACCATCACTCTCGTCCACAAACGCCACTTTGCGACCATGCCCATGAATGTGCTTCCGCTTCTAACGGTAATAGTCACTAGCATCATCGCCACCAGCTGCGGGCGCATACTGCTGCTGTTGTGGCGGCTGCTGTCCCTGCTGATGTGGGTTGTACGCCTGGTAAGCCTGCCCCGAAGCAGGAGGGGCAGAAGGCTGCGCACCACTCAAACTAGTATAAGATTGATTGGGATGTTGCTGAGGTGGGTACTGTGAAGGGTACGAGGTCGTAGCTGTGTCTTGGGGCGGCTGGGCTGAATACACAGACGTCGGGCTTTCGAAGCTCGATGTGCGTTGTCTGATTGGCATTTGCTGTTGCTGTGGTGGGCCAGGGGGTGCGTTTGATGGCTGTTGAGGTTGTGGGGTTGAAGTGTAGTTTAGAGGTGCTGGTGCAGAGGCGCCAGCGCCGTAGACATTGTTGCGGCCGTCGGTGGGACTTTCATACACACCCGTGCTCAGCTCTTGCGGGTTTCCCGAATTAAGGGTGTGGATGCTCTGAGGACGGTTGTTGTATGGCTGCATGCCAGGATTGTAGCCGCCGTCTCCAGGAGGAGCACTTGGACCAGGTCCCATGGGCTTAGGGCTTTGACGAGCTTCTGATGGTGGCGCACCATTAGGAAGGAAATGGAAGGGAGCTGGTGCTGGAGTTGCCGAGGGATTACTCATAGGTGGAGGATAACCATACGCATTCTGCTGCTGAGGAGGCTCGGATGGTGGAGGTTGGTTGTAGAAACGCTGATCAGGAGGAGGACCTTGTGGAGGGTATCCAGACTGCATGGCAGGGTATGGATTGTAATAACCGCCAGAGTGTTGCCTGGTTGGGGCAGCGTATTGTGGTTGCGACATGGAGCTCTCCAAGAGAGCCTCATAGTCGCGGCGAGCCTTGATGAACTTTTCGTTCAATTGTGTGAACTCATCTGTTGAGTGTTAGCCTCTGATCGACTGCACATTCTCTGGACAAACTTACCTTTCTTCTGCGAATATTTTCCGATCAGTTCAATCAGTTTAGGCCTGATCGACAAGGTCTGGTTATACAGCTCGGTGATCTCCTCTTCGCTGCCCGTGTCGCGTGAGTTCTCACCCCTGACACTCAGTAGAGCTAACAATTTCTCGACATTCCTGATCTGCGAAAAGACGTCCGCCTCGGTTTGGGCATCTCTTTCGAGCTCCTCCCTGGTTGGGTCTTGCAACTTCTCGACGTAGTTCAAGGGGAAGATACCGGTCTGACCACGCAGAGATCCTTTCCACCAGTCTTTGTATACAGACTCAATGACAGCGATGACATCACCCTTCTTGAAAGCCAGTTCACCAGGCTCGGATGGCACAAAGTCATAGAGAGCCTTGACTCTGCTGACGGTGGCAGCTGTTGTACCTTGTTGGGCGTCAGGCTGAGTTTGAGATGAGTTTGCCGAAGAAGCCTCTGGTTCAGGTGCTTTATCCTTCAGACTCAAGGCGAGGGCCATCTGCAGCTCTTCCTCCTCCTTGCGACGGTCGGTGTCCTCGATTTGGCGCTTGACAGGCTTACTAGGTGGGGCTAGGCCAGGGTTTGAAGAGCGTAGTTTGTCGTAGGCCTGCTCCATGATTCCCAAGTCGGGGTTTCCTTTGAACATGTCTTTCCATTCTTGCATGCGCTCGAGTATCTTGCTCTTGACTTGCTGGTGTGTGTTGCGGTCGGCAGCTAGACGAAGCAGAGCGTCGGTGAAGGAACGAGAGGACAATTCTCGGTGTATAGGAGCACCGCAATTTTGCGACAAGGCGTTGGCGAGCTCGAGGGTGTACAGCTGGACGTTGGCGTTGCGGTGGGCGAGACGCTTGATCAAGGCAGCTGTGACTGATTGAGGCCCAGTAGGCGAGGTAGATACGCGATCGCATACATCAAGGATGAGGGCCCAGTTCTCGGATGTCAAGTTCTCGTCGGTCGCCTTGGCTGTTACAGCTACATCAGTACATTGTGTCGAGATGGGTACGTCTGGGTGATTCGGCGAGCTACTTACTGACGACCTCGTCGAACGTGTTTGCCTGAGCACGAAACATGGCCGCGCCCTTATGCTGTTGTGAAATTGAACGAGTGTAGCTTGATCACAACTTCTGTCAGGAAAATGGTTAAGTTGCTGCCTTAGCACTTGAATGTGTTTGGGCAAGTTGCTTGTCTCGGCGACGAGGGCATGTGAACACACTCCCCCGGACATCAACGAAGCGCGTCATTGCCGAGCGGCGGTGGCCTCACTGCCTCTGCGACCAAAAACGAACCCCAAACTCGCCACCACCAAACCTTGAGGCTTTGACATGCATCGTCGTAACGAACGCGCAACACTTCCTCACTGCCATTCCTGCACTGCCCCTTACTGAAATTCACCATGTCTTCAGAGACGCATTTTGGTAGGCACTTCCACCACATCAGATCAAGTCGTTACAAGCTCTTTCTGTCCTGTGCAGAAACATCATTCTTGTATAGACTGTTGCTTCCTAGCCTTCACCATCTTCATCCTTCGGTATATGACTAAATCCAATTGTTCGCCTGCAAACGCCCATTGCTCTTTCAGGTTCCCCTCGTTTCTGTAATGCTGCCAGTGCAGAGACCGAATTCTTTGATGTTGAACCCCAAAACAAAAAACCATACCTGATCGTAGGTGTAAAACTTCATCAGCCGATCTTGACATTTCATTGGCTTGGTGCTGGGCTCAAATATGGCCCAAGCATACCGAACGCCAATCCGTGTCAAACAAGATGCTTCCACATCGCAGATGGCCATGTCATATCTCGTAGAAGAGAAAGAAAAGAAAATCGCCCGTTACTCAAATGCTTAAAAATGCTCGAACCGAACTCGCGGTTTATGTGGCGTGTCATGTTTATCAGATACCCTTGTTCTTGCGCTCCTCAGCTCTTGCTGCACGAGCTGATCGCACAAGGGGTGCAAGTGTTGCCAGTGGCTCTGCTCCTTGGATGAACTGATGCTGTTGAACACATTAGCAACCAGTTCAATACTTTCTACATAGATATCACTTACCATCAGCAAGTCGTGCGCACTGGCTCTCTTGTCAGGATCAACCTTGAGTGCAAACGCGAGGAAATCGCGGAAAATAGGTGTCAGTTCCTCCTCAGCCTTGATTTGAGGTGTACCGTTAGTAGCGATCAGGTACAGAGCTCTCAAAGGTGATTCGTTGAGGTATGGGGGCTCGCCCTCAATCATCTCGATGGCCATGATTCCGAGTGACCAAATGTCAATCTTGCGGCCGTATTCCTTTCGTGTTACCACCTCTGGAGCCATCCAGTATGGTGTACCGACCATGGTCGTACGCTTGTGTTGAGACTCGTTGATTTGTGCACAGAAGCCAAAGTCGGCTGCAAAGGGTTAGCCGAGGTCTCACAAATAAAGCACAGGCACTGCTTACTTAGTTTGATGTTTCCTTCAAGTGACAAGAGGATGTTATCTGACTTGATGTCTCGATGAATGACTCCTTTTGAGTGGAGGAATTGGAGACCGTGTAGAGTCTAGACGTAACGTCAGCCGCTGAGTTAGCGAATTTTGACAGAAGAAACATACCTCACGACACACAGCTGCAATTTGCGGCTCAGACATCATGTTGAACGTAACCACGTCCGTCAGACTGCCACCCTCCATGTACTCCATGACAACCCACAAGTCTCCCTTGACAAGGTAGCTGTCCATGAAGTTGACAATGTTCTTATGCTTGCTATCCTTCATGACCAGAATCTCGTTGATGATCAGATCCTTCTTGGGTTGTTGCTCTAGGTTCATCTGCTTGATAGCGACGCACTTGTTGGTGCCAACCTCATAAGCTGTGAAAACACCACCAGAAGCACCTTGACCAATCTTGTTGAGGCCACGGTACTTCTTTGTGGGGTCTGCGGGTGTACAGATTGCGTTGAGTTTTTGAATAATCTCCCCATTCTGCTGCTGGCTTTGACGCTGGGGTCGCTGTCTCGGTCGAGGAACAGGACCAACGCGGGCTTCCTGGTTGGGCATAGGAATTGCCTGAGAATTCGGGATTTGAGCTTGCTGAGGAGCGCGTTGGCTTTGCTTGCGTTCGAGATTTGATTGTTGAAGTGCCGCCTGTGCCGCAGCCATAGCTTGTTGCTGTTGTTGTTGGTATGCATAAGGCGAAGCAGCAGCTGGAGGTTGAGACTGCTGCGCTTGGGTTGCAGTGTTTGACCGCGAACGAGACGTGCTAGGCTGTGATACTTCATTGATGGTTGGGGGAGCATATTGGACGGCAGGCTGTTCATCTTGGGGTTTTGATTGCTGAGGAGTCGTTGTCCCGGGAACAGCAGGAGCTGCACGAGCAGGAGTTATACTAGGACCATTGGAAGCTGTACCAGGAGGACGCGGAGCAGCACGCAGGGGAATCGTGTTTGCACTGGACGAAGTAGGTGACATTGGCCCAAGACCAAGTCCGACGTTACGAGGAACAGGAGGGGCCGCTCTAGGGTTCTCAAAACTATCCTCGTTGTTGGGTGGGAAGCGCGGGCTTTGTGGAGGGCTAACAAGAGACGTGAATCCTGAGCCAGGAGTGGCTACGGGCGATATGAGACCGCTTGGAGGAGACATATGCTGCGGGGTGTCGCGCGCATGAGCTTGACCAAATTTCTGCCAGATGCCATCTTCAGGATTCTTCTCTGCATTCTCCTTGTAGAAAGTGACAATGTCGACAATGGCCTTGGGGTCTCGCTTTTGTTCCTGTTCCGAGATGCCAGCACTAGCCAGGATGTTCTGCCATTCACGAGGAAGACCCTGCAGGAGTTAGCAATTGGCTGACCGAGAGTGCCAAAGAACTTACGGTGAACTCTCCGGTACGATTGTCAACGCCGACATGAGTGATATGAACAGGATTCTCAGGAGCAGAGATGGTGGGTCGGCCAGGGGATTTGAACAAGCTCGATATGCTGAAGCCGCTCTTCTTCTTGGCCTTCAGTTCATCACTGAGACGTTTCGAACTCTCCGGACGGGGCGACAGGCTGTCCATGGGGCCAGCGGATGAATTGTTGCGGGTCAGGCGGAAGCTGGTCGAGTGACGCAGCGAGTTGAAGCGCGAGCCAGTGGTCTGTGATCGGAGGGAGATGGAAGGGCGTTTTGGCTGAGCAGGGAGAGGTTGCGCGTTTGCAGAGTGGGGTGCAGATAAGCCGACAGGAGATGGAGAGGGCGAGTGGGAGTGCGATGCGGCGCTGAAGAGCGAGATGGAGTCCGGGCGAGCAGCACCGTCCGGCGGTACGACACGCAGCTGGGGGTTCTCGTCGACGGCGTGCTCGGAGAGGTTGGCCAGATGGTTGTAGGAGAGGCCGTTGTGGGAGCGCAACTCAGGCTCGGACAGGTCGCGCGCAAGATTGGGATTGGTCGGTCTGCGAGATTGATTGGTCGTGTGCGACGACGTGTTGTACTGGGAGCGGACGGCAGCCGAGGCGCTTCTGCGTAGCTTGGGCGGGCCTTGGGATGACGGTGATTGGTAGCCAAGCGAAGACGACGAGTACTGCAGCGAATGTTTCCTCAGGAGTTGCTGAGGTTGTGCGGACGAGTCGGCCATGAAAGGTGAAGGGGCTCAGCGGCGGGACTTTGAATGGGCAAGCGAATGTGGTTGGTCGGAAGGCCGAAACGAAACAGCAGCACGACTCTCGACACCTCTGACAGCACGCTGTGACAAGGGTCGGATACAGGACGATGCTTCTGCGGCGGGTCTAGCCGGACGTGATTTGTACGGCCGTCGAGATGCAAGGAATAGTTAATGAATCGCGGCCGGCGACAAGTGACACTGACACGCGAAAGCAGGGGGGAGACTGCGTGCAGCTTTAGGTACTGCTCTGGCAATATACACTACAGCTTTGACAGCGAGAGGAAGCAGGCGAGCGCAGACAAGTCCAATCACATCCGCCGACCACCAAATCCGAATCCCTTCTTTGACTCGCTTGTTTTCGCTGCTTCAACGGCGCCCATCGATCATGGACTCTATTCTTTGTCCTTGCTGGACCCGGCTTCCCCACTGCGTTTCTGCTCTGTCTACTTCTGTCCTCCAACCGCCCGAAAACTGAAATCCCCAATCGCCTTGGCAATCGACCATCAAACCTTCAACCGATGCTCGATGCTTCCCAATAATCGGAACTGTTTAATTTGCTGCAATCACAAGCTCCTCTCTTTTCCCCAGCCCATGTGTCGCGCCAATCTACTGTGAAACACTGCTTCCGCAGCATGCTCTATCCGCTGGGCTGACAACTGAGACCTGCATTCAACAAGACCATCAACAAGAAGACCAACGTTCATGCCCGATGCATGTCCACCGAGGCCACGTTTTATTGCCGCGCCGCGTTATAAGCGTTTGACGGCGTGGCAGTTAGACCCCGGTCTTGATTGCCTTTTTGCAACCAAACCTGAAGCTTATATCCTGTAAATGGCACCGGTTTTGTAGACAAGCTATTATTGCTTTCAGGTCGGCAAAGAGCGCAGCCCCGTCGTGCAGAGACATCTTCATTAATGGTTACTAACTTAAAGGCTGCTTGAAACCACTGTCTGCGGCCGCTACCGAGGAGCACCCACATACGCGTGGACTAATCTTTCTAATTTCTTGTCGCGCTTCGTTGCCTGTGTTTTTATCAACCATCACGATTACCGTTGAGAATAGATTGATTAGTCTCGGGTGGAAAGAACAGTCTGCAGACGTCGCTCGTCTCCGACATTCTGGCATCTGCCATCCTGCAAGCCTCCTTGCAGCCTCTCAATCTGTCTTGGTCTTGCGTTACAGAAAACATGCATCGTGCAGCATGCATAGTCAGGCGGGCGGCCCCAAACCTGCCCTAGCCCGAGGGACAGCGTCACGAAGAAACTGCCTTTCACTTGTCCGTAGGGACCCCTCTTGTTCGACCTGACGATTCATGTGGATCCATGTTCTTTATCAATTAGCCGAGCAGCAGATGATGTTGAGCTCAGCTTGTAATCCGTCTTGGACCCATACTAACTACGCAGGCGGCGCAAGCCATCCCGTATCCGATATCTGTACCTGCCAGAACCGACACGGCAGCCTCTTCATCAAAGAAATTCCTCCAGCAACTGACTTCATCCCTTCCATGCATATTGACCATGGTTAGAGTTTGGCATTTCCCTGCCGGATAGTGATCCGCGGTCCATAACTAAAAGTCAAGTCACATTGTGAATCGGGGCTATGAGTATTTTCGTGTTACAACCACACAGTCATTCTGCACCATGGAGTCAAATGGGCAGTTACCGTTGCTCCATGAAACAATGAAATCCAGTGCTTAATCAGACCACATCATCATTCGAAGGGTCGAGAAAACCACATATCCACCACCCGTGCAAGTTCTTCCGTCACGAACGTCCACCACCCCGTGCCGTCAGTATCCTTCACACCACAAGCCCGCCGGGTTGGCTTGCCTTTCGCAACATATGCAGCACGTTGTGGAATTCGTCAAACTTCGTCAATTCTGAAAATGATCATTTCAGTGCAAACCCACATCTTGGGTTCTCTAGGGATGATCCTGCAGACCAACTTCTAATCTGCACCAAGATGATTCCAAAGATAAAGAAATGACTGATCGTTGTTGTGCGACCATGCTTCCAACACCTCACGACGACCACAATTCTTCGACTTCGGCAATAACTCAACGGATGACAGGTACCGCCCCAGTCGTTCGTCTCTGGATGATAGCCCATGTTCATTATAGCGGTTCCCGCGTTGAGCGGCATGCACGAAAACATATAAAGATTGTCCTGATCAACCAACGAATCCGGGGCCGGATCACCTTGCTAAACCGAGAGACTGATCATGTCCGCACATCTATCAAGCCCTACATACTGTAAGTACTTTGGATAAGGCTTATCGAGCCCGAATACCCGGACAGCTTTCGAGACCTGGTCAGCCACCAGCAATGGACGGCTGAAGAGGCGCAAGTATTACCCAACACTCAACAATGCCCTGCTGCTGACTATGGTTCGTTGAGCGTATTGATTAAGCCGCGAAATACATTCTGCATTTCATCAAAGATTGCATCCCAGATGAACACTGCTCAATAGAAGCGTCCGATGCTGACCAGAAACCCATATCACACAGTTACGAGCGGATGTGCTTGTTCACGAACACAGGAGAGTCAGAGGCCGACAGCAACCAAATGACTTGCGTATCTGTCGCTCAAAAATGAAGGCGGGGACAATTCTCACAAGGCATTATCAGAAAGACCCTCTGTGTTCCAGTAGCAAATCTACGTCAGCATATTCTCCGTCAGGCGAGTGAACGAAGGGGAGCCTGAAGCACGTATATGTGCCGGCCAGATATTGGCGCTTTGATGTGCTTTGTCATCCTCCATCTCTGGTTGATTTCGGCAAGCACCAGAAGAGCTCGAACGCGATCGCTCTGGGGCTCGAAGTTCTGTGAGAAGCTAACATATCTTGAGTTGCCGTTTACAGCTTGCAACATTTAGGTTGTCCTTCGCAGTAATGAATTGTTCCTGGGTCACACCTCTCAATCTAAGATGACCTTGTGTTTGTTGTGCGTGACATCTTAAGTCAGCTGTGTATGGGATGCTACACTTGGTCTTGCTGTTATCAGTACACGTTGGGATCCTTGTATTAGGTCGAGGGAGCTGATGAGCTGTGGGCAATGCGCTGCTGGCGTTTTTCATTGAACAGTGGTCAATTCAATCATACCAGATATTAGTATTCATGTGTTTGCGAACAATTTTGATCAAAGTTGTTTGCACCTGACGGACAATTTCGACCTGACACTGGTAATGGGAGATCATCAAGTTGGAGTCAACGGCGGATGGCCACTGTGACATGCCGCACAATAGAGACCAGGTAGGAACATACATCTTGCTGAGTACTGGCTATCCAAATGCGAAGATGTCGGTTCGGAAGCTCATCGTTGCTCAAATAGATAAAGTCGCTGTCGCACGGCCTCACCTCGGCAAGACAATCGCAGCTTCCATGATCGCATTCTCAAATTATCCGACGAACCTGAACAATAACCTCAACTCACCGGAGCACACACAATCCAGGAGCACAGTTGCTCCGCCTAGGTATCCATCATGCAGGGGTTCAACATGGGACGCTATGTCCCTCCCGAACTGGAGGGCACCATGTCAGCCAATAAAGTTGCAGGCAAACATGCTCTGGGCAAAAGGGCGAACAAGATCAAAGAAGGCATCTTGACTGTACGCTTTGAGATGCCCTACGCAGTTTGGTGCAATCACTGTCCCAAACCGACAATCATAGGCCAAGGTGTGCGATTCAACGCCGAGAAGAAGAAAGTCGGCAACTACTATAGCACGCCTATATGGTCCTTTCGCATGAAACATCCCGCTTGCGGAGGCTGGATCGAGATACATACGGATCCCAAGAACACGGCGTATGTGGTCAAAGAAGGCGGCAAGGCCAGAGATACTGGAGAAGATCGCGTAAGAGAAGGAGAAGATGGCGTGCCGATTCTCTCAGCAGAGGAAAGGGAGCGTAGAAGGCAGGACGCTTTTGCTGTTCTTGAGGATAAGAAGCAGGACAAGGTACAGGAGAAAGAGCAAGGCAAACGCATTATTGAGCTGCAGGAAATACGAGATCAACACTGGGACGATCCATATGAGGCCAACAAGCGTCTGAGGAGAACGTTCAGAGCAGAACGCAAGGTCAGGGAAAAAGAGTATGACTATTCGGAGAAGCTTAGGGACAAGATGGGACTGGACGTCGAACTAATGCCAGAGAATGATGAAGACAGAAGACATGCTACTCTGATCGACTTCGGTGGCCTTGCGGATGAAGACATCGACGCCGAGACGACGAGGGTGACTTCACGGCCATTATTCCGCCAAGACACAAAGCGCGAGGCAGCTCCAGTCAAAGCCAAAACCTCGCATAAGACCAAAGCAGTTGCTGAAGTCGAACGTCGGAAGAATGCATTGCAGCAGGAAGTCCGCGACAACTCGCGTGCTGCAGCAGACCCGTTTCTGTCTTTCGGCAATACAGATTCTCGTACCTTCCGCCCGATAGCTGGCATCAAGAGGAAGGTGGAAAGCAATACTCCAGAACAGCAAAGCCATATAGACGGGAAGCAGCAGAAAGGTACGGAGGAGAATGAGAAAGAGGGTCTCGAGACTGAGAAAGCGCAACCAAAATCCGCACTTTCCCTGGTTGCTTACGACTCCGATTAGGCATGACACATGAGTTACGATTGCATTACAGGCGCTATATACCCAATTTGAATTGATTATAATGCTTCTCGACAAATAAACACCATTTTGCATGTGACGTAGAGGCCTAGATTCGAAAAGAACGCGTGCACGGTTGCCAACGCGTCTCTCGAGTCGCGTACACTCGAATCAAGAAACAACTTCACAGGACTGAACAGCTCACGAATGTCAAGCTAATCGAGTATGCCACCCCAAGTAGCAAGAGCCGATTCCGACATAATCTATCGCTCAGAAACGCCTCTACGACAGAAGAAATTTCCTAGTCGACGCCGCACGATACGCTCTTCTGGTGTCCATACTCCAGCGCCGCTGCGTCAGCAGTCCACTCTGACACAGCAGCCACTGTGGGCTGTATCCCGATCACCCACAACTGCTGAGGACGAAGATGATGTTGAGGATGAGGATCAAAATTATCAAGAGGACGAGCTAGAGAGGGCAAGACCTAGAAGGAAGAAGAGAAAGAGCGAGGTAGATGGCAAAAGGCAGACAACCATGACACAATACGTTCCGTCTTCTTTCATCGGAGAGCGCTACGATGGAGCAGCAGATCTATTTCTGCAGTTCATGCCAGACGATTCGTTCGATGGAGTTCGAGACTCACAATCACAACTGGTCCTCGACAGA
The DNA here is from genome assembly GCF_000721775.1 of Aureobasidium melanogenum CBS 110374. NCBI lineage: Eukaryota > Fungi > Ascomycota > Dothideomycetes > Dothideales > Saccotheciaceae > Aureobasidium > Aureobasidium melanogenum. The sequence goes on along the minus strand of NW_024470077.1, from coordinate 100,768 downwards.
CACGACAAAGGTCCACAAACAGGGATGCAAGGGCTCATTGATGAAAATGCACCCGCGGCTGCAGACGGCGACGTGACGATGCAGGGAGACGAGGAAAACCACAGCCAAAGGACACAATCTAGCTCAGACCATAGCGATGAGAGAGTGGATTCAGCCTTTCCAAAACAGCAAGCGCGACCGCATCCAAGTCCAGAACTACCAATATCTGCCATGAACCTCAGAACTCCCAGGAAGAAGTTCAAGTCCGAGATTCCGTCATCCAACACTCCACAGAGCGCCATCATATCCATCTGCTCAGCCAAGACCGTGCGCTCACCTGAGCGTTCACCACTACGGAACAAGAGCACCAATGCATTCTCGCAGAGCCATGCTGGCGAGGATACTAGAATGAGTCCCGTTCCCGAAAGTCCTACAAAACCCGTCTCTCCTTTCCGTCTATCACCTCTCAAGAATCGCCCAATCTTCCGCATACCCGAGAAACCTCCTACACTCCAGCATCGCAGTACCATTCCAGACTCTGAAGACACAGCCACTCAAGTGACTCCGTTCAAGCAGAACAAGTTCCGCAGTCAAATACCTGACACCCAGATGGAAATGTTCGGGGAAGAAATCACGGCTGCCACTGAGGCACAACTCCCTGTCGACAGTTATACTCAGTATGCTGGAGGAACATACTACGCCGAGAACGATTATGACTACAACTTTGATCCAGTCTGTAGTGCTTTGGACCGTGATGCCGCCCGTTTCATGCAAACGCAACTACAACGAGATCGTTTCGGTTATGATGCTTTCCACAAAACGCGAAGCTTTTCTCAAGCTGAAGAGGACCGAGCCGAACATGCTCCTGAAGCAAAGGAGGTTGAGAGCGATAAGGAATCCAAATTGGTCACAACACAACAGTCACAAGAGCTCGGTGACGATCTGCCTGCTCCAACTTCACGACCTCAGCTGCTTGAGCAAGAGTTTGAGGATGCACCCACACAATCGCCTCGATCATCCCCTCAACAGCCTTCTCGGATCCTCTATCAGTCTGATGAGATCGAGGAAATAGACCTTTCGGGTGATATTGTTCTACCGAACACGACCATCAGAGAGGTGATACAGATCGCCTCCTCTCCGAACAGCAAGAGTGTCAGTAGCGGAAAGTATCCGTCTTCGCCACCTCTTGTTGTCGAGAATGATGCACGTCTTCGGGCAGAGGCTGGAGAGCAGATGAAAAATACTGAACGTCACTCATCTCCGCCTCTACCAATCATTCTACCAATACCTCCTTCGCAGATTAGTACAGTCGGCGGCACACAGCTACACCACTCCCTCAGGAAGCATACCCAAATGGCCGCATACGTAAGTAGTAGTCCGCCACCTATGCCGCCTTCCACATCCTCGCCTCCGCCCGAAGCAAGACAATATCTAAGGAGGTTCCTCGCAATGTACGAGTCAGATGATGAGGACGACATGGACAAAGGTGATCCTGAACCGCCACTGTACGATGAGGATGAGGACGACATGGATCTAGACTTTGTACCTCAACAACAACACGACGCAGACCGTGCAATGGGAAGTGACGATGATAATGGTTCAGAGGATGAGGAGGGTCATTCAAGGCTGGAACATATATTGCCCGATACCCTTCTTGACTTTTCATTGCCGCCGCCACCAACACAAAGTTCAGTGAGAAGTACGAAATCTTGATGAATGATTCTGAGGAGAAGGAGGTAGATGGAGAGATCTCATGGATTTCGATGGGTCTTGTTATGCTCATTCATAGAACATTGAACACTAGCGGTTCATCGTAGCTCTAGCCATTTCATGCTTTTCCTACCTGCCTATATACTAAGTGGTCGACTCTCTGTGGACATGCCTCTGCTTTTCAACACAATTGTGCATTTTTGCAGTTTACATTTTGTTCTTAGGTATAGTCGGAGTACAGTGGAAGTTACAGACTTGGTTGTTGACACCAGTGCCAAGTGACAATCAGATGGCAACTCCTCGTGTGCTAAGGTCTATAACGACTTCCTTCGTACTCCCACCATAGCACGAGGTAGTGTGCACCTTACAAAAAGGCACAAATATGCTCGAAACTGAGGGTGTGGCCACAAAGAGCCGATGGATTATCGTCTCTCGATGGGCATGATCTTATTCTCAAATGTATTATGTGTTGTTATAGCTGCACTCAGATACTATAACACAAGGGAAGGCTGTACGATCAGAGTACGCGAAGTGCTTCCGGCTCTCATGCATTATATACGATCGAACAATACAGCAACCTGTCTATCAAGAAGGCGGAGGCCTATCCCCAAACCGAGGAGGCGCACCCGGATACCTATACTCGTTTTCCACAGGAATGTTCTTGGCCAGATGATCTTGGTAGCGAGGAGGATTCCTTGGTCCGACTTCTGCGCGAAGCAGATCTTCTATTGCCGATGCCCAGCGCACCAAAGTTGCTTCTTCCCAGGCTGTGTGTTGGATGTTCAAGCCTATGGGCATACCATCGATATCGAGGCCGATGGGGATGGTCATGACGGGATATGCTGTGGATTGATTGTTAATACGATAGTCACTCTGATAGTGGAGCAGAAGGTGGAAAGGAAGACGTACAGGCTTGAGCGGCGATTTGTTGGCCTGCGCCACGGACGTCGCAGAAGAGTAGTGCATCCAGAGAAGTCTTCTTGCCCTTGATGACTGGGTTCAAAGCTGCGTCTATACCGTTTTCACGGCATTGCTTGCGCATATGAGCGAAAGCGTGGTAGTAGGCTGGAGATTTGATGCCCTTTGCTTCGACCACTTCGCGGAAGTTGTCCTAGAGTCTCCAAATCAGAACAGAACTTTTATGTTTTCGCAGGATCAATGGTGTCAAGTTACCTGGCCTGAAGGGAAGGCCGGATGATCGCCAGGTTTAGCTCCTTGGGATCCTGCGTTTTCGTCGTTGAAGCGGACGACATCCTCGACAGTCTTGATGTTTGTGTTTTTGAGCTTGCTGAGGTATTCGTTCATCAAGTAGTAGCATTCTACCTTGTTGATGGTGAATTCTGAGACTTCTTCTTTACCGTGCTCCCTATGTGTTGTCAGCAATTGGTGGTAGTCTTCAACAGGAGTGATGTTTACCAATCCCAGCCACCATCAGGTGCGATACGTTCCTCGGCGCAAGGCATTTCGACGGGTATGATTTTTGCGCCAGCTTTCTCGATCAGCTTTAAGACCTTCTCGGCCACCTTCCTTTGCTGCTTTGGGACGAGCTCCCAGAAGCGTTTCATGGGTAGACCAAATCTTGCACCATATAACGCTTTTCTGGTAGTCAAACTGTCGACATAACTCTTTGGTTGCCGTCTCTCGGGAACAGTTGAGTGCCTGTCTTCTGAATCAGGCCCGGCTATAGCGTCGAGAGCACGAGCTGCATCAGATACACATCTTCCATATGTTCCGATCGAGTCTTGTGTCTCTGAGATAGGAATCACGCCACTACGCGAGGTTAAACCGACTGTAGGCTTGATGCCCACAATACCACTGACCATGGCCGGCCAAATCACAGAAGTATCGGTCTCTGTGCCAAACGCAAGTGGGACGATATTGCTGGAAACAGATACCGCAGAGCCAGAGCTTGACCCTTGCGGACTTCTGCTGAGCATATACGGGTTTCTGGTCTGACCACCGCGTGCAGAGTATCCATTCGAATAGATCTTGGAGCGCATGCCAGCCCACTCGTCCAGATTCGAGTGGCCCAAGATGATTGCACCTGCCTTCCTCAGAAGATGGACGATATGTGCATCTTTGGGGACGATGGCGCCTAGTAGAGCCCAAGATCCGCCGGTCGTTTGCATTTTGTCCTTGGTAGCCATGTTATCCTTGACCAGAACAGGAATACCATGCAGCGGTCCTCGAGTCTTGCCCTTTGCTCGCTCATCGTCGAGTTGCTGTGCAATTTCTAGGGCATCAGGATTTGTCTCGATCACACACTCTAGATATGGGTTGACCTGAACTTGCTCAGCAGTGAGCAGAACCTTGAGCAAGTAGACCTACCCGTCGAATCCTTTCCAAGCAATGCTTCACGAAAGATACCGAAGTCATAGCATTGGTAGAAAGAAAGTGCTGGATTTCATCCACGCTCAACTCATAGACATCATTGCCATCGCATTGAGACACGTGAAATACATCTGGGATGCCTTCTTGATCTGGACGTTTCCTGTCCGAGACCATGAAGTATATATCGTCCCATTCTTCCGATACCATGTTTTCGGCTGCAGCTGCTCGAATGGAAGGATGAGAGAAAAGACGACTTGTTCGCTACTAAGAGATGTTGTTCGATGCGGTGAAACGAAAGCAATTTTGGCCAAGCATCCAAGCGCGAGTGGAGATGATGAAGGATGCACTACCATAAAAGTATCATCGACCACGACCACAACCACACCTACCTTGAGTATATAGAGGCATGGCAATCAAAATCTGTGGCCCATGTGAATATAGCAGATGCATGTCAAATTAGGTATACATCTCGAGTCAGGTTGGTAGAGTAGGTAGCAACGACCCGAGCCAACCTTGTTCACCTTGTCCACGTCAGTGTGCACGGACCGCTGCGCGAGAACAGTCCTCGTGGCAGGCATCAAGATTCCACTTGACGACTTCCTTGTTGAGCATCAGAAACTGTCTGAAAGCAACAGCCATGGCAAGTTCAGCAAACACGCCGTTCCGTCGTTGGGCGAGAGCGAATTTTACCACTAGCTTTCTCTACCCTTTGATGGTAAGTCGCGCATTTTCTTGCCTCCTCATCGTTGTCCCAAAATATCGGAGCTGTGAAACCATGTAAATACTCTTTGGCCAAAGGCACGTCTAGTGATGGTTCATCAGCTGGGGACTGCTAGACGACAATCTGGGCTATGGTGTTTCCCTCCAGCCAGATAGGACATTGCTAGCATGCGAAGAGAAACCCTCCCAAAAACAGGGCTTGTTGAGGCTAACATCTCTCTGCTTCCCAGGGTATCTGGTTTTTCTTGCGACACAGATACATGTGGCCACTCCTGAGAGCCAGAATGCTTCCTCTAGTCGTCATGTCCATCTTCATCCTAGTCATCCTCTTCTTAACCGCCTACCTACCTCAAGTCGCCCTTCTCAAGCTCTTCCACAGAGGAGGTTCCGCCTGGGTGAACGGCACTTTCCTGGTCCTGACTGAGGGAAACCTCATCATCGCTATTCTGTTCGAAGCTTTCCTCGTCGACCACACTCAAGTCGATGTCTTCGATACCGTCATGGTAGCCAGAGGCCATGCAGACCTCGTCAAGGCCAAACGACTCGTAAACACCGAAGAACCTGAAACTCCTCTTAAGGCACTGGGACCACGTGATAAGGGTGCAGTCTTTGCTCCCTTTTCTTTCCGCCAATTATTCGAGTTTGTGGTCTTGTTGCCACTGAACTTCATTCCTTTTGTGGGAGTTCCGCTGTTTTTGATCTTGACTGGTTATCGTGCTGGTCCCTTGTTGCAGCGCCGTTATCATAACCTCAAGGGGATGAACAAGGAGCAGCGCAAGGTCTTCATCCGCAACAAGTCGATGAGGTTCCAGTATATGTGGTTTGGTACTGTTGCGTTGATTCTGCAGCTGGTTCCTGTGTTGAGTATGTTCTTTTTGATCACAACTGCTGCGGGAAGTGCTTTGTGGGCTGCGGATATGGAGGATCGCAAGCGCAGCCAGGAGAATGCTATCGAGGACGAGTACACTGACGAACCTTGATCGAGAGGGTCACACATTGTCGTCTGCTTCAATGTAACACTGTATTGCAATGTGTTTAACAAGAGAGCTAGAATTGGTTTTCCCGCTTTGCAAATCTTGTAGCACTCGTTGATTCGTTTCTCATCTAATAATCTTTGAACCTTGGACCCTTAAGCCAAAACCTGGTTACCCAAACTCCAATCTCATCTTAGGCCACTGACATGCCCGCTCTAGACCCTGCCTCGTAAACTCCGAGAATACAAATCCGTCATTAACCCAGCTTAGGTCCCTTGCTACCAGAATGCGCTTTGGAGTATTCAACAAGGAGCCCCAAGACTCCATTGTTCGGACGGCGCTCTTTGCCTGCCTCTGACTCCTCCATGTCGTTTCTTCCATGAAATGTCTTCCACGAAGGAGACAGGTCCTCGTCTTCTTCAATAAGTCTGCTTGTGGTTAAGGCGTCCAGGCCTGCCATATGATCCTCTTCGCCCTCATCAGGACTGAGATATTCAGGTGCACTTGGACGTTTACCACCTCCACGTAGCTGAGTCAACCGCTGTCCTCCTGGACGCTTGGTGGTTGCAGGAGCAGCCTTCTGTCGAGGGACATCTAGCAATAGAGACTGATGCGGTGATGGTTGATGTGAAGATGGCTCCCTTGCATTTTGGCTTCTGCCAGCGGCAGTCTGCCTTGTCGCAGTCTCCAACGGAGGGAATGCAGGTGGAAGTTGGATACCATGAGCACGGTTTTGACGGAACGCCTGTTGTCTGTCGTACTTGCTGAGCCGCTCCATGAAATAGTATTGCGACATGGCCATTTTGTCATCTTTGGTGCCAAAATAATCCCCACGCAGTCCATCGACATCCTTGCCCACATCGTCTTCGACGTTCTTGCTTTTCCTGAACTCGAACACGGCAAATGTACACAAGTGGCCAAGGCCATCGACTTGAACGGTAGAGTTGCGGAAGAAGTCGATGATCATCTCACTTCGCTTTCCAGAATTTCTCCACAAAATGAAAGGCGCAATGAGAAGACTCAGAATTTCCTCGAGGAAAATCATAACCTTCATCTGATACAGAGCAGAGAATTCGACGCGGACTTCGTCGCTGTGTAGCTGGTTCTTCCATCGCGCAGGACAGTAATGTATGGCTCCAATCACATTCTTCAGGTGGAATATTGGCTCGTGCACTTTACTCTCGTCCGGGATGGCACTACGTGCTCCTGTAGCCACTGCCAGCAGTATCGAGACGTAGAAGAAAGCTGTACGACCAGGCGTGATCTCGAATCCAAGAAAGAGCTCTGAGTCCCATAGAGTGGCGATGGTCAATAGGCCTGCTAGTGTACCACTAACGAGACTAACGAACTGCAGGAATTGGTGAGTCTTGTCTCTAGGAAACTGGTCGAGGTAAGCTGCCGCCATAGGATGCGCTTGCTTGATGCGGTGGCGGAAGTCGTGATCCAGCTCATTGAATTCGCGAAATTTCCATTCTGCTAGAGGGGTAAAAGTACGAGCTCCAATGGCGGAAGGGCTAGCGCGGAATTCCTACAATAGTCAGCACTGGTGCACTAAACTTAAGAAGATACTGTTTGACTTACAGCATAATATCGTGAGAAATAGTAGATACAATGCAAAGTGATAGTGAAAGGGGCCATGAAGATGCTCATGATGGCCAGAAAGCGGAGACGCTGACGGAGAATCTGAATCAGGCGATGTCTGTCTTTCCTTTGCAGACACAACGGATCAACTTGGCCTTGCTCGTCAAAGATGAAGCCAGAAAAACAGTGGTTGAGGCAGTCTTCTAGACTCTTCGAGTAATACTGACGATTGCCGAGTATCGGTATTGACAGAGTCAGATCGATGATCTCCTTGTTAAAGAGGGCAATGCTGTAGTTGTCGCGACGCATCAAGCGATTGGCAATATCATGGGCATCCATCTTCTGCTTTGACTGCTTTCCCGTCGCCTTCAAATACTTGGGAACAGTATCGGCAGTTTCAGGGTTAAGATCACGAAGCTTCATGAGACCTTGGATTACTCTCTCCCAAGAGACAGCCTGAATGTCGGTGTCTGGTATGCCGAGCAAGTGTTGATAAAACATCTCCATCTTCCGCAACCTCGGGATGTCGGCAATGTAACCACACAATGTCTTGATCCACCAGAAGCAGAATGCCCACAGTAACAAACTCTTTGTCCAAGATGACTTCTTCATACACTGAGGGATCAAAACTTCCGAGGTGCCCTTGCTGGTAGGTATCTTGGCATAGTCGACGCAAGTGGAGAGAAACATGAAGAGACTGAAGAGGAAAGCGGTCGTGGCTAGGTGGATGAAGCGTGATAACAAGATAGACCAGATACCATGTCCAGTGAAGTATTGATAGACCTGAAGCAGGAAGGCATCCAAGTTCTGAACGTTTGTCCAAAGCCACATGGCTTGCTCTTTGAGAACAGCATCCTGATTGGGAGCACGCGAGACGGCAGGACGAGGTCGGTCGTCCGGGTGTAGTTGTTGCCTTTCTTGGGTCTTTCTCCATTGTGCTTCGGTACGATGGTTCGGGGGTGGAGCGAAGGTGCTCTGGTCGGGCTTGTCTTCCATGAGCAGCGAGGCTGGAATGTCTTCGTCGGTATGAGGTCGGGAAGTCGAAGGTTGCGCATCGAAGTCGAGATCGAGTTCGGCATCTCCAGCCATGAGGGCATTGAGCTCATGCTCGTCGGACGAGTCTCTCAGCCCTCGTTCAGCTCGATCGGGCGTTCGGCCATGGTCGTGACGGTATTCGTCTTCGTAGGGGCCATCATCAGCTGAGGGGAGGAAACGAGACAAGATGCGTGAGGCCATCATCTTGTTCGTCGTCTCTGCCCGTGAATGTGCATGGAGGAATGCGGTATGAGTATCGACTTGTCTGAGTTGGTTGCTCCCGTGCCTTTGCTGGTCACCCGAGTGTTGTTGACTCGTCATTCTCCGCCCTTTTGACGCTACCGGCCCGAGCCTCAATCCTGCAGCTCTAGCCTTCAACCTTATTTTGCTTGACATGTGATACCGTCGTCGTGTCCAAATCACCTTCAACTGTTCATCTTGGACGCAGAATAACACGATATGGATTCATCTTTGCAGACATATGTTGACGAGTGGCTGCGTCTTGATCAAGATGTCTCGACACGGTCCGAGATTGAAAGACTTGTTGCCGAGAACAACACCACTGAGCTCACACTACGACTCCAAAAGCGTATTGCTTTCGGCACTGCTGGATTGCGTGGAAGGATGGAGGCTGGCTTCTCGCGCATGAATTCTCTGACCGTTATCCAAGCTTCTCAAGGACTGGCTGAGTATCTGCTCAAAACCAATCATGATACCAGAACTCAGGGTGTCGTTATTGGAAGGGATGCCCGGCACAACTCTGACAAGTTTGCCAAGTTGGTCGCTGCTGTTTTTGTAGCAAAAGCCATTCCTGTCAAATGGCTGGGTCAAGTACACACTCCACTTGTACCTTACACGGTTGGCCACTTGAATTCAGCTGCCGGCGTCATGATTACTGCTTCACACAATCCAGCGGCCGACAATGGCTATAAAGTATACTGGGGAAATGGATGTCAGATTGTTCCACCCCACGATGCCGGAATTGCCGCATCTATCGATGCGAACTTAGAGCCAATCACTTGGGATGTAGACATCCTCGAACAGGGAAGCCCTCTTGTGACCAACGCACTTCACCAAGTCCAACAAGGTTATATGGCCACAGTCGCCAATTTATCGGCAGTCTCAAATCCAGATGCCTCTGTACCCTTTGTCTATACACCAATGCACGGAGTGGGTCTACCATTCTTCACGTCGGTGATGGAATTATTAGGGTTAGAAAGCAAGATGCACGTTGTTCAAGAACAGGCTCATCCAAATCCTGATTTTCCAACTGTACGCTTCCCCAATCCCGAGGAGAAGGGGGCTCTAGATCTTGCCAAACAAGTCGCGGATCACAACGGTATCAAGCTGATCCTAGCCAATGATCCAGATGCCGATAGATTTGCGGCTGCGGAGAATGTGGATGGCGAGTGGAGGCAATTGACTGGCAATCAGATGGGTGTCCTACTTGCCTCACACATCTTGGACACATATCAACCAACCCAGAGCAGTAAGGGTTTGGCAATGCTATCGTCAACAGTGTCATCAAAGATGCTGGCAGGCATGGCTACTGCTAGCGGCAAATTTCACTGGGAAGAAACCTTAACGGGCTTCAAATGGTTGGGCAACAGATCTCGCGAGCTGCAACAACAAGATTACGATGCACTTTTCGCCTACGAAGAAGCTATCGGATACATGTTCAGCGAAGTAGTCTTTGATAAGGATGGCGTTGCCGCAGCTGCTGTTTTCCTGGCAGCTTGTGATCGCTGGAACAAACAAGGACTATCTCCATGGGCAAAGTACAACGAGCTCTGCAAGCAGTATGGTTACTTCGAAGATGCCAATACATATGTCATCTCGCCATCTTCAGATGTCACCAACGTCGTCTTTGAGCAAATCCGACAAGCAAAGCCCACGACTGTTGGAAGTCGCAAGATCCTTCGTTGGCGCGACCTGACCATTGGATTCGACTCTGCAACACCCGACAACAAGCCAACACTGCCAGTCGACAAAAGCTCACAGATGATTAGCTGCGAGCTCGCAGGTAATGTGCACTTCACGGTTCGCGGATCGGGAACAGGTGAGTTCTGTTAATCGTCGGAAAATCAAGATTACATGCTGACAATCACAAGAACCCAAGATCAAGTTTTACATCGAAGGTAGTGCAAGCTCATCGCAAGAGGCAAGGACGTCAGCGCAAGAAGTCCTCGAAGACTTGATGAAAGAATGGTTTAAACCTGAAGTACACGGCTTAAAGCGAGAGTAACTGCCAGGAGTAGCCGATGACATAGCCTGTTGAAAGCAGCAAAGCAAGGGTTTGATCAATCAGGAAACATCATAGAATCAAATGTTGTGTAAACAAAGACTTTTTCATTTCATCTCAAGTAGGAAGGGGGTATCAATACATAAAGTCGTTGCTGTCTATCGCTGGGGTTGGGTGGAGTCATATCGTGCATAAGGGCATGCTCGAGTCATAATCATGCTGGACGTAAACTAGGGGAAAAGGAAAGTGAGAAACAAGGCCGTAACAAATGGTTGTGAAAGAATGTTTGCATCGTGCCTTCCACCAACGAGAAATTCATGTTGGCAAGACAGTGGAAGGAGTAGGGAAAAAAACGCTCAATCAGTCGCCATAGAAGCATCGTCCTGGTGCAAGGCAAGAAGCATCTTAGCCGCATTGACCTCTCTGGCTCTGAAGCGGCCAAGTCCAGGCACAGTGATCTTTCTCTTCTTGGTTGTTCTGGCCTGGTTGTTGCTTGGACCTTCGTCTCCACTCTCGTCATCCTCTTTGTCGCTCGATGAAGCAACGTATTCAGGATCTTCGCCGTCAGAGCCAGAAGAAGTGGTAGGCGATGCAGTGAGCGAAGAGTCGGGTGACGAAGATACAGGCGCAAGAACAGAAGAGCGACGGCGCTTACGAGCACCAGCTGCCTGAGTTAGAACAGTATGTCCAGAAGCGGAAGTAGGTGTGACGAGGAGGTTTTGCATGTCGGCTGGAAGCTTGGATGTGTTGGTGTGGCTGACACAAGGGGTAGGCGTGCCAATGTCATTCTCTCGAGAGTCGTTGACTGCAGCCCAGTGGGCTGTGGGAGAGATGCATGTCTTCGGTGAGACCGAGGGAGAGTCAGGGATAGTTCGACGAGTACGGGGTGCATCAGAGATGACGGCAGCAGTCTCGTCATCGCTGTGGAAGGGGCTCCCGAGGTGAGCAGTAGTATCAACTCGAGGGCGCGTAGGGCGAGCACGAAGGCGTTTGGGCTCTGGCAGCTGCATGGGTGCTGAGCGAGGAATGGGAGGTGCTGGCGCAGAGGTCGTGGCAAGGTTGTATTGGTTAGAGCTCATACCAGCACGCCAGCCCTCGGCCTCACGAGCACATGCACGAACAACATCCGGTTCGATGATGAATCTTGCGAAGCCTGGATGGTTGGGAGGCAGGCAGTCTCTGATGAAGCTAGGACCAAAGATAGGGGTAAGTGCCCAGCGAAGGTGCCAGCAGAAGGTAGCGCAGACAGCACGGGCGCATCCATACGGCATCCAGTAGCCTTGAGCTGCGATGGCACCGCCAGTAATGCTGAACGAGAGTTCTCGTAGGCCACTGTTGAGGCTGAGAACCTTGTTGGGTTGGGTCTTGGGGTAGTTGCATGCCTTGAAGAAAGGCGTGATTCTGACAAGGCCGATTTGATAGTCCCACATGACTGTGTAGGTCTTGTTGGGCTCGTGGGGCAGGCTGAACGTATACTGAAACACTGGGACAAAGTCAGTACTCACAATTTAACACAAGCTCCCTGGTATTACTCACACTCGAATGCCTCTCGACCAGTCTTGTCGGAGAATGCCTTCTTCTCGCTGTTGTAAGGAATGTGACGGACAAAGTCACGGATCAGATTTTCCTCGCCACTGCCGTTGGGATAGATCTTGAAGCGGCGGTGTTGCTCAGCCAGCTCAAGGCGTTCTCTCTTGCTGAGCATGGCGCATTGATCACTGACCTCGAACGGAGCATAGTTGACCTCGCCTCGGGCTGGACTGCGATTGAAAACAGCAGCGTCCTTGGCAATCTTCTGGCGGAGGCCTGTCGAGGCATCGCCAGAGCGAGTGACTTGCGGTGGAGGACTGGACGTAACAGAAGATGCTTGGCTGGTTGGTGCAGGGGTGAGGGGCGGGCTCAACGATGAGAATGGTGGCAGAATACCCGGAGATGGAGGAGCGTTGAGAAGAGATGAAATCTTGATCATCGTGGGTCTGCTCTCCGATGCCATTGTCGTGTTGATATGTGAAGAGTCGAGTGATGTCGGAGACAGTATTTGAGGGTGTTGGTTCGGGTTCAAGTAGTTCAATTGAGTATCCAGACAAGGAGGCGATGGGCGGTGAGTATATGCGAGTGTTCGACGCCTTACCAAGTCTAAGGGGAGCTTGCAGTATGTATCAAAGACAGGATCCAGGGACCATGAGGAACAAGCAACGTCTGTCATCTTCGCGAATGCCTCTTTTACCTGTCCTTTCTTTACGAAACTCCCTCTACCGTTCTTTGTAAATTGCCAGTGGTGAATATCCTCTGCACTGATCTTTTGCTGGTCTTCACTTGCTGGCGTGTTGCTATGAGAGCAGACTTTCATTCATGTCGGTCTGCACCTCGTATGCCGGGCTTCGGTTGATTGCGTTCAAGTGGGCTGTATGTCTCAGTGACTTCGCATGACCAGGCAACGTCGTTTTCTTTTTCCTGCTTTGACGAGAGCTCTGTTTGTACACCGATTGTTGCCTCAAAGGATGATTTCGGGAGGGGTCAAGGGAAGATCAAAGCGCCATCAAGCTTGTGTGGTTGGCTGCCAAGCTGTTTCTCAATACTATAACCAGCTGTTTGTGACCAAGATAACCGTGATGGGAAGTTGAACAGAAGACGTTCCGTCTTGGATCCAAAAGAGTGAGCAAGTATATTCGAAGACATTCTTATAGCGGGATAAAGTCTTTTTGATATACTCTGCATGAAATGGTGACCTATACGATCTTTATGCCGTTCTATGCGGCAATGCTTCAGGTCTGGCTGCAAGCTGCCATAACGCCTATAGGACTTGCATATGCAGACTGCCGGTAGGACGCTCTTGACACGCCACATCTCTTATCCATCAAGCTTGCCATTCCTCTTGACAACAGTCACAGATGGACATCACTTCTGTTACGAAAGCGTGATCATTCTAAAAGCAATGGAGACCACTTGCAGACTTCCAAGCTGGGAGATCAAAAGCTCAAAAACAATTGGATGATGATGACGATCAAACTGCGAATTGAATCACAGGCATCTGAAGGCGATTGCTTTCCGACGCAGATCATGATGTATGGCCAGTCCTGTTCCTGCGGCTTGACGTGTCGTGCAGCAATCAACCAACGATCTCGAGCTGAGTAATACACCACAACGCAGATGAGTAGCAGGGATGAACGGCACACACGTACATCATGCCGTGTAAATCCGCCAATGCCAAGTCTGGACATTGCAAGAGGGAAGACGAGCCCTTAACATGATAAGGGTCTTGTGCGACCGAGCACACTTTCTGTTCTGTCTTGTCGTGTCCGATCTCGGGTCATTTTTGTTGAATGCCGGACGAACCGGGGAGTTTTCTGAGAGCAATTGATGTGTGTCGTGTTGAACGTTTCGGAGTTTTCTGAAGCGGTACTACAAGCCTGTCAAGAGAAACCCCTTTCCGCGTGTGGTTCATGCGTCGGATTCGGGCTGTATAACGGTAGCACAAATGCTACATTGCTCAGTGTGCTGAGTCGAAACAATTGCATTCATTGAAGAGTTGCTCGTACATCAGGCAGAAAGGGGTTGCATGTTTTGCTCGCAAGATCAATTTTGACGCTATCACGAGTCAGCGTTAAACTTGATTGAGGTTGAGCCTCAACTTGGATACCACTCGAGCCTGCGGTATCCCTTCCGGTTCGAGTTTGTTTATCCACGAGAACGCAGCAAGATTTCACGATCAAGCCGCCCAACCATTCTCTCTGTGTATCACCCTGAGAACATAGGGGTCACAGAAATCTGCATTGAGTCGAGTCTCTCGAGTTTGGACGCGAACCTGTCGTTTTTCTCCTTTTCTCTTGCAATCAGACCATAGCATTTTGAGCGCCATTTGTTCGTCCCTGCCGTCCCATGTCGGCCTGCTTTCCGCGCGTGACGGGTGTTGTGCAACGTGAGCAAGGGCCCTTGTGCTTACTTGAACTTCAACCTGGATTTCTTGCCAATGCGCAGATGCTAGCTCGCGGACGACGGCGTTGACAGATTCGCTCTGCATAATGATAGGAAGATGTTGAGAGGTCTATCGAAGAGTGTGAAGTCGATGTGGTGGTAGGCTACCGTTTTCTTCGCCAAGACAAGCATCCGTTGCCTACCTTTTTCGCAAAATTAACGCCTGAGGTGGCATGTCTTCAGGCAACACATTTCACTTCAGGTACTGACAAAACCAAGGTCTGTTGATTGTGTTTGCTCCACTCACTGATAACGGCCGCCATGAGCAAGATGGAGTCGAGCGCACTCTTTGGCGCATCAGACCAATCTGTCTCGAATCCTCTTGGGCTATAGAACATAGCGAGCAACTCTTCGGTGCGAGTTTGGTTTATACGATGTCACCACAAAGCTTTTCTCCTTCACTGAGTAGCAAGCACAGCTCAAGCGTCTGACTCTTACTCTCATGCTGGGCGAAGGTGCATTCTCTATTCACATTCACCGGCGCTCTCGAGTTTGTAATCGCTTGAATGTCTCGAGATCGCATACAGATTCACCGACTCTATTGGCTCATCGATTATCCTGGAGTCGCTAAATGTAATTCGACACCTCGCGTGGAAGTCATCAATCAGTTAGACCACAAGTGGCTTGGTCGTAAGAAGGGTGACGAGTTCCAGATCGTGTCCAAACCTGTCAACAACATGGTTAAAATCAAGTTCCCCAAGGAAGAGGTAGAAGCATGGGTGCCATGGCAGGATGTTGACGCTGGTGAGAGAATCTCTCTTATCCAAGAGCCTCTTAAAATCTCCTTGATCTATTTACATCGAGGTGACTGTTAACATAGATAGCGTAGATGTCCTAGCGCGCACCATCTTTTAAATTGTAGAGAGGGTTTGCGAGTACTTTAAGGACGATAAAAACGCCTATTACTCTATCTTCGGCACTCTAGAGAAAGGCCCGCTTGTAGGTTAGAAGATGTATAACTACATGAAGAAAGTCAAGGTATTGCCTAAGTATGTCAACAATGATATAGAGACCTTAGTCGACATCCTTACAATTCGAACTCTTATATTTCAGCACCGCCGGGCGTGTCGAGATCACTGATTCGTAAACCCGGCAGTTGATTATGTTTTGATTCTCTTAACGGTCGGGCACTAGAGATCTATGATGGCAAGTCCTTCAATTTATCCCTCTGTAACGTCGGTTGGAACTAGTAAAGATCTCAGTCCAATTGCAAATATGGGAGTATTCCTCGACTTGAGCTTGAAGGGAGAATCGAGAAATGGAAGTGACAATAGCCATGTTCTTACAGCACTACGCTACTATACAGGTATCCATCAATCTAGACTAGTAACTCCTTGGTAATCCTAAAGCCTTCTCTGCCACGTAGTTCATGATCATCTCCCTACTGACTGGCGCGATTCTAGGCACAAAACATTCCCTAAGGTATCTTTCCACATGGTATTCTGCTGCATAGCCCATACCACCCATTGACAAGACCGATCGTTCGCACGCCGTGAAAGCCGCTTCAGCAGCTAGATACTTGGCTGTGTTGCAAGCAAGGCCAATCGCATGCTGAGTTATGCTAGGGTCAGTCTTTGACGCATCATAAAGGCGTGCTGCATGGTAGGTGGACAGTTTTGCAGCTTCGAGCTGCATGTATGCTTGAGCGAGGGGATGTTGAATTCCTTGGTTCATCCCGATGGGTCGACTGAAGACGATGCGTTCTTTTGCATATTGTGAGGCTTTGCGTAGAGCAGCGTAACCTAGACCCAGTGCTTCGCCTGCTAGGAGGCAGCGTTCGGCATTCATACCATGCAGCACAATTTTGAAGCCTTGACCTTCTTTTCCAATAAGGGAGTCGGCTGGGATGCGGTAGTTGTCAAAGAAGACTTCGTTGGCATCGACTGCTCGTCCACCCATCTTACGGATCTTCTTCAGCTCGAGGCCGGGTTGTGCTTTGTCGAAGTCGATAAAGAATAAGGAAAGACCTTCTGAAGGCTTGGTGACTTCCTCAATTGGTGTTGTACGTGCTAGAAGAATCATCTTTGTGGCTACTTGAGCAGAGGAGATCCAGATTTTCTGGCCAGTCACATTGTAGAAGTCACCGTCTTTGAGGGCGGTGGTCTTGAGTTTGAGGGTTTCTAGGCCAGTGTTTGGCTCTGTAACACCAAAACAGGCTCGACACTCTCCACTGATGAGTTTTGGGAGCATTCGCTGGAGCTGTTCCTCTGTGGCAAATTTGGCTACTGGTTGCGTAGCATACACGTTTGCGTGGATCGACTGAGCGCCCGCCATTCCAGCACCAGATTCCGAGATAGTCTGCAACATCATGGTGGCTTCTGATATGCCCAGGCCTGCTCCTCCGAGAGATTCTGGCAAAGCAATGCCGATCCATCCGTCTTTTGCCAGTGCAGCATGTAGTTCATGGGGATATTTCTCTTGTTGGTCGTGCTCGAGCCAGTAGTCGTCTGTAAAGTTGGAACATATCTTGGAGATGGCTTCACGGACTTCCATCTGCTCTTCTGAGAAGCCAGAGGTTTCCATAAGTCGCGTAGGCTTCGAGATTGAAAAACATCTTGTTTGTGGTATTGAGCGACGGAGGCAGTGGAAGGAGGGCCGTGAGAAGGCACGAAGAGAAGGAATCAAATGTTTGGACATGTTCACAGAAGGATGAGAAGCAAGATTGGATACCTACATTCCAGCGACCTACCAATATTGATATATATACACGGAAGCACTCGGCTACATGACCAGGTAGCCGATTGAGGGGTCTCGGATGATGATGAGTTCTTGAGCGTCATGGCCGGCGAGGAGGAGCAAGACGGCCGGTGAAGCGTGATTGGCCAGGGTCGCGCCAAGCAAATGATGGGTCCTAGAGTTGACGGGCATAAACATTCATGTCACAACAAAGCACTTGCAGCTTCGAGGTCTCATCTTTTGCGACTCTTCACCCACCACGTCTCTCAACCCGACGCTAACCAATTACGCCCAACGACATGATATAGTCTGATCGGTTCCACGTCCAGCTCAGACATCTTCGGCGCTCTCTTTCCTGGCTAGCTCCCGTCGAAGCACAACAACAACGCGTCAAACAACAATGGCGCCTCGTTTCAAGACGGCCCCTGTCGGCTCGTCGCAATGGATCCAGACTGAGCGCGAACAAGCTGCCGAGTTTGTCGACATGGAGGTCGAGGAGTTTGGCTATGCTGCCCAGAATGAGATGGAATGGCTGAACGAGCACATGGCCGAGATTTTCAGCAGCAATCCTGTGTATGCTGTCACTTTTTCCTTTTAAAACACTCGCGCTTACTTTTGCGCAGTAGTTTCGCCGACATCTTCAAGACCCCTGGAAAGTTGCGAGGCAAGACTCCTCGCACAGCGCGCAAGAACGCTGCTCGCGCTGTACGTCTCACTTGATCGCCATCTCAAGAAGCTCAAGCTGACAGCATCCATAGCCTCTGACAGATCTTTTTGCACCCAACCCACAAGCAACCTTTAGTCCAGCTCCCAAGAACGAATTCTACGCGAAGGTCGCTCAGTTTCAGATTGCTCAGGATGGCGAACAAGAGCGCCCTCGCTCGGGAACTTCTAGAAGAAGTCCTCTGCGTGTAGGCAAGGAGAACACGGATTCTGGATACCATGGTTTGACCGAGGACGAGATGGACGTTGATTCTCAACAATCCATGCTCAAGAACAGCCACGCCCAAGCTCCTGATCTCGAGCCTTTGCAAGAGCACGTCACAAATGATCCTGTTGTTAACGACACGGCATCTTTTGTTTCGGCCAACGAAGATGCCGAGAACGTCAACGAGGATCCCGCAGAGGATGACGACCAGGCCACAGTGCCCGACCCCGAGTCCAGCAGTCGCCCTGTTACACAAGATTCGAACGCACCGTTTGCCGACGACGATTGGCAGGCCGAAGAGGGCCAGAACGAGAATAAAATGGCAGATGAGGAAGAGCTGGACGAAGAAGAGGAAGATGAGAACGCTAAATCGCCATCCGACACTTCCACGCCTGATAAGCCATTGACGCGTAAGAGCAGTCTGACATTCGCTGCCCTGCCTGCCCGCGAGCCATTGACTGCTAAGCGAAGCATTGGACCGAGGGGCAGCCATATGGACGCGTTCGGCGGTGCTCGCACAAGTGCCTTGGGTAAGAGCTTTGGCATTACACAACAAACAAACTCTCAGCCAGCAGAAGACGCAGACGACCACAACAAGACATCAACCCAGAGGCTGCACGAGCGCATAACCTTGCTCGGCCAGCAAAAGGAGCCCCGCACGTCCAAATCCATCCACATGCCTGCTTACCCTTCTCTGCCGACCCACGAACACAGATCCACTTCCAGACCGTCTCAAGAAAATGTTCAGGGCGACACGCAACCGCCTATGGACGACGATGATGACTGGATTGCGCCCATCCGCACCAGCTCTCGTGCTGCTAGTGGCGTCGACACACAGAAGCTGAACGATCAAGTATCTGATCCTGTCTCGGTTGAAGAAGCGCAACCAGTCTTTACCGGACTTTCCAAGCCTGCATTGCGCGAATCTCCATCTAAATACTTCATGGGACACCACAAGTCCAACTCGACAGCTACTCTTGCTTCGCCTGCAAAGGTTGCAACCGCTCCTCACCACGCTCATCACCAGAAGAACACCTCAGTTTCAAACCCCAATTTCCCACCTGGCAGTGGCGCCACCACTCCTGTTGCTAATTCTATTGCTTCTCCAACAAAGCAAAAGTTCGCCGAGGCACCAATCAGCGCATCCAAGGCCAAGCTCTATTCTGTCTTCAAATCGGCCAAGGGCATGTTCGGTAGTAGCGCTGCAGCCAGTGCCCAAGCCAAGATGAATTCACTTTCCTCTCCTCATCGACCACTCTCTGCGGCAACATTCGAACGTCCGGATCCAGACATGTCCAAAATGCCTGGCGGTCTCTACCCCGACCTGAGTCAAAATAGGCCAGCCACCGCTTTTGCTGCAACCGATGGAAGCAGACGTACGCGTAGCTCAACCGAAAACGCCCGCAAGAAGGAGAAAGAATCCAAGGACGAGATGGATGATCTGGAAAAAGTTAGGCAGCAGGAGAGACAGAAGGCTCACGAAAAGGCAGAGAAAGAAAAGGCTGCCGAAGCTGCACGAGCTGAGAATGAAAGACTTGCAGCGGTCAGTCGTCCAGGCGCGGCCTCGCAGCAATCGTGGAGATCTACTGCAGATGAAGCAAGCGACGTTGATGAAGCAGGTCCTCCAGTACCTCCCAAGACTGGCGTTCCAGCTGGAAAGTTGAGGGCGCCCGGTAGATTGACTAAGCCATCGAGACTGGGTAGCATTCAGCCAAAACCTGCTCCGGTCAGCATCAAGGTCGCATCAGGTTCACAGAGACTTGGTTCCGCACAGCCTGGAACCTCTTCTCAAGACTCCAACGCTGCGTCAACCACGACTCGTCAACAAGCGACACGCTCTGGCAGTGCACAACCTCCTGCATTGTCCAAGTCCGTCGGTGCTGGCGCTGGCTCTGTGCGCAGCGTGAAAGCCCTCGAAGCTGCTGCTAGAAAGAAGGAACAAGACGAGAAGATCGTCCAGAAGAAGGCAGAGCAGAAACGCGAAATTGAGCGCAAGCGAGCTGCTAAGGCCGAAGAAGAACGTAAAGCAGAACAGGAACGTAAAGTGGCCGAACAGCAACGACTTCAAGAAGCCAGGAACGCAGCACAAAAACAGGCGGAGCAGAGAAAGGTCGAGCAGCAGAGACAGTTGGCATTGCAGCAGAAGAAGAGTGCTGAACTGGTAAGTGGAATAGCTTTAGTGAGATTTCTACTCATACTAACGTTCAAAGGCTGCATCTCTGGAGCAAGAGAAGATGGACAGACAGCAAGCACAGTCTACGCTACCCCGTGGCGACATTGGCGGCACACTGAGACAGCTATCCAAGCAAGACCGACCCGCACCTCAAGCCAACACTGCAAAGCCTGCCAAACGACCACTCCAACAGGAGGTCGAAGAATCATCACAACGTCCTACCATAGGCAGAGCGCCAGCATCGTACCAGCAGCAAGGTGACAAGCGACGCAAGACCTTAGAGGGCGATGACGATGAAGTCGACAGGCCATCAGACAACGCATTGACAGCTCCTCCCAAGAGGCCCTCAAACATGCGCAAGGAGTCAACACTCAACAAGTTCCCACATGGCTACACTCACGCACCACCTCCGGCTGCTCACCACTCTCAGAACATGTTCAAGGCGACAGTCACAGCACAGCATCATGCACAGCACGCCAAAGCAGGCATGCATCCTAATGATATGATGAAGCTGTCGACCGCCCGAATTCCTTTTGCAGAGAACTCGAATCCTCCTGGAACATCGTCAAGCAAGGCAGCACCTCCATCGGCGTTCAAAACTCCTGGACGACCGGCAGCTCAAGTCGTTTCTAAGAAATCAGTGCCTAAATCTGCCAAATCTTCACCTTTGTACCCTAATGGAGACAACATTAATCTGCCTGAAATCGCTACCGACAGTGAGGATGAGGACTCGGACGATGATCAGACTGGTGGATTCCGAGCACCTTCTTGGGTTGCATCGCCAGCTCTTCGTGATCTGCTCACACAACAACAGCTTGTGGATCCTGAGAGCATCTTCGGACCCATTGCACCTCTACAGATGGAAGAGGTGTTCCGCAACAGCAAGAACCCTGAACGATTGAAGAAGTTCCGCGAGCGTGGATCTTCTGCTCGCTGGGTCGATACAGGCGATGCAGTCACGAAAGAGGAAAAGGTCAAGGATCGCGAGATGCGTGCACGAGTTGTCAAGGAAGGTGGATGGAGATTTGGACAGGATGCTTAAAGCTGATGAATAAGCACGGTGTGTGAAACGCACAGGATTTCGTATTTCTTTGGTCTCAGTTCTTTTTTTACAGTAGCATGAGGCTCTTTTGGAGGGTGTTTTGGGTAGCGGGTCTTGTGGGTTTTTTAGTGGACGATCTTTGTTTGTTTGCGATCGGAGCGGATCTCCACGAGGATGGATGAAACGACACAGCGTCAAGATAAGGATAGGAATCGAAAAGACGATTCTAGCAAGCAATGAGTGGCTAGTTTCCGAATGCAAGCGCTGAACAAGATCACTCTTTTCAAATCAAGGCACTGGCTGGGAGGTGGCAGGAGCGCGACCAACGGACAAAGGGTGGTTTCCCCAATCAATGACGAGCTTTGTCGTGGCTGTGGGCCCGTGGAGCTCAGCGTGCATGTGAAAGCGCACGGAGCTCTGATTGTGGATGACGTTTCTGGGCCAAAATTGCAGCAGGTTTGGGAAGCTGCGCTGGCTTCTCTTCTGTCGCGTGCTCTCCGTCAACACACCCTTGTTCTTCTTCCTCACTCTTCTCCCACTTCCTATTCAATTGATCGGTGAGCCTCATCTGCACCTCGTCTCCCTTGCTTGTTTCTGAACATATCATAGACCAGCCTGCCGCCATGTCGAACACAAACTACCCCAACCTCAACCCCCAGCTGCAGAACGCAAAGGAGTCTGCCATCAACGCTAAGGACGCTGTCGTCAACAGTAAGGTACGTGGTCAAATCAATCCAGCTAGAGCTCTGTCAGCATTTGGCTTTCATGAAGAGCTTCGCTGTGTGACACACCACTCCATAGCTGTCGCTTTCTTTGATGGCCATCGGCGGACTCTGCTCTCGAGACACATACGCTTCTTCCACACAATGGCTGCCTCACATCAAGCTTCGGTTATGCTGACTTCTTTCTCTACAGTCATGTCACGATCTTGAGCAAGCCAGAGCTCCAACTCACCAAACTTCCAGATGCCAGCGCTGCTTACCAGAACCTTGCCAACGGCCCCGCAGCCGAGAAGGCCAGAATCGAGAGCCAGAAGACCTCGCAAGAGTACTCAAACCTGATGGACTCCAAGAGAGTGCCCGATCAGCCTGCTGCTACTGGCCAGCCCCTGACTCACTACCACTCATTCTTCTACAACCTCCTCTCCTGGGAGAACCCCCGTGTTACCACCATCTCCTTCGCCTCGATCCTCACCTTCATCTTCTTCACCCGCTATGTCCCTATCCTCAAGTACCTCTTCAAGGCTCTCTACATCATTCTCGGTAGTAAGTAGCAATTTCTAACCTATCTGATGGTATTGTGACTGACGAACATTTTAGTTACCGCTGCTGCTGAAGTTGTCGGCAAGCTTGTCATGGACCGTGGCTTCGCCTCGCGCATGCGCCCTCGCAAGTACTACACCATCCCTCGTGAGACCCTCGAGGCTTCTCTCGACGATGTTGAGCAGCTCATCAACTTCTTCGTCATTGAGTTCCAGCGCATCATGTTCGGCGAGAACGTCTTTGTCACCGTTGGTGCCTTCTTCATCGCCTTCATTTCTTACTTCCTCGTCAAGATCATGCCTACCTGGGGTCTTGCTCTTCTCTTCACCACTTTGATCTACACCGTTCCTCTGATCTACATTAACAACCGCGAGGTTATTGACGCCCAGATTGAACAAGCCAGCACCATCATCAGCGAGCAGACCCAGCAGGTTCGCACCATTGCTGCCGAGCAGACTCAGCACGCTACCGACATTGCAAAGAGCACCGCCACTGACCTCCAAAACCGTGCCTCTGAGCTCATCGGCCAGGCCAAGCAGCGTGCTGGTCAGGCTGACGCTCCCAACCCTGCCAACTTAAACCCTGCCAAGGACGAGCCTGAGAGAGAGATCAAGAAGGAGGATGTCCAGAACGCCGCCAACGACCTCACCAACAAGGCTGCTGCTACCGCCCAAGACGCTGCCAACAAGACTTCCGCCTCTGCTCAGAACGCCTACGACTCTGCCGCCAGCACCGCTCAGGTTGCTGCTGACAAGACTTCTGCCATCGCTCAGACTGCCGCCGACAAGACCTCGAACGCCACTGGTCAAAGCACTGCATCCGAGAGCATCGACCGCTCCGCCGAGCCCTTGACCGAGTTGAACGCTCCCAGTGTCCCTACCACCGAGCCCAGCGCTGCCTCTCACACTCAGCCCGTCCTTCCTGATGAGCACGCCTACCACGAGAACGCAGCACCCGAGAAGGTCAGAGCCGAGGCTCCTCTTCTGTAAAAGAACACATCAATGCATCTGATACGGTCGTAATGATGGATTCAACGAAGATCAATGATGACACTTTTTCACATAGCACATGACACGCAAAAGCTGAAAACGAAGTGGTCGATAATGTAGTATTAGTTTGTCGAAAAAAAGGGACGTAGCCTAGGGAACACACAGATTGATACCTAGGGGTCCTTTGTTTTTGTCTTATAGTCAGCGAGCAATTACTTTTTATTTCTCATTACCTGCCTTCCCATGTCGCTTGTGATTGTGATATGTTTTTTTTTTTTCGCTGAAGAATTGTGTTCATGTAACCTTAGCACTCATCGATGCTCGATTTGGGCGCAACTCTGACATTACTTGACAGGGTGATACCCTCAGCAGGCCTGGAAACCGGATAGTCGACGACAACGAGTTGGTCTTGACAGTTTTCTGGTATTTGACATGCTTCAGAAGTGACCAAGCTATGTATTCATCAGACTTTAGATATATATTTGTACAATTACTGGTTGTACGTGTTCTTTTTGTCAAAACACCTTTTTGATGTTTTTATTTTTGAGAAGGGAATAGAAAACAACGAGATCGACTCAGTGATATTTGCATACAGAGAAAATCTTAGGAAAAAAAAGAGACCAGATGGACAGTAAAGAGCATTTCGAATGACCATCAGCATGTTAGAGCGAGAATGGAAGCTCTGCATCGAACGAGGTTGATATCAACAATATCGACAGCATCCGATAATGGTTATTTCCGATAGCATCATTGAAACTGCGATTGATGGCATCATAAAATTGGAAGGCAACGAAGCCAACATTTGTGCATCAGAATGCGTGAGCGAGATCTCTTTCCTCTTCCGTCCATCCTTCACAATGTCTACCTTAAGTCGTGAACCTAAAACTAGGATGATCATCTCCAAGATTATCAACATCCGGCCAAGCAAGCCTATCATCTCTTTCTCCTCTATCTCTCTTTCTGTTCTCCCACAAGACACCAGCGAAAAGAACGACACAGCCTAACCCGCAGATCCACAAGAAGCCTAAACCGACACCATAGCCTGTACGGTATAGAGGCGCTTCTGTTACGAAGAACACGTTTGAGGCAACGATGCCTCCGATGTTCCCAATACCGACTGTCATGGCGGCGGCGACGGAGCGTTTGTAGTGGCCTGACATGCAGTTTTGGACCCATGCTAGGACGATTGGTTGAGTGATATAGCCGCCGGGAACGACGAGGAAGAGAGCAAAGTATTTGACGCCTACCGACAGGCCTGTCTGACAAAGCAGGATGATGTATCCAATTGATACCACCACAAGGCCAAAGATGCAGAATGCGAAGCGATGGCGAAGGCGATCGGTCAACCAAGCCGCAGCAATGGAGCAGACTGCAGCAACGACAAAGATAGGGATAGAGCGGATCTGCGCAGAGGCAGAGGTATACCCCATTTCGCGAATAATGGTGGGTATGAAGAAGGAGCCTGAGTAGCCGGTATTCACGATACCCAGATACATGATGACTCCGCAGTATATTTTCCAATCTGTGAAGATACGACGAGCTAGTTTCAGGTCATGTCAGCTTCTGTAATGACGAAAATGGGCAACACACATACTAGCAGCCTTATCCAATCTATTCATGATGGCTTCACCAGAGTCGGCGTGGAGCCGCGAGGTCAGCAGCAGACGTTCCTCGGTAAGAAACTTTGCAGTCTCAGGCCAGTCGCAGACCCAAAATCTGGCGAGAATGCCAACAACGGTGGTCAAGATACCTTCAATGATGAAGATCCTGTTTTCTCGAGTCAGCATGTCTCGAAAATAGGTTGAGGTAGAAAGAATGACCTACCATCTCCAACCTGAATATCCAGCAATGCCTGTGTAACTTGTATCAGTATCCTTAGAGAGCTTGCGTCCATGAGTCAGAGGAGCATACCGTCCATCTTTGCTAGAGCATACGCAAGGAGCTATCTTTGTGTTAGCGTTAAATCGCCAGAAAATCATCCTCGAAAACTTACACCACCAAAACCACCAGCGAGAATACTGGCAGAGAAGAACAAAGACAGCCTCCACTGCAGTTCGTACCTCTTGTAGTACATACTGATCAAGTAGACGCAGCCACTAGATATCAATTAGTTCGTGGTTTAAGTCAATGTGAAGAAGCCGCTAGCAACTCACGGAAATAGCCCAGCCTCAAAAATGCCAACTAGGACTCTCATCGCAACAAGTCCTTCAAAGGTCTTGACTAGTCCTTGCCCAATAGTCGCGATGCCTGTGACCCTAATGTTAGCCAAAAAGTAATCCTTCCACAAGTTGGATAGGACACCTACCCCAAAGGACCATGATCCAACTCAACCAAAGCGATGGTGAGATCTTCTTCAACACAATGTTGCTCGGAACTTCGAGCAAGATATACTGGACCAAAAAGTTAGCTTATTGCCCTGTGTAGTTCACCGCAAAACTTTGATGGCAGAACTCACAGGTATAAAGAACACAAACAGCGCAATGTTGTAGTCATGCCCACCCATCTTCAACTCAGCAGTCATACCCTGGATCTTTGCATTGCCAATATTCGTGCGGTCCAGGAACGCAAGCAGGAACAACACAGTCAATCTAGGAGAAACATTAATGCAATGTCCTCTGCTATGCAGTGCTCGAAACATACGGTGGCAGAATCCTGAGATCGACCTTTCGCAACAGCTTCTTCTCAGCAACGGGATCAATGAAAACACCAGTATCAGAGCCTGGCTCTGGTGCAATCTCAAAGTGTTCGATCGAGTGTTTCTTCGTTGTGTCGTCCATATTGGGCAGGTAGCTTCAGAGAACATCGGCAGGAAGACGCCTGAGCGAAGGATAGATGGCTGCATGCATGGTCATTATATAGCTCGAGGGAAGAAGGCCGTCGATGTACTCACGTACCCCTGCACCATCCCCAGATGGAATATCCGAGGGAAGAGTTGTGGGGGATCGTCGCAGCAAGTAGGTATGCGGAACGTTACCGAGATAGCGGAGTCGTTCCTTGGAAGGATTCGTCCAGGTACATAAGAATGCTGTGGCTTGCCATGAGCATCTGAACGGCAGATGACGGACAATGAGATGCCGATGATGAATCGTTGGTGGAGGGAGATAGTAGGACTAGACCATGGAGCCGAGAGAGTGTGAGGGGTTACAGCAACGACTGGGGGTAAGAGCGACTAGGATGCATGCCAAGCGCACCAACCAGAGGTGGAAAACAAATCAAGAGAGGAAGGAGCAACAAGGAAAGAAGACGTAGATGAATACAGCAGGATAGAAGGATATACGCTACCAGGACCCAATTCTTCACCAATCACTTCAGCCCAAACCCTTCGCTCTCTGATACAGCACGCCAAAGCTTCTCTTCGAGCTTTTCCCTACTCTCGTAGCCCCAAAGCACTAACATATTGAAACATGTTCGCGCGATAGGGAACCTCTCTTTATCCTTGCCTCGGCTCTGTCCTTGGCCAGCAGTCCCATCGCCGCCACAGACGATGCGAAGAACAAGATTTGTGGCACCAACAGCGGGTATACGATCGGATCCTGTGATGAATCCAAGAAGCTTGCGTTGTGCTTCGGGCGTAGCACTTTTGAAACAATCCCAGAACCAGGATATGACCGGCACTTGATCGGCAGGGTTGGACAGAGGTTTGTGAGGTGGAGAAACCTCGCGCCAGTTTTCGTACACAGCGACCGCCTTCAAAGAGTCGACATCAAGAGCCTCATCAGAACCTCGAACCATGAGCTCAATCTCTTCAGCACGGAAAAGTGAAAGAGCATTACCAGCACACACGGTGAAAAAGCCACGCTTGAATGGCTCAAACTGCCTGGACACAGATTGATCAAGCAGATAGCGCACGTAGAGATCGACATACTCGCGGCGGTTCTCGTTGGTGACTGGTATAGCTTCGCCGCCATTTTTGAGTGGAATGTCTGTTACTGCACCATACCGCTCGATACTTGCAACAAAGTCTCTGCAATAGGTTGTTTCAACGTCGCCATCGAACTCGAGAAGGTCGCGCAAACCCTTGGCCAATGCAGGCCGCCATTCTGCCAGATCTTCAAGAGTATAGCTCACTTGAGTTCTACTGCTCGACGGAAGAGCAGGATTCTGAGACGAGGGAGGGGCCGAAGCGAGCAGTTTGCGGAAGGCAAATGGCGGTAATGCTACGTCAAGGATGGTGGAGTTGTAGATCGCGAGTCCAAGAAGAGCTCCAACAAGATAGTACTGATCGCTGGTCTCGAAGGAAGATGGGTTGAAGTAACAGAAGCCAGAGTCGTCGTCATAGAGGAACATGCCTAGCCAGAGTGTCAGTTCTTGTTCTTTAGGTCAGATTGATCAGAATTGAGACATACCATGGTTAGGGTCAAAGATATCCCTGACCACTGTTAGGAACCACTCTTTTCTCAAACCACCAGCGTCGACACCTTCTTCATCGGTAAAGTGAACTTTGAGGCCTTTCTTCAGTTCTTCTGGACCAGATCCTACAGCACCACTGATTTGTTTTAGACTGTCGTCAACCATGCACTCACGTCTTACACGTAGGTGGAAGTAGCCATCGATTGACCTGCGTGTAGTGACAGAGTCGAAGTAGGCCTCACGAGCCATGATCTCCATCTGCCGACGCGCATCGTACTCCATGAGTCGAATCTTCGCACCCATAGATAGGAAGAGCGGATATTGGCAAAAGGTGAACTTCGCCTTCTTGGACTCCCAGGCTTTGAAGTCTGCAACCAGATCGTAATAGTCGAGCAGTGTGTTGTAGAAGTCCGAGGTAGGCAACAACTGTCCGTGCATCTTCGTGCGTGGTTTGGACAAAGACTTTATGCTTGTTTGAGCAGGAGTGAGGCCAGATCTCTTCATCTGCCATGTGTTGTTCGCAGCAAATAACATTGCCATGATTTTGGCAGCGGCCTTCAGCTGCCAATCTTCGCTGTAGTCAATTACACTTATCGTCTCCATTTGTGGCATTTTGTTTCTACCAGCTCCACTGCCGCTACCACTCAGTCCAGTCGCTGACTGGAGTTGAGTAAAAGTGTTTCTCGCAGATCCAGACAAATCAGGAATGAGGCCACCATCTTGAGGTATAACACTGCGAGGTCGACTCTTTCGTCGCGAAAGTCGATACGTTACGAACCTCGCAACCAGGTCAACCATCTTGACGAACTGTTGCTCGGGTAGTCTACTGAACCAATGGGTAAGACAACGATGACAATTCTCGGAAGAATTAGCGATTAACCCAAAGATTCGCTTGAGTATACCAGCATGCTGTCCTGGCTCGTTACTAGCAGGAGTGCCTGAAAGCTTCTGTGGAGATGCAAGCTTAGAAGAAGAAGAAGAAGGTGGCGCTAGTGTTGAGCTCTTGAGCCCAGAAGGACTGCGTGGCATTGGTGGGCGATTGCCTGCTGTCCGCATTGAAGGGTATAGAGACGGGTTGGCCAATATGATAAGCAAGAAGCGAATGTTGTCTGGTTCAGTTAGAGGTCGTGTGGGTCGCTTCAGAATGTTTTCAGTAATCTTTAACAAGGCTCGCTCGGCATGCAGACGGGCTTCTGCGATGTCTTCATCAATCTCCTTAGCATTGACGGGACCGCGGATGTGTTCGTGCACCTTCTCCTGATCAACATTTCTGATGTTTGCAACTCTGTCGCGCCACTTAGACCCAGCAGTGTGAATAACGTCGTACCAATGTGACAGCTGATCCCAGTCGATGTGAGGAGACCTCGAAGTAGTCAAGCGCCTGCCTTCTGAGCTATGGTGGCCGCGCTTGTCGGACTTGTCGGACGTATTGCGAGCGACTCTGCCTGTCCACCAGTCGCCATTCTCTGCAAAATCACCAAGAAGCAGCGTCTTTGCATCGAGCTGGGAGAATGAGTCTATCGGACTTTGAGTAAAAGTTTCGACTGCCTCACTGGGAGGGGTCTTGATGGCACTTTCGCTCCTCCTTCGTGTTGTAACCGGATGCCGTACAGTACTAAAACAAGTATTGAGACAGTTGTAATCGCCAAAACTGCTAAGCATATAGTCTTCAAGCGGCTTGAAAATGACCTTGACGCGATCATAACGCTGAGAAGCAGGGCTGTCACCAACAGGAGGTGTAGGACGTATAGGAAGTGGCGCAGAATGAAATCCAGGTGGTGGAGGAGGTCTTCTGTTTGGCGGCAGAGGTGGCATAGGGGGGACTGGAGGCATGTGAGGAGCAGTATATGATGAGCCAGCGGTCCTGGGTCTCGAGGGACTCTTGTTCGGCGATGGGGATGCCTTGTGTGGGAAATATTGAAAATCGTCTTGAGTCTTCAAAGATGCCGAGATGGGCTCAGGCATCTCAGGAGGCGACTGCTCGAAGAAACGAGGCGGTGGCTGCAAAGTCGCATGTTGTGTTGTTATCTCGCCACGAACAAAGGGATCTGCAAGGCCCGAGGCCTTTGGTGAGGTTGGAGCGTCGCCTCTTCGGCATCGTGCTTCAAGGTAGGTGATTAGACAACGATCGATTATAGCTCGACTACGCTCGACGGACAGTGGGAGGATGGCTTAGTCCTTGTTAGTGTATTGCGAGGGCTCTTTGAAATCAAATAAACTCACGTCGCGGACCCTGCTGCTGAGCCGGATATGTTGAAGACTTGGAGTCACGAGGCTCTTTGACATAGGGCTCAAGATCATTGATGGTTAAGCAGCTTGTGCAACGAAAGACGTTGAGATTACTCGGAAAGCGCACTTTGTTGTCGCAGCACATGCATTGCCGCGTGATCAACTCTTCGTCTCTCTTGCGACCTCCAATGGGCTTGTCCGGTGTAGGCACTGTGGAAGGACCAGCATCCAGCACAGGGACCAAGTGTTCATCGAGAGGGACGTCTCTTAAGACGGGTGCACTTTTCTTCTTGCCGAAGATCTTCGGTAACGGGTGGCTGACAGCGCGCGTGTGTGGTTGCTGTCGTGGACTCGAGGACTGGGCGGGTCGAGAGGAAAGCGGAGGTTGCTGATCTCGAGGGACTCGTGGAGGGGATGCAGGAGGCGGCCTGTTCGCATTACCCGACGAGCCCGATGTTAGAGATGTGAATCGCGGTGGCCACAGAGACATGCTTTCCCTGGCACTGGTGCCTCAGGTTGCTCCTGGCTCGAGGCGACGGCGAATGGAAGTTGAATGATGTTTGGTTGATGCAGGCGGGCAGCAGCTAAGACGGACGCTGGGCGTACCGGAGGAAAGCACGACAGTCATGTCCTGGGCCAGACTCCGAAGGAAAAGATTGTCAAGAGAAAGCAAATACGAAGCACCAGCCGGTTGAGCTCGTGTTGACCACAATTCGACTGTGCTCAGCCCTTGGTCCTTGGAGCGTGTCCCTGACATGACCAAGGGACTCCCGAGCCCCTCGCAACCGCTCCTATTTCTGGGGTCGTTCTACGCCGAACCTAATCTACGAGTACTGTACCTAAAGGCTCTGGACCCTAACACATGCCATTGACCAATTCTTTCCTCTGCAACTTGCGCCTTCTCCGCCCGCTTGAATTGCAAATTTGCTCCAATTCCATTCTGTTTCAATCTTACCCCTGTCCGGAGCGTTCGGGCGTCGTAAGCTCTAAGATCTACAGTCTTGGCCCTTAGACAAATCACTACCTAGTCACATTGCACAGAAAACACAAGGAAGTGAGCGGGTAGCGTTGTGATTTTGAAAGACAACAATTTGGCTAGTTCATGATAATGCCCGCTAATCCCAGAAATTTTGTGGATGCCCTCGTCCCAATATCGCGGCGACACGAAACGAAGACCCTTGCCCAGATCCCTAACAACAACCACGTCAACGCCGACAGGGGCGAGACGTTTATCGGTAGCGCCAGAGGGAGAGGGTGTTCTGTCTCTTCCAGGTCTTTCTGCGACCGGCAGAGGTGTTGTTGTAGCGGTGGCCCTTGTTGATACCACGGTTGTGCTTGCCGGTGGAGGTAAGGCCACGGAGTTCGCGGTGCTTGTGGACGGGGTTGACGATCCAGTTGATGCGAGCGTCCTTGCGGATGGCCTTGTGCTGGGGGTCGACGAGGATGATCTCGAAGTACTTGTAGGTCGAGTCCTGGTTGATCCAGTAGGAGTTGAGGACGCGCAAGTTGGCGCAGCGGCGGCCGACACGCTCCTCAGCGACGGAGCGGAGGGAGCGCTGGAACTTGAGCTGGTTAACACCCTGGTTGGTGGGCTTGCCTGTGTATAATGTCAGATCCAGATTCTTCTTTTCCCTGCAAATTCTTCAATCGTACCGTAGGTGGCACCCTTGGGCACAGGGCGCTTGCGACCACCGCGGCGGACGCGGACACGGTAGATAACGTATCCCTGCTTGGCCTTGTATCCCAGACGGCGGGCCTTGTCGGGGCGCGAGGGGCGCGAGGCGCGGTGGATGACGTTCAACTGGCGGAGCTATATTGATGTACTCTCAGCAAAGTTCAACGAGTAGCATCAATTCTCATGTAGCGCGTACCTCCCAGCAGCGAACACGGAGAAGGAAGCGCAGGACATCAGACTGCTTCTTCTTCTGGAGCTCTTCGACGTATTTGAGGGCACCCATCTTTTGCGACTGTCAGCGAATGTGGCTCTTTCCAGGCGACTGCGATCAATCGGTTTGATGCAAAGATTCGACGTACTGTTGCGGTATTGGGAAAGCTGGGTCGTTAGTAAAGTCGCACGAAAAGAGGAAATCTTCAAGCCTGGCTGATTTTGCAGAAATGTGCTGTGCGCGCGACTCTTGGCGCAACGCCAAGCCGCCACCAACCGAACCACTCGAACGTCCCCAGACCCTTTGAACGCTCGTCTGACCAAAACATCACTCGCAAAAATGGTAAAACTGAAGATTATTGCAACCATATTCGTGATGTGTGTTTTTGTGAAACGTCTTCACCACTGTTGGAGTGAACATGTTCGTCCTGCACACTTTGATCCAGCCGTTTAAGTGTCAAGCCTATCTCTCCGATGCAAGACTCGTCTTTGCAGGCTCGAAATAGAAGACTGAAGGCAACGGATACCTTCCTCTATCACGCATTAAGTCCCTCGCCGACTGGTACCTATACTGAAAATTGAGTCTACCTCGTGCCTCAAATTGTCGTTAGTCGCCTTGTCGCAGGTGAGAAAGTTACTGGTCTTGAGAGGCTTGGTTGTTCAGGACGAGTCTGAAACTTATATATTCTGCCGTTACTATATACTTTGTCGTTCCACGTTATGCATGCTATAGTCTTCTTCTTTTTGTGTCCTCTTTCGACGCCAGCCTGCAGTTAGCGGCTTACTTGGCAGCCTCCTTCATCTTGGCCACACGAGCTGTTGTTCTCTTGATAACCTCCTCCTCGTTCCAGATAGTCAAAGCACTGGGAATTTGAACGACAGCCTTGGCCCACTTGCCAGTATTGGGCAGAGCCTCGATTGACTTCTTGAGCGACGATGGAAGGAGGTTGCCTTCCTTGGAGAAAGCAAAGAAGCGGATCAGGAAAGGTGCAATGATGGCCTGAAGTCGTCTTTAGTCAGTACTAGGTCCAATGAAGGCGAAAACTAGACATAGCATACCTCAGCAAGCGTGGGCTTGTCCTTGCCGCCAAAGAAGGGAGCAGCGTTTGCAAGCAGAGGCTCAATCTCCTTCTCAATAGCAGCAACAGTCTCCTTGGCCAGCTTTTCTTTCTCCTCGCCGTCGGCCTTCATCATAGGATACAGGTTGCCCTGAACCTTTGTGTTCCATGTGTCGACAAAGAAAGCCAATCTTGCTCTGAACAGTGGAGCGAACGGGTCGTGCAAGCTGCCGGGAAGCAGATGCGAAGGACGGGCGTCTGCTAGAAACTGGGCGACAATGCTCGACTCGGTGATGATCTCCTCATTGTAGAGACCAGGAACGCTGTACTTGATCGAGGGTACCAGGCCGCGGGGGTTGATGTCGAGGTACCACTGCTCGCGAGGCTTGTCCAGGTCGATAATGACCTCTTCAAAGTCCAGACCAAGCTCTTCGAGGGTGATGTGGGCACGGTGGGCGAAAGGACAGAGGTGGTTGGTGTAGAGAGTGATCTTAGGCTGGATGCCCTTGGTCTCGCCGTCGTTGCTGTCGCCGTTGGTATAGCTGGCCATGATTGCTGTGTGTATATCTCTTCGAGGGGTTGGATCTTTTGATTTGGTGTTTAGAGGTCCAGCAAGTCTGTACTTGGATGTTTCGCGATCTGTCGTGATCTTTCACAGGTGGGGTCTCCCACTTCGTCATCAACGGACTTAAGCGGCCCTAACAATTATTCAGCCCTCGGCTTCGGAGCAACAGATACCTACTCCATCCCATCTGGGAAATGTCAAGATCCGAAGCAAAGCATTGGGATGGCCCAAAAGATGATAGATGTTGTCTCGAAGATATGGGCGTTTAGCGCCATCGAATGGTCTGTAATCCCAACATGTTTGCTCAAAGGATTGTTGCCGCCAGTCATTCGCGAGGAGGGGGGGCTAGGTACGCTTACGCCTGTGTCGCTCTTAGCAAGAGCAATAATCATTTGGAGTATGAGCATACCTCAGATACCATCCAAGTAACTGATAGTCAACTCCTTACACGCAGTGATTTACCCAAGGTCAAGCTCAAAACAAATCTGTCAGTGATGGTTGAAGTAATGACGCCCATAGCAGTCAAAACAATGGCGGAGCCACTTTGCCAAACTGTCTGCAGGTAGGACATGAAATTAGTGTCTCGGAGACAGTGTCAGTAACATGGAATATCTTGCTGTGTCTCGGTGGTATCCATCATGTCAATTGGCTGAGCAGTAATGTCATCGAAAGTCGTGGTCTGAACAGAGCGATAGTCTGGAATCCCAAGCAGCTCGTCAGAATACAATGACCTTACAAACTCAGCCTCATATCAAGTCTTTCTCGATGATCTTTGCTTCCATACACGCGGCGTGACGCGAAGTTCAATGATCGTCGAACAGGACAATATCCCGATACTTGCAGCACTTTTCTCGACCAATCGGCATAAAACGGGCCCTATATCAACCAACGATGTTTGCACTTCAGGCACCGGCACAGTCCGTTTGGTGCGATCTATTCTGCCAATACCCACTCGGCCACCCCGGGTACGCATCACTTTCACCGAAAACATGTTGCTTAGTGAATTAACGTCGCGTTAAGCTGACGAACATAAATCCTATCGGCGATAGATCTGACTTATCTCGGCAAAGACAAGGGTATCCAAGAATTCAGAATAGTGACATCAGTTAATATACGAGTACGATTACTACCAGCTCAGATACAAAACCTCAGCTGGTCCATCACCCAAAATCAATAATAACAGACTTCCTGGATTGACCAATCTTCACCATGTCGAAACCTACAGTAGCTGTCATTGGAAGCGGATGGGCCGGCTTCGTCCTATCACAACAATTGAACGTCGCAAAATACAACGTCAAGGTCATATCACCCGTTCGGACGATTCAATATACTCCACTGCTTGCAAGTGCAGCTTGCGGTCTTTTCAACTTTCGACTTGCTGAAGAACCTGTCCGCCGACGCAGCAGACCAAATGTTGAGTACTACAAGGCAATCGCCGAGCAAATCGACCTGGAAAAGCGCATTATCAAGTGCAAGCCATCAGTATCAGAGTTCTGGAAAGACAAAGACTACGATATCTCATATGACAAGATCGTGATCGCACCTGGTTGTGCTATTCAGACTTTCGGCACGCCTGGAGCTCTAGAACATGCATTGTTTTTGAGAACCACAAATGATGCTCGTCTGATTCAGCAGAGGATACTGGAGATTCTTGACGCTGCTTCGTTACCTGGAGTCACCGAGCAGCAGCAGAGAGACATCCTTACCATTCGTATAGTTGGTGGAGGAGCGATTGGTATCGAAGCCACAGCAGAGCTATACGACCTCTGGTACGAGGACATGAGATTCCTGTACCCTCACCTCGACGGCAAGCTTTCCATTGTTATCCATGATGTCGCGCCTACTATCCTGTCGACTTTTGATGAGAAGCTTGGAAACTACGCAACCAAATCTTTGCATGAGAAGAAGGTCGAGCTCAAGACCAGTTCTCACATCGAGAAGGTAGAGCAAGACGCCATATACACCAAGGAAGACGGCAGATTGCCGTACGGTATGCTTATCTGGGCCACCGGCAACAAAGTGAACCCTCTCATCGACACCTTGGACGTCAAAAAGACAGAGAAAGGCATGCCTCGGATCTTGACAGACAAGTACCTACGTGTCTTGCGGCCTGATGGTACTCCAATCGACAACACATACGCGATGGGTGACGCGGCCGATATTGAGGGTTACAGCCTTCCGACACTGGCTGAAGCGGCCTTGCAGAAAGGCGAATATCTCACACGTGAGCTCAACAATGAGGCTGAAGGTGCTGCAGCACGACCGTTTGAGTACAAGCAGAAGGTACACCTGGCCTACCTAGGCAAGCATGACGGTGTGATTGGCGGTAAACAGGACTGGACTGGTGAGGGCGCGTGGCTGGCATGGCGATCGGGCAGTCTGTCGTGGACAAGGAGCTGGAGAAGAAAGATCATGATCTCGATTAGCTGGCTGTTTGTTTGGCTGGGCGGCCGTGATATCGCTAGAAAGTGAGCTCTCAACGAAGCAGCGTTAGTGTATGTCAAGTTGAATCATTAGTCGTTGAGAGTATGACAAAGTCTGATGCATCCAATGCACAACTGAGAAGGCCAACCATGTCTAGAAGGGAGTATGCAACAAGATCTGCAGTCATGACATGGCTCACTTGTGGTGAGTTGAGAAGACTTGTCACAGTGGAGAAACAATCGAAGTGCAAGAATTGCAGCAACGAAAAGGTGAGCATTGATCTAGCCTTCCACATGGGTGGAGCCGACTTCAATGAAGGAATTGCCGTGTCTTTGCGTAGATTCATAGCATGCACCGGCATGGTCAAAGATTGAAGATCTTTCCTCCTATTGTATGATTGCGAAATAGGCACTCTCGTCTGCGTACTCGTACGCCGTACTCTCATTTCTAAGCTTCTGCCTTGGTGGAAAGAGCGCTCGTCGATCATATGGCGTCAGGCTGGTGGCCAAAAGAAGCACCTTGCAAAAAGCAAGAAGGGTTTGAGCTGTTGCTTCGAAAAGCGATGGTGCTTCAAGGCTGAAACGCAGTCTTCTTGGGAGAGGTTGTTTCAAAAGTTGTCCTTTTCCAGGCACAGGGCAGTTCGAGCCGGATTTTGGGCCAAGCTTCGCGGCTTTTCGGCTTCCAATATGGCCTCGGCCCGCGACTCTCCGACACACTCACTGCGCTGTCGATCATGCATCTTCTTTCTGCGTGTCACAACATCACGAGTTCACTCTAACTTCCACACCTCCTATCAGTCTTCTCGCATTCTCATTAGCACACACGAAGACAATATTAAAAGTCTCATAAGGCCGCACTGTTTCTAGGGATTCAATCTCGCTCTGTACATTGGCAAATCTCTGAGCAGACGACCTAACCAGAAATAGGCACGAGTTTCAACACCGCCTCACGCACAGACTACGACCACCTAATTAACCATCTACGCCATCCTTCCTACACTCCCGTGCCTTCCGTGGTTGCCTGAGTTTTGAGCTGTCAAGACTTTGCAGAGCTCAGTGGCAAGCCGTATTGCTGCAGTCTGCAGGGGTCTTGTTCGCGGCTTCCGAACTTTTCGAAGACTCCATCGCTATCGCAGCTTCCATGCACAGCTTTGACGAATACTTTCCGCATGCGTTCACGAATGCAATCTCGTTGTAATCCAACGACCGAGCATGAACTTGACCGAGCTTTCTGACCAAGGTCGTACTGTAGAAGCCATCATCTTCTGGATGCTGGGGTTTGTGGAGTAGTCACCAGTTTCATCTGTACAAGGCTAGAGTGGACTCGAGACTGTCGATCACCATACCTCTTCTTGCCACGACTGCTGCTAGGGTCTGCTTTGAGACAAGCTAATTTGTGAATCCATCTCTTTTCGGTTTGACCATCACAAGACTTCCCACCTCTAGCAACCGCGTTCTTTACTTTACGAGGAAGGTACGACTCGTATGAGAGGTCTCGCATGGACCTCCGTCTTTATCCAGACTGGCATGTCAGCGACTCAGCACGACTGCCGCAGACATGTCAAAATCCTTAATTTCCATCAAATACTGGTATGACTGATGCTCTGTTGCTAATCCTGTAGCAGTTTAACCCACTCTTTCTGGTCGATGCATTCAACATGCTCTTCGTCCTTGGTATAAAGCATCTCGTCTTGCCTGCCTTCGATACTCTTCGAATCAGTTCAGTTTTGTCTTTCGTCTTTCGTCTTTCGTTCCTTTGCTAATCAAGAGCTGTGCTCTGAAGCAAACCCTCGTTCTTTGTTTCTGCCATCAATCTATCCTACAATCGTTACAGTCCCTCATTATCCCTAATCGACAGTAAAGCGACTGCTTCGCTTCTCTCTCAGGATGAAGCCCAGCACTTATATGCATCTGGCGGCCTTCTTTGGTCTGTCCACTGCCGCTCCCTGGACCAACAAGCGTGACACCAACACCTGCCCTTGTGCTCCCAATGGCCAGGCCAGCACTTCTACCCAGACCATCACCCAATGGTCTACTCAGACTCGCACCCACACCATCACAGAGCACGTCACTCACTACATGACTACGACTGCTGCTGGTTCAGCAGTCCCATCTGTACAGACTGACGCTGCTGCCTCTTCTGCTCCTGCTTACCAGGGAGGTAACTACGGTGGTTCGCCTTCGGCTGCAGCTTCGTCTTCGGATGTCGATGCCACCAACGGCTCTCCTACAAACGCAGCTCCTGGTGGCTCTGGTGCTACCACCCCCGCTGCATCTGCCAATGTCCCCGCCGTCACTGGTACTACCACTATGGGCTCTTCCGGTCCTGAGGTCGTCTACGTGACTGACATTGTCTCCGAGACTGTCACAACATGCCCTGCAGGCGAGACGTGAGCTCGATACCTATCCTTGATTTTGGTTTATTAGACTAACATTTCCTAGTGTCACCTCTGCTGGATCTACCACTGTCTTGACTGCTCCTAGCGTCATCACTTCGACCATTACCAACAGAGCCACTGTCACTTCGGCTGCTTCGAGTGCCGATGCTGCCATGCCCTCGTCCCCTGCTGCCACTGAGGGTGTCCCCGCTGCTTCTCAGGGCGTTCCTGCCGGATCCGAGGGTGTTCCCGCAGCCTCTTCTGGTGTTCCCGCCTATGGTGCTCCCGGATCTAGCCCCGCTGCTTCCGAGGGTGTTCCTGCCGCATCTCAGGGCGTCCCTGCTTACGGTGCCTCGACCCCTGCCGCTCAGTCTACTTCTGATGTTGGGGCCGCTATGCCTTCATCTCCCGCTGCAACCCCTGCCGCCTCTGAGGGCGTTCCTGCCAACGGCAACGGCACTCCTGAGACCACTCCCGCCGCTTCTGAGGGAGTTCCTGCTGCCTCTTCTGGCGTCCCTGCTGCCTCTGAGGGCGTTCCCGCTGCTTCGGAGGGTGTTCCTGCCTACGGCAGCACTGTTGTTGTTCCTGAGACCTCCACTGTCATGCCTGTTCCCTCTCCTCCTGCCAACTCTGACGAGACCCCCAACAACATGCCTTCTTACGGCCAATACTGGGGAACTGCCAGCGGCGGTGCTTCTTCCACTATGCCTGCCGGCGCTGCTGCTCCTTCTGGACAGATGCCCTCAGTCTGGTACCCCAGCAACTGGCAGACTGCCGCCGCCAGCTCGTCCGCAGCTAGCCCCGACACTCCCGTCCCTACCTCCGTTGGTCCCATCACTGTTACTCTCTACAGCACTCAGATTGACACCATCACATCGTGTGCTCCTGAAGTCACCGATTGCCCGGCCACTCTCAAAACTTCGCTCATCGCTACCGGTACTTCCTTGATTTCTTCGGGAGTTGCTCAGCCCACTGGCGCTGGCTACACCTGGAGCAACGGTTACTCTGCTGGTGTTGCCGCCCCCTCGGGTGCCGCCCCCTCAGCTGCTGCTCCCAGTGACTCCGTCGCTTCGCCCGCCGGAACTGACGTTCCCGTCTACGGTGCTGGTGCATACGGCTCGGCATCTGGCAACAACGCCTCGTCTGCTTCCGCACCCGCTGAATCTGCCGCTGCTACCCCCAGTGACAACCTGACCGATGCTGCCCAAGCCACTCCTGCCGCTACTGACTCGACTTCTTCGCCTTCTGACTCTGCTGCCTCACCCGCCGGCACTGACGTTCCTACCTACGGCGGTGCTGCATACGGCTCCGCATCCGGCTCAGACTCTGGAAGCGCCTCGTCTCCTTCCGGCTCGTCTCCTTCCGCCCCCGCATCTCCCAGCGACAACTTGACCGATGCTGCTCAGGGTACCCCTGCTGCAACTGACTCTACCTCCTCGCCTTCCGACTCTGCCGCTCCCTCTGACGTTCCTGCCTACGGTGCCGACTCTGGCTCGTCTCCTACCGGCTCATCTCCCTCTTCCAGCCCTAGTGACTCGATCGCTGACGCTGCCAACGGAACTCCCACCGCCTCTGCTTCTTCTCCTGATGTGACCGGCTCGGCTGGCGCAGGTGTTGGTGGCAATGGCAGCATCTCTGGTGGTATTGGTGGTGAGGCTGGTCTGTCTGGTGGTGCTTCTCCTTCGGCTGGCGCTGCCTTGTCTGCTGGCGCTTCTCCTTCTGGTTCTCTCGCTGCAGGTGCTACCGGTGCTGCCGGCCTTGGCGGCTCAGCAGGCCTTGGTGCCGGTGCCGGTATTGGTGGTGCTGCTGGCCTCGGTGCCGGTATTGGTGGTGCTGCTGGCCTCGGTGCCGGTGCAGGTGTTGGTGGTTCTGGCTCTGCCGGCCTTGGTGCAGGAGTTGGCGGTTCTGCTGGCCTCGGCGCAGGAGTTGGTGGCTCAGGCTCTGGCTCTGCTGGTCTCAACGGTGGCGCAGGCATTGGTGGTTCTGGCTCCGCTGGTCTCGACGCAGGTGCAGGTGCAGGTGTCAACGGTTCTGGCTCTGCTGGCGTTGGTGGTTCTGCTGGTCTTGGTGCTGCTGCTTCAGGAGCTGCTGGTCTTGGTGGCCACGCTGGCCTCGGCGCAGGTATTGGTGGTGCTGCTGGTCTCGGTGCCGGCGCAACTGGTACTGGCAGCTTGGGCGCCCAAGGAACTGGATCTGCTGGTCTCGGCGCAGGTGTTGGCGGTGCTGCCGGTCTCGGCGCAGGTATTCATGGATCGGGCTCTGCTGGTCTTGACGCCGGCGCAGGTGTTAACGGTTCTGGCGATGCTGGCCTCAAGGCCGGCGCCGGTCTTGGTGGTTCTGCTGGTCTCGATGCAGGTGCTGGTGTCAACGGTTCTGGCGAAGCTGGCCTCAAGGCTGGTGCTGGTCTCGGTGGCTCTGCTGGCCTTGGTGCCGGCGCAGGCGTTAACGGCTCGGGCGAAGCTGGCCTTGAGGCTGGTGCTGGTCTTGGTGGCTCTGCTGGCCTTGGTGCAGGCGCAGGAGTTGGTGGCTCGGGCTCTGCCGGTCTTGATGCTGGAATTGGCGGCTCTGCTGGTCTCAAGGCTGGCGCAGGTGTTGGCGGCTCTGGCTCTGCCGGTCTCGATGCAGGTGCTGGTGTCGGCGGTTCTGCCGGTCTTGGTGCTTCAGGCTCTCTTTCCGGTGCTGCTGGCGGTTCTCTTGACGTCTCTCTCGGTCTCAACGCTACTGTCAACGTTTGGGGTACCTTCGACATCCTCGCTGACCACGTTCACGGCTACACTGCTGCAATCAACGCCACCTGCAACGGTATCTCAGGCAAGGCCACTGATGCTCAAATTGCTGAAGTCAAGGAGAACATCCAAGTTCTTATCGGTCTCATCGGCCAGGCCAAGGCTCATCTCAGCGTCGCAGGTGGCATCGGTGGTCACAGCAATGCTGAGCTTGCCGCCTTGATCTCTGAGCTCCTCCTCGAAATCGAGTTCACCGTCAAGTTCGCCGTCAAGGTTTGCGGCTTCTCTGCTCTCAAGGTCGTCGTCTTCTCCCTCGCCACTGCCTGCCACGGTCTGATCACCGTTGCTTGCTCCGTTGTTGCCGGCCTCAAGGTCGAGCTCGCCGCTCACCTCAGAGGTGTCGTTGGTCTTGGTGCCTACGTTCTCGGCAGTATTGTGTCGTTCATCCTCTAGATGAAGTGAAAATTTCGGTTTCCTCTTTTTCCCCCAATCGCAATGTACTTTAATCATCAGCTATGCTAGTAAGCATTAGCAGAACACACATAGTTTAGCACTATATCTCCTTTACGATCTGTCTATATCTCGGTTATATGCTACAATGCCTTGTTTATACTCTTTTTGACCCTTTTGAACATTGTGTTTTGGGATCTCATTCTGAGCTTGAGGATTGTGATATTAGTCAATCCTGAGCGCTCCTTCTCTTTCGCATACAAGAGCTTGTAATGTAGCACATTGACATTCAGCAATCTAGCTTATCTCGAATTACTTTCTTGTAGCCTGTTGATTTGAAGAAGATACAACTCTCTGTCTGTGACCAGCGAGTCAATATTGTAACTTGCTTGCATATTTCCTATGCCCGAGCACACATCTATGCCAAGCTCTTA
Organism: Aureobasidium melanogenum CBS 110374; assembly: GCF_000721775.1. Taxonomy (NCBI): domain Eukaryota; kingdom Fungi; phylum Ascomycota; class Dothideomycetes; order Dothideales; family Saccotheciaceae; genus Aureobasidium; species Aureobasidium melanogenum. The sequence continues at coordinate 58,653 of NW_024470077.1, read as the reverse complement.
TGCAGTACTCAGACGTGCACAACTGATGCAATCTCCACCCACACAAAACCCTGCCTCACCCACCACCAAAAATTTCAGAGAAAAAAACCCCCTCTCCTTCTTCATCTCTCATCCCTCTTGCGATAGACAGAAAGCAAAAAGGATGTTGACGAGAGTGGGATTTGAACCCACGCCCTTTCGGACCAGCGTTTTGGATGATAACAACCTTAAGCTGGCGCCTTAGACCGCTCGGCCATCTCGCCTTTCCGCGCCGGATGAGTCTTGCGATTTTCCGAGCTCTGACTGTGGGTGTGGCTGACATGTATGTATATATACCTTAATGCCACCCAAACGACAGCCTCGAGGCGTCAGGTTAGTGCAAGGCGCTGAGTGCAGAATTGTGGTGAGCGCTCGTTTATCAAGTGGTTGGATGCGGATGAGCTTGTTGTGCAGATATGGACGTCAGATTCAAATTGCCGGGCAGTGTGACGACATGATAAGATGCAGGATATGACAATTCCATATGTAGATCACAACGAGCCATATCCACTGGCATTGATTTAGTCAGATTGAATGTCCAAGTCTTATGATTGTGCTAGGACAGGGGACAAGGATGAGAGCAAGAATAAAAAAGAAAAAAAAGACGAGGGCGAGCGAGAACATATCCAAACCACCGGACCAGTATTTTGTCAAGACTTTTGATTCGCCTGAGAAATCTTCGAAGGAGGAACATTTCGCTGTTAAAGATTGAAGGAAGTACGGTGGGATGCTTGTTGCTATCTGTGAGGTCTTTTATTGTGATACTTCCCATCCATGCTTCGTGGCCTCTTTTTTCTCATCAAGCAAAACTTCATTCATCTCTCCTCGCTCAACTGTCTACGCTTCGCATTCCTGACATAAAGGTGTGACAAACGACTCGGTCAGCGGCACACTGAGTTTCTTGGTAATCATGTTTCTCTTCGCGTCAACCACAATGCTCGAATCCCTCTTACGAGCAGCTGTTGTCACATTGCTACCCTGTCCCAGCACAGTGAGGCTCACAACGCTGGCGTTGGTAGGGTAGCCAAAGCTGCCGCCCATAGCGAAGGTACCATTTGCGTAGCTGAAGGTGATAAGACTCGTCTTGGGCTGCTCGATGGCATCGCCCTCGTCTAAGTACAGTGTTCCACTTGCCTTGCCCTCGAGATCAGGTGCGATGATGAGGACGAAATCTTGCTTTCGAAGCTCGGTGGTTGTGTTGGCAGAATTCTGACGGAGAGGTAGAATACTGCCACCGCGGATGTGGGCAGTAATCTCAGTAAAGTCGACGTTATCGCGAGTCACCCAGTTGCCCGTTCCGCGCTCAGGTTGGTAGGTAAAGTAGTCGTAGAAGATGTCATCAGGGAGATAGAAGGTGACACTCGTACTGTTATCGTCCACGACAGGACTAACCAGGATGCTGTCGCCCCAGAAGAACTGGTGCTCGATGGGGAACGTGTTGGAGTCCTCTGGATAGACGAAGAACAAGGGCTGGATCAACGGCTTGCCAGTCACAGTCTGCTCGTGGAACGCTGTGTAGAGGTAGTCGAGCAGTCTGTAACGCGTGTCGATTGCCTTTTGAGCAGCGACTGTGGTGAGATTCCAGCGATAGAATTCATGGTTCACGGAGCCAACTTCTGCATGGTTACGGTAGAAGGGGTAGAAGGCACCGAGCATGGCCCATCGAGCACACAGTTCGGGCCAAGTATTGCCCGCATAACCACAGACATCACTACCCACCATAGGCAACTGTTGAGGTATGGTCAGTTCGAGTCTGTATCGATAAGGTTAAAGCAGAATACCTGGAAGATGGCAGCAAACTCCAGCATTTGGGCAATTGACACCCTGTACCATGGCCAGCCAGCTAAAGCGATAATATGGTTAGCACAATCTCATCTGAATGGAAACATACCACGACTCTGCTAGACGGGTGCTCTCAGATCTGCAGAACGCGATCCCAGACAGTGTTTCGCTAGAACACACGTCACACAGGTCTTTCGCACAGACTGGGACAAGACGACAGCGTGAATCGTGGCAACTGTAGCTTCTTACCAGAATTATCACCGAGCCAATGTCCCACGTGATGGCCGGCACCCGCGAATGTACTACGAGTGATAACCATTGGTCTTCTTGTTGGCCTGCGAGCCAGCATTGCGTCTCGGCTGACACTTGACATCATAGTACCGTAGAGGTTGTGAGTGTCGTACAAGGTCAAACCGTTCTCATGGTAGAGATCAGTTTCGATGGTCTTGTTAGACAAGCTCCCGGCGGCGTTGTTGATAGTGTATGGTGGATCAATCAGATTTCTGCCCGGTAGACCTAGATGCGAGGTGGTAGCGTTTGATTGACGCTTAGCCTTTCGTGATGTTGAGCCTGGCTGGAAATCGACTGGGAAGCCAGGGATGGGATATCCTGCATTTGCCCTGACTGCTGGAGGGGTAGGAGGGTACCCATTAGCAGCAGCATACCCGAATGGATCATTGCACGGCCAAGTGCAAAAATCACTAGCCTCATTCATATCTTGATCATCGTCAGTATGTTTCTAAGCAGATGGTGTAACGACACTCACCAATCCACAGAGCATCAATATCGACACCAGTTTCAGCATTGAAGAAAGTGGTGAACTCATTGTCCCAATATTCTTGAGTGCCACTTGCGAACCAATCAGGGAAAGCTGTAACGCCTGCGCTTCTGTCAGCCTACCATTAGATTGTAGTTTGTGAAAGTCTATTTACCAGGCCAGACGACGCCTTGATAGATTGAGCCGTTCGACCTTTTCAGGAAGGCGTTTGCTTCGACACCATTGTTGAAAGCTGAGTAGTTGTAGTAGGCAACGGCAGGATCGACCATGACGATATAGGACTGCTGTCTAGCGTGCAGGGTAGAGACCAATTCTCGCATCTTGTCCAGAGGGAAGCGTTCAGGATCTGTAGTGAAGACACGTCGACTGTCCATGTAGTCTATGTCAGTCCCTGATAGAAGTCAGTATGTATTCTTTGGGTCAAGCAAGTGCACTACGCACACATGACTTCTAAGGGAATGTCTGCAGCACTATAGTTGGCGACTACAGCAGCGACTTCATACACATCTTGGTATCCATATCTGCACTGGTGGAAGCCGAAACCCCAATATGGCATCTCTGTCGGCAAACCAACCACTCCAGCATACTGCTTGGCAACTTCAGTAGGAGATGGACCAGCCAAGAAATAGAGGTCGACAATGCCGCCAATAGTGTTGTATTCGAGATACTGGCCAGCTTCTGCAGTGCTGTTGATCTTAATATCCATGCCGTTGCTGTTCAATAGGAAAACACCGTGCGTGCCATCCGCACCCCGATGGTCAAAGTAGACTGGATGGTTTCCATACAAGTTGGTGCCGCCAGGAATAGAGTAAGCATCACGAGACCAGAGAGTTCGTGTATAGTTCGTGGTGTTCAGCTACAGACGTCGTCAGACATGCTCATTCATGCTTGAGAACCAGCTTACCTGGAATGGATCAGAGTGCTCGCCAAGTCCATAGAGATGAGGACTTTCGGGAAGCTGAGTGCGAACCCTCAAGTATTGAGACTGGAATACGAGTTCAGCTCCGGTAGTGTTGAACAGAGCTTGCTCACCGCTACGGCGAGACACTGAGAATGAGAATGGGTCGTTGACAACGTCATAAACAAGCTGATTGGCTGTAGAGGAGACATTTCCATCTGCACCTGGGCGTGGAAGGACGGACTCGGGAACTTGGTAGACGTTCTCGTCGGCATCATAGATCTTGACATGCAGTCTATCTCCAGTCTCCTGAGTGATCTCGAGCTTTAGATTCTCAATGTCTTGACCGTATGTGTTGCATGCTGGACCTGCGAGAGTGAGATCGGCCTTGTAATCAATGTCAGCAAGACGAGATAGTTGGAGATGGTGTGATACTTACAGTCAATCCTTGGCTGTTCTGTTGAACATTGGTAGCCTTGTATCCTGGACAATTCTCGATTGGTAAAGAGTTCTGGCGGCGCACAAGGCTGTGTGGAGTAGCGAGGACCTGTGCAACGCTGGCAGCAGCCACAAGCCACTGCACAGTGCGAACCATGGTTGTTGTGATGGGAGTTCAAAGGTGAGTGATGAACAGCTCGGTTCAGACTTTCCTGCCCCCGAAGTTTCCTGGGCATCAACAATGATTTATAGGAAGTGACTACCTACCATCGTCATCATCACAAATTGAAGCTGCACACGATACGTGACTGCCTCTCCGAGGCTCCGGATCCCGCATATGCTTGCCCTGAGCAAGCTTACGACCCGAACCTCGCGATGGTCTGTGGGGCAATGGGATGCTGTGTTGCATGCTCCTTGCTGTTACCACATGACGGCACATCTCCTGTTGAATCCACTTCGGACCTGTTCTCGGTAGGAATGAGAGAGGGGTCAAGATGCACAATGCAAATCACTTTCGAGGTCCATCATCTGACCTCTTGCCAACATTTGGCAGGCAGCAAGGACATGGTTCTGCACTTGTCATGCGGGGATGTTTGTTGCTGGAGAAAAGTGGTTTCAGATTGGGAAGGGATGCACGTTGTGCGGGGCAGGTGCATGCGTCCTTTGTCGATCTCTCTGCTTCGACTTTAGCCGATCGAACATCATGAAAGGTTCCTAACCTAGAATGAATATGGAAGCAAGACGACCTTCACTACATGGAATGCCATCGCCGTAGACAGCTAGAGAGGGATGCCATATTGTTTGGCCCAAAAATCGGAAGCAGCATTACTGGTGATGAGAAATGTGGTTTATACATTCTGCTATCCCGCTTTCCCTTAGTCTTCGAACTTCGTTTATCAGACATCGTCATCATCAGATCTTGTGTCGTGGGTCATTTAGTCAGGCATGCTTCTTCTGGTCTGCTTCCTGGCCCTTCATAACCCAAGCACTTGCCTTCTTGGCATGCTCATCAGCCTTTTCCTTGGAGCTCATAATCTCCTTCAACTTGAACTCGTCAGGAATGTTGACTCCCTTTTGCACAGCAGGGCGTGCGTTGATGGCATCCAGCCATCTCTCAATCTCGGGGAAAGGCTTGGTCTCAATGCCTGCCCAAGCACCCCAGTTGACCCAAGAGAAGCAAGCGATGTCTGCAATGGTGAACTTGTTGCCGACGAGCCAGAGACCTTGACCTGCCTTCTCTTGTTGAGCGAGGCGATCGTTCAAAACTTGGTATAGACGCTTGGTCTCAGTTTGGTAGCGGTTAATGCCGTACTCAATCTTCTCAGGTGCGTATCTGTAGAAGTGGTTTGCTTGTCCCTTATGGTTGGTAAGCATGTGAGCATGTTTCGTGCAGGACATGAAATTTCAATACCTGCATGGGTCCAAGACCAGACTGCATCCACACAATCCATTCAACGGTCTCCCAGTATTCATCACTGTCGTGGTCGAAGCTGATCTTGTTGTCCTTGTCATACTTGTCGGTCAGATAGAGCAACATGGCACCACCCTCGAAGACACGCTTCTCCTTGCCCGATGTCTTGTCAACCATGGCAGGAATACGGCCATTGGCTGAAATTGTCAGCATCAAGGTATAGCTTGCGCATGACTAGATGAGCTTACGGCAGATCTTCAAGAACCACTCTTCCTTTTGAGTGTTTTTAGAGATATCGATCTTGTGAACATTGTAGTTCAATCCCAGCTCCTCAAAGGCAATGTGCACTTTGTGGCCATTAGGGGTGCCTAGACTGTCATTAGGTGGTTGCGTTGGCAGGCCGGATTGCTTCGGATACCTGCGGTGTAGCTGTCGACCGGCTGTCAGCAGCTGGCAATATGAGAATGAAATTGGTAGACTTACAGATCAATGGTTGTCTTTGAAGCCATGGTTGTGTACGAGTAGTATATGATTATGCGATCGAACGATGGCCGAGAGACAAGAAGCTATATATATTGAACCTCGGGATTAATAATATAAAAGCAGACGTCATCAAAGGTCACCGTGGAAGCCAATCACTTGATTGTTGAATATGTGACCCTGCTTCTATCTGACCCGTCACACCACCTGACAATCACAAGTGTCAAGGAGTAAAAGGGTGCAGTACCAAGTAGCATTTGTAATGTCTTTATTTTGTTGTGTAACGGCGGATCCACAAGCCTGCCAGGCTTTCTTTGGATCTAATGATCGTTACGGCTCGCTATACTTGCGACTGAGTTGGCCATCAAAAAGAAAGGCCGGACAAGATCTGACTCGAGTTTCCACAGAGACGACTCAAAACCGTTTGGTGGTCAATACATGTTCGATTTGAGGCTACTTACAGAATAATATTGACGGGGTGTGCGGTCTGCGTCACCACAATACAGTTACCTAATTATACGGGAGCAGGACACGACTTCAGTGCAGTATGAACATGCAGTCATGCCGAGTATTACTTTCTTTCGTGTGTCCGTCCATGACTTGCTCGTCTCGTCGCCGTGGTGCTTAGATTTGCACCTAGCTCTCATCGTCCGAAGGCAGTGGGGCTGACGCATCACTTTGATCAGCATCTTCCTCCTTCTTTGCCTTCTTACTCTTCTTGGCTGGAGCAGCAGCCTTGCCAAAGTTGAGTTTGGTCTGTTTGGCCTTTGCCTTGTCTTCCTTCTCCTTGACCTTTGTTGTCTTCTTCTCGACTTGCTCGGCGATTCTGTCTCGCTCGACCTTACCCATCTTCTGCAGCTTGTCGTCCAATTCTTTGAACTCCTTGCTTTCCGCATCCATACCGACAAGACTTTCCAGCAACTTGATTTCTCTAGCCCAGATGTTCTTATCCTCCATTTCCTTGCCCTTAGCGTCCTTTTGGAGGTTGCCATTCTCGTCGCGTACTTCGATCGGTGTTTCGAGAACCATAGGAAGACCGATGACACGCTCATCATTCATGATGGCGTGGAAACCACGCAAGCCCAGGAAGCCAGTGCCGATATTTGCATGTAGATCTCTGTGACTTGAGAAGGGTGCTTTGCTGTCGTTCAGATGCAAAGCACGCAGATACTTCATACCGACCGTTTCGTCAAATTGTGATAAGGTCTTCTGGACAGTCTCCGGAGTCCGCAGATCGTAACCACCTGCAAAGGCATGGCAGGTATCGAGACAGACGCCGACACGAGACTTGTCGTCGATGAGGTTAATGACATCGCGCAAGTCCTCAAAGGTCGAGCCAATGACATTTCCACCCGCAGCCATGTTCTCGAGTAGCGTGATGACCTTGGAAGTTTCCTTGTGTGCACGATTGAGATTGTTGGCCAGATGAGCGATAGCAGCATCGCGATCACCACCCACGCTGTTGCCGGGATGGAAGTTGTAGAGCGAGATGCCGAGCTTCTCGCAACGCTTCAGATCATCGAGGAAGGAGTCGTATGCTTGTTTGGTACGATCTGGATCGGTGTGGGCTAGATTGACAAGGTATGAACCGTGTGGAACGACATGTTGATTTTGGTCAAAGTTGTGCTTGTCGCAATGAGCATGGAAGTTGATAGAGTGGGTCTCGTCCAGTGGAGGATTGGCCCATTTGCGCTGAGATTTCAAGAACAAGGCAAAGGCATTTGCGCCGATATGAATAGCATTCTGGACAGCATTAGGGACACCACCAGCGGCCGAAACGTGGGCACCGATGAAAAGCTTATGGCCAATTGTGCGAGCTGCTAGGGGCATTGCCTCTGACTCCTTTTCCTCTTTTGTCTTGCGCTTCCTCACAACCTTAGTCTTTGTTTCTTGAGCTCCGACTGTTGTGGTTTCTGTTTCTTGTGTCTCTTCAACGACCTTTGTTGACTTGGTCGACTTATTGGCTCTCTTGGGCGATGGTGGTGAGATGGGCTGCTCGACCTTGACAGATTTACGTTGTCGAGTCTTCTTGACAGGAGTGGTCTTCTCTTCCTGTTCTTCGTCTTCCTCGACGACTTCGGTGATGTCTTGCTTGAGCTGGCGCTTGCGCTTGGTGCCTCTAGTGCCGTTGGAAGTGTCTGGCAGGGTAGTTGTTTCGGGAGCGTCTGATGGAGCGGATGACAGATCGGACGATTCTTCGCGAGCAGGCTTAGCTCTCGATGGACGAGGCATGTTGTTGGTCAATTGAATGGTTAGTGACAATGTTGAGGGGATGGCAGGTACAAGTACGTAGGTAGAGACCCTGACCACAAACCTTAAATGGCGATAAGCTTATCGCGTCGCTCCTGCCGCCAAAAATTCCATCGGCCTTTGTCCGCCTCTCCACACTTGCTCCCTCTAACCAGAACACAACCAACATGCCCAAATCAGCGAGAAAGAACAACGGCGGCGGCGTCTCGAAAAGCGATCCCTACGCAGGCGCGGCCGGGCGCAAGAAGGGCCATGCCGCCAACAACGTCTTCAAGTTCAACACGGATCTCGGTCAGCACATTCTCAAGAACCCTGGTGTCGCCCAGGCCATTGTCGACAAGGCCGACCTGAAGCAGTCTGACGTACGCTTTGAATGATTCATCCGACTCGAAAACATCTTCTAATAAGCTCACAGATTGTCCTCGAAGTCGGTCCCGGAACTGGTAACTTGACAACAAAAATCCTCGAAAAGGCCAAAAAAGTCATCGCATGCGAAGCCGATCCCCGAATGGCTGCCGAAATCACAAAGCGTTTCCAAGGCACTCCCGCCCAGAAGAGACTCGAAATCATCCTCGGAGATGTCCTCAAGCACCCACAACTTCCCTACTTTGACGTCTGCATTTCGAACACGCCCTACCAGATTTCTTCGCCCTTGACTTTCAGACTCTTGGCCCTGAGCCCCGCTCCTCGCTCCTGCGTACTCATGTTCCAACGTGAATTCGCTATGCGTCTGTTTGCTCAACCTGGAACAAAACTATACTCGAGATTATCCGTCAATGCCCAAATGTGGGCTAAGATCACCCATGTCATGAAGGTCGGCAAGAACAACTTCAACCCTCCTCCTCAAGTCGAGAGTGATGTCGTCAAGATTGTGCCCAAGGTCCCGCGTCCACAGATCAGCTACGACGAATGGGATGGTCTCTTGCGCATCTGCTTTGTCCGTAAGAACCGTACCCTGCGCAGTGGTTTCATCGGTACTACTAGTGTCATGGATATGCTCGAGTCAAACTACCGCACCTACTGTGCCCAGAACAACATCGTCCTCGATGACGGGCCGCTCGACCCAGCTGATGCTGCCATGGACACTGACATGGGTGCTGACGACCAGGATGACGACATGGAGGCAATCATGGATGTTGACGATGAAGACGACGTTCCTGACTTCTTCAAGGAGGAGGCAGACAAGAAGGCAAAGAAGCTTCTGGGCAACCCCAACCGCAAGAAGAAGGGCAAGGTGTCTGAGTTGGTGCGCCAGAAGGTGACCAAGGTACTCGTTGAGACAACTGGACTTTCCGAGAAGCGTGCTAGAATGTGTGACGAGGGCGACTTCCTGAAGTTGCTTTATGCCTTCAACCAGGAGGGCATTCACTTCAGCTGATCTATGAATATTTCGAAAAGCATATGGGAGGAACAAGCATGGCGTACTTGGAGTTGATCGGGGGTTCATATTTCGTTTTTAGCAAAGATACCCGACAAGACGAGACAAGACAACTCTACAAATATCTTGCATTTGAACCTTATAATCCTTCTCCATTCTGAACCTCTCCAAGAATAAGACAATCTCATGCAATTTTGACCCACGAAACGCCACGCTGATAAATGCAATAGTCCCCCAAAGTGGTATAATCCGTGATGGACAAATGTCCATCTAAAGCAAGTCGAAATCGTCCAGCTTGTCGCGGTATCTGTGGATAGTCCTCTTGATCTTTGACGAATCAACCCAAGTGACAAAGTCCTCCATATTCCTCGTAACCAAGAAAGCAGGATCAGTGACAACCTCGGTACCCACTCTAACCTGACCACCTTCGATAAAAGTTGTGGCGGCTTTGAGATCGGGAGCCATTTGCAGTCTTGTGAGGATGACATTCAGACGTCTGCGCGCAAAAGCGGAAACAGTGACTTTGTTCTCGACGGCAGAGAGTTTGCTGCGTTCGCTCAGGATGGCCATGTCGTAGAGCTTGTCGAGGAGTTTCTTTTCGGTGGCTAGGCGGTAGGCGTTGTCGGGTGGGAGGAGGGTCAGGCGATGGGCGAGTTGGCGTAGTTGGCCGCAGAGACGGTTGTAGGAGGTGTAGTCTTCGGGCTTTTGGATCATGTACTGTCGTGAATTGTTAGTGGTGTTTTTTTCTACCAGTTCAGGTTATGAACGTACGCGGCGGACTACATCATTCTGGCGGATAGTGCCTTGTTTTGTGTCGGGCTTGAAGAAGTCGACCTTGCGGAGGAGCTTGTGCTCGTGGTGTTTGAGTTGTCTGACCATGCTGGGCTATCGAGTGTGTGGTTTGTGATGCGTCAAGAATGCGCCTCTGTATCTGCAGATTCGGGCTTGTTCTTCGATAGGGCTGAGATAATTTCTGCCGTTGTCTCGACTGCGGGCCGAAAGGCGGTCATCGGAGCGGACCGACAGCTCCGCGTCTCCAAACGAGTCATCGCTAGGGCACGCCATGTGCTCGTCTTTTTTGTTTCGACTCATCGCCCTCTTTCTTGGTGTTAGACAAGACATAGACCAAAATGCCGACAGTTCACCTCTTGGACTACGTTGCTGGCAACATCCGATCGCTGGTCAATGCCATTGAGAAGGTCGGCTACCAGGTCGAATGGATCAAGTCGCCCGAAGATGTGTCAAAGGCAGAGGTACAGCCCCTCCCACCCCACCAAATAACAAGCCCCAAAAGACAAACTGATAGGAACTGACAGGCCGCCTAGAAACTCATCCTCCCCGGAGTAGGCCACTTTGGTCACTGTCTCTCTCAATTCAACAATTCTGGCTATGTCGAACCCATCAAGAAGCACATCGCCGCCGGTAAGCCCTTCATGGGCGTCTGTGTCGGCCTGCAAGCCCTGTTCGAAGGCTCAGAAGAGAACTCAACTGTCCCTGGTCTGGGTCTGATTCCCGGTCGCCTTGAAAGATTTGACGACTCGGACAAGAGTGTGCCTCACATTGGCTGGAACTCGGCCAACCCTGCCTCTACCCAAGGCCTCGATGCCAACCAGAGCCTGTACGGCATGCGTCCCGACAGCAAATACTACTACGTCCACTCATACGCGAAAATGTACGAGCCTGGTGTTCTTGAGAAGGCCGGCTGGTCGGTAGCTACTGCCCGCTACGGCAACCAGGAGTTCGTTGGTGCTGTCGCAAAAGACAATGTCCTGGTCACTCAATTCCACCCTGAGAAGAGTGGTGCTGCCGGCCTGCGCGTCCTCAAGGCTTTCCTGAATGGCGACCGCCTCACCACATTGCCGCAAACACCTGAAGCCTCAACTACAAAAGAAGGTCTGACTCGCCGCATCATTGCCTGCCTCGACGTCCGCACAAACGACCAGGGCGATCTCGTCGTCACAAAAGGTGACCAATACGATGTTCGCGAGAAAGAGGAGGGCGCTGCCGTACGCAACCTCGGCAAGCCAGTCTCTATGGCACAGAAATACTACGAACAAGGCGCCGACGAAGTCACCTTCCTCAACATCACCTCGTTCCGTGAGACTCCTCTCAAGGACCAGCCCATGCTCGAAATCCTTCGCCAGGCCTCATCCACAGTCTTCGTCCCTCTCACAATCGGCGGTGGCATCCGCGACACAAAAGACCCAGAAACGAACACCGTCGTCCCTGCCCTCGAAGTCGCAACCCTCTATTTCAAGTCCGGCGCCGACAAAGTAAGCATTGGCTCCGACGCCGTCACCGCCGCCCAAGAATACTACGCCAACAACAGCACACTCTCCGGGAAGACCGCCATCGAGACAATCAGCAAAGCCTACGGTGTCCAAGCCGTCGTCGTCTCTGTCGACCCCCGCAGAATCTACGTCAAAGACCCCTCAGAAACCTTTCACGCAACAATCAAAACACCCTACCCAGGCCCCAACGGCGAAGAGTATTGTTGGTACGCATGTACCATCCACGGCGGTCGCACCACCTCCGACCTCGACGTGATTCAACTCTGCACAGCCGTCGAAGCAATGGGCTGTGGAGAAATCCTACTCAACTGCATTGACAAGGACGGCACAAACTCTGGCTTTGATCTCGAGTTGATCCGTTCTGTCAAGAATGCTATCAAGATCCCTGTTATTGCGTCGAGTGGAGCTGGTAACCCCGGCCACTTCAAAGAGGTGTTTGATCAGACTACTGTGGATGCTGCGCTGGGTGCTGGTATGTTCCACCGTGGCGAGTACACGGTTAGACAGGTCAAGGAGGTGTTGGAGAAGGATGGTTTGCTGGTCAGAAAGTTCGAGGATGAGATTTGAGCGTTGCTTTGAATATATACAGTTGCAAACATAGAAGCCATGATGATCATACATGCCATCCCATTCCCCCTGCAGTACAGTCCCTTCTCTTCCTACATGCTGTCATTGATCAGCCAACTCTCTCCTTTTGAAACCAGCTCATCTACTATCCATAACTATTTCAGCACTCAACCTGACAGTCTCTGCTAATGAGCTTCCTCTGGTCTGGTGGTCATCACAGTCACTTATCCCCAAGCTAACCTATTTCGGCAGTCAAACACCCATCTCGTATCAGTCACCTTCAGTGATGGTGCTATTCCAATCAATCAAAACATCTACTATCATGAGTTCGAATCCGACAATCGTCCGATTCTTTTCTATGCATCTGAGGATCATTTCTTGATGCTTTTCAAACACTAGATCAAAGACCTTTCCTTGTGGATAGGCATTTCTGTATGAATATGATCTCAATCCTGAGAAAGAGAGAGGCTTTCTTGAGCAAGTGCGCAGGAAGTGGGCGCAGGTACGAAAGGAACAGGCGAAAAAAAAAAAAAAAAAAAAAAAAAAAAACAAGTGAGTTGAATCAATATTCAAGACCGCCAGACCAGGGGCTCATTTTTTTTTTTGGCTGCTGGATGTTGTGTACATGCTATTTGCTTTCTATAGCGACGGACAGGGAGCAACCATAAGGCAGTCACGGAAAGAGGAGTAACATCTGTAACAGCACTGGATTCTACTTGATTGCAATGTCTGCTACTTCTAATTGTACACTTCAACCGTCCACGATTCTCTGCACCATGACTCTATATCGTTCTCCCCACCAAGCCCGATCGACTTGTCTCTAGGTGCAAGCCATCAGCGCTTGCAAACCTTCTTGTGAGTTTTCCAGGCTGCCTTCTGACAAGCATGGTTACAGTACTTGACTTTCTCACAACGGGAGCAGACCTTGAGACCAGGACCATTGTTTCCACACTTGTCACAGCTTGCAGTATCAGCGGACTTCTGCTCCAAGTCTTGGCCGATTGCCAAAGCAGCAGACAACATGGCATCAGTGGCTCCCATATGCTGGTTCATCTTCAGATGCTGTTTCAAGGCAGTGGCAAGCTCACCCATGATTTCTTGGCCACCCACAGCCTCGACATAAGGAACCGCGAAGATGATAGGGATAGCGATGCGAGTGGCGAAACGAGCAATTTTCTTGTAAGGCTCGGGCATAATCGCTGCATCTTGACCTTGTCCACAGCCGCAGAGAGACGTCTTGTCGAATTTGACTCTGTATTTGCAGTCCAAGGTGTGCTCCCAAGAGCGGCAGCGTTCAGCAAGAGCTGGTACAAGACGTTGCCACAGATCCATGGCCTCCTTACTTGCGATAACCACTGCGGTGTTTCCAACCAGCTTGCCGTTGACCATTGCTTTGTAAGGATTCAACTTGATCACTTCGGGGGTCGTAGGAACGAAAAACGCATCCAAAAAAACAGAGCCTGTGTCACGATCATGGCGCAAGGCTTTGGCAACAACCATCCACTCGGGAAGGATCTTGCTCGACCTTACGTCGCGCATCAGAGTGAACAATCGTATGTCTTGGCCGTTGGCACTGCCAGAAATTCCAGCATATGTAAGAAACCACTGTCTGATAATCTCCTTCAACTGTGCCATGGGTGGGATGGAGCTAGTGACCTGAGTTGTGTTGATTTGAGCAAGCTCCTTTCTGCTCAGTGATGTGGCCCAGAGTGGCTGCAAGAATGCGCAGTTCGAGGCTGAGGTATCAACTTGCGGCTGGAGGTCAGGATCGACACGGCTGAAATTCCAAGGCAGGAACCCAGTACCCTGACTGATGATAGGGAACGGGTCTAGATCGTAGCCACTAGGCTGAAGAGCGTTCGATGTGGGAGCTCTGATTTCGATCCACGAGGATTGGCGAGCTATCTTCATCTTGTATGCAGCTCCATTGATAGGGAAGGGGAAAAAGAACTTGCTTTCACGCTTCAAGTTACCGATGCAAGCAGCAAGAACGCATGGTGAAATTTGTGAGATTGTAACCATACCACCATTCTTCAGAGCACGACTCTCTTCGGAATCGTCTGCGAAGTTGTTGGTGACTCCGATAGACTGCACAGTAGCATCAGAATCTAGAGCTAAATTAGCCCAAGTCGATCCAGATGGCTCTGAATTTGCAGCAGAGTAGGTGTCAAACACTGCATCAGGCTTTGTACTGGGAGGTGTAGCCAAGATTCGAACGTTCTCGCTCTCCAGCGTGGCAGTGTAGTGCCTAGCTCGAGTTCCGGGCTCCGTGATGCGACCTAGAAAGGGACGTGAAGTGTTGATGTCAAGCTCAATGTGCACGTCCTGGCGAGGTCCGACCAACAATCCCCAAGTAGGCATCTTACAGGTAACAATCAGGTCGGAAGTGCCTGACCACCCATGAGCATCTTCTACAACCTTTGCTACCTCGGGGTCACCTGATTCGAAGTGACCAAAGAAGACATCGATAGCGAAGAAGGCGGCCTCGAAAACTTTGTTGCGCAACCAGAGATGCACCGCCGGCGTTCCGACCACGTCAACAGGAAGGTCTGTCAAGCACGTAAGGCTGCTTCTGGGGACGACCAATGCGACATGAACGGTCCCAGGCAGAATGTCTCTACCAAGCACTCCTATGTCGCCAGATTCGCTAGAGGGGCGAATCGAATCATCACACTTCGCTCTCAGCGGACCTTCTTCTAGCGCGGGTATGTGCCACAGACCAGATAGGTGCAGGTGCATGTAGAGTTCTTGCATTCTCTTCGAGCCCCCAGAAAGAGATGTGTCGTCTTTCATCATTTGAATGAGGGCGCCGATACATTCTTGCCAGTCAGTAGAAATGATGCGTTTAGCTGATGCGATGAGTGTGACAAGCGTGAGTCGAGAATAGTAATCGACATCGCCTGCCAAAGGTTGTGTCTCCTTGCGTGTCAATACTTCGGACCGGATGCTTAGGTCCTCTGTCTCACGGAACATAGCAAGGTACGTCTGCATGAAGTAAGATGCCAGCTCGTGTGGATCCATGCTGAGACGATAGGATGCCGACTTGACATTCGGCACCATGCTATCGCCTTGAGCAGGACGCTGCCATGGAATGCGCACGCGGTATTGCTTCTGGCTACTGGATGGAACCATGTCGAGCATCTGCTCAACAAGCGTAGAGTCTGTCATCGATCCTATGAGATATCCGGTAGGAGCGACACCGAGAAGTAGTGATGACATCGTGACATTCGAATGTAGCAGAGTTTCCAAAAGCCTCTCAGATTTTTCCGAGCCTTGTACAAGATTATCTGTGTACAACACAGAACCGGATCCTTCAGACAAGAGAGGCACGACGGCAGGCAGAAGGGCTAAAAGACCGATGTGATTCATGACATTCGATGTGTCAATGACATCGTAGCTGGTGGCCACTGATGAAGGTGGATCGAGGGGGACGGCGCTGTATGGCTTGTTGTAGAAGTGGGTGTAAGAAGGCATAGTGGTACAGCCTCGAATAGATTGTAAAGCATATGAGAAGTTGACAGCATCTCCGCAATGATGCATGATGTTGACCGAGCTCGATGAAATGCTAGATGCAAAAGTGTTACACCATTCAGAAAACTGAGATTTGGCTAGGCGTGCAAGACAATTCATGGCTGCATCTGGTGGCTGAGGAACGTCGAAGACTTCAGCCAAATGGAAGCCTACCAACGGATCAGAGGCGCGGTATACATCGAACAGATCGGATTGCGAAACCGACATCAATGGGTTGACCTTGCCACCTTCATCATTACGAAGCATAGATGTGTCTTGGTCATTGCCTGCTACAACACCAGTTCTCCAGAAGGCAGTGAACGCATCGCTGAGGATACCACATGCAGAAACACCGTGAGCTCCAGCAGATCGTTCGCCACTTGTTACCATGGCTTGCACGTTGTTGTCGTAAATGGATTTGATAGCTCGCCTGACTTCAAGATCTGCCTGCTCGGTATTTGCCTGAGCGTACAGAACCCAGTAACGGCGCACTTCGGATAAAGAAGTCTCGGTGGAGAACTTGAGCGACGAACCGAAAGGTGTATCATTCCATGTGGATATGCTCTCAGATGCTGCAAAAAGTTGTTTGCAGTGTTGCTTGATGAAAGCGAGGTCGGTTTTGGTTACGTAGAAGTGGTAGTAGATGCGCCATAAGCTTTCGATCAGTTCAGAGGAAGGATCGAGGATGATTGCCGTCAGTAAAAACACATTGCGGGCTATTGAAGTAGTCAGTAAGGGATCATTTCCAGTCAAGCTCTTGAAACCAAGCCGGCGAGAGACACGACTGCTCCTGCTAAGAAGCACTGTGTCTTTCGCCAACGAAGTGTCAGAGATAGGATTGCGCTTGCCTAGAACAGCAGCATCATAATCACATGCAGTGAAGTTGAAGTTACATGCGCGGCGCTGTTCAGACCAGATGGTGAACAGGATGTTTCGAACATCGCCGCAGCCGATTACGAGTATCTCAACAGGCTCGTCACTTGGTAGGTGATTGCGCAACAGATTAGTAGCCGGCGTATTGCCCAGAGGATAGAAGTAGGGCTTGATGGTCAGCCAAGTCGCAGTAAGCATCTTGCTGAGTGCATGCAGGGAAAGGAAGGATCGATGTGGTTGCGGTGACTGAATGTGCGATGTCCGTGGTGTTGCAAAGTGAAAGTCGAATTGTCCATTTGTTGTCTCTGGCAAACAAGACATACACGGAAAGTGATGGAAACGCATCCATCAATCTTCTCCCAGCATCAGTCTATAAAAGAGACCGCTTGAATAGATTCAGCAATGTTTCCAGAACAGGCCGCGGCTTTGGTGAGATGCTCTTTTCAGATGATTTCGCTAGGTTAGAAGTACCATCTATGAGCTACACATAATCAACAGCTCAAACACCGGACATTGCTACAGACTTACTCTCATCCCATTGCATAAAGTGAAGTTAGCTCTCGTTCATCGAGTCTTCTTCCATTGCAGCACCACTGTACGTGGCGACCTCCCGTCACCCGTAGTTATCAAGGCATCTACGTAGTCATTGGCGGCTTGCCGGTATAGGGAACAGCATCTTTTAGCAGTTGGGTGTTTTTATTGTCACTTTGTAAATGCTTGCAAATGAAAGTGGAAGTCAAATGTGTGTTGAACGTTGAGCATGACCAACCCACTGGCAAGTTTGTCCGCGATTTTGCCAAATCTTCGGCAGTTCTCGCGCATGTCCCAGCCAAACTCTTTCAACCACCACGATTGTTCATTCATTGGCAACAGGATTGTGGTACTGTCGTGGTTTCTATGACAATCTGATTGCGGCCATGCAGGACCATCCCACTACGTCTCTAGATTGTGCCCTCCTTGAATCGAAGGGCTGGTGTCCAGGCATTTTGCCAAGCATCCTCTGCGGCAATGCACGCGGAACTGTCGCGTTGGTCAAGACCGCAGATCCGTAGACCTGGTAAGGATGCTGTGTTACCGTCGCCAATAGCCGTTCACGAAGGATCACACCACATGACCATCTCTTGACCCAGCTGCATTGGACTACTCCGGTTGATTTCTCCGCACCAAGCATCTGCACCATCGTCCGAGGTCACTCGTGCTGTTTGTTCCTACTAGACTTTGACTGGATATAGTATATCTCTTAACATGCGGTCCCGATTTTGTTCTTGAATGTCTGAATCATCATGCAAGGCGACCTCGATACGATGGAAGAATTATACTGGAGTATTATCTTGAGGTAGCTTATATCGTACTACAACGGCCTTCTCAGCGGAGGTACTTGTGGCATGGAAGTCGTTTCAATGTGCGGCATGCAAGACCGATGCCTTTTAGGCAGAATGAAAGTTCTTGGAAAGGTATGCCGAATCCTCAGCACTCAGCTATGGTTCCGATCAGCCTCAGGAGGTGGTTGGGACTGCAGCTAGGTATAAGAAGTGCCACATCCGACCGCGAGAATGGCGGCATGCTTTTTGATTCACACTTTCGAAGGTCAGATCTTTGTTGCTTAAGTTAAGACTCGTACGCTATGCCGCTCGCTCCCAAGCAAAGGTATTTTGGCTTCAAAGGAGGATGGCTGGTATTTTGGATCACCGTTGCTTGTGCAACGGACATGACTCTTTTCGGTTATGACCAGGTAGTTACAAGGTCAGATCATCTAAAGCCAGCTTAGCTAATCACTTCTTCGACATAGGGTGTCTTTTCTGGCGTTGTTGTAAGCGATAACTTCCTAAAGTTGCACGATCTCGTAGGACCATCCAGGACCAAAGTCTTATCGACTCTCGCTGCCATATATGACGTGGGTTGCTTCATCGGTGCGATTGTGGCCTTCACCATCGGCGAAAGGCTAGGACGAAAGAAGACTATCATGATAGGCACTGCGATCATGTCGGTCGGTGTAATTCTCAAGACCAGCTCGTTCAGCCTAGCACAAATGTTCGTTGGACGTGTGATTCTAGGTATTGGCAATGGCATCAACACGGCAACAGCGCCAATTTGGCAGACTGAGACGGCACCTGCAAAGCTCAGAGGAAAACTCGTCATCCTGGAGATGATGACCAACGTTGGAGGCTTCATGGTCGTCAACTGGATTAACTATGGATTGAGCTTCGTACCAGGCTCGGTTCAATGGAGGCTACCTTTAGCCCTTCAGTTCGTCTTCATCTTCGTTCTGTTCGCTACAGTTCCCTGGCTTCCCGAATCTCCTCGTTGGCTCATTGCGCATGATCAAGACAGCGAGGCTACTCAAATTCTAGCCGATCTAGAAGACAAACCTATCGATCACGCTTATGTCATAGCGCAATACCAAGAGATCTCATACGGCGTTCAGTACGAACGTGAACACGCCATCAAATGGAGCGACCTCTTGCGCGGCCGCACCCAAGATGGCACCAAGAATGTTCGTCGCCTACTTCTAGGAGCTGGGACACAGTTCATGCAGCAGTTCGGCGGAATAAATATAATGAGCTACTATTCGCCTACAGTGCTCATTGTGTACGTCGGGATGAGCAATTCTATGGCTCGCCTGCTGTCCGCTTGTAATGCGGTCTCCTACTTTATTTTCGCAGGCGTTGCAGTCTTATTCGTCGAACGCTTGGGCCGCAGATCTTTGATGATGATATCTACCTTTTTGCAGCTGATTGCTTTCCTTTGCATCTCGGTGCTCCTCAAGTACGCCATCGCCAACGGCGTGACCGCATGTGCTAAGGCAGCCGTCTTCTTTTTCTTCTTCTACAACATCGCATTTGCTGTAGGCATGCTCGGAGTTCCCTGGCTCTATCCTGCCGGTAAGTTAAAAGCGATCCATTTGTGCTATGTAGAGCATAGACTGACTTTGGCAGAAATCAACAGTTTGCCCATGCGCACCAAGGGTGCAGCTGTGGCCACTGCCACGAACTGGATTACGAACTTTGTCATCGTTGAAATTACTCCTATTGGTTTCCAGAACCTAGGTTGGAAGTTCTGGCCAATCTGGGTAGCAACCAATGCCCTCTTCTTGCCTGTGATCTTTCTGCTCTATCCGGAGACAAGTTATCGGACTCTTGAAGATCTAGACGAATACTTCAGATCTGACCCAAGTCTGCTCGTCTTCAGGGACAAAGACGCCATCTCTAGCAAGAGACCTCAGAAGTATATTGACAGAGAAAATGAAGAAGTTCACAAGGTGGAAGAGCATGATGTTGTTGGTGGAAAGATGAGCAGCAAAGTCGGACCTACGGATGATGTTGAGACTCAGCATCATGAGATTAGCAAGTTGCAGTGAGGCTTCGGCTCCTCGAGAGACCTATCAGTTATCAGAATGTGTTGGTCCTATGCAATCTCTCTGTATGAGTCTCCATCGTAGGTTGAGTGCCCAGCCATCTTCTATCACCATAGCCTGGGGCAACAGCTAGCTATTGAGATACACAGTCGCTTTCAGAACAGAGCTTGCTCCATAGAGACTCGATATAAATAGCAACCCCCGATAGGTACTCAGTTGCTCTTAAGAACATCGTGCTATACTACAGTCGCGCAAGAAAAAAAGAAAGAAAGAAAAAAAAAAACCAGAGCAATCAAGTCGGGATTCAGCATGAAGTAAGCTAGGCTAACTTCTTCCTCGGCGCAGGTCCTCCCTTTCTACTTTCCGCGGGTGGTTTGGTCCTGAACACCCCATCCTCTCCCGCAAGCCCTTTAGTCTCTTTGATATCAAATGTAATCATTTGTATCCTGATCAACTCTGCATTGATTGTGTCGAAATGTATGCAAACAGAATCCACCTCACCATCCTTGACTTGAACGACAAGACCGGTATCCTCAGATAGTGACTGTTCATCTAGAACGGCGAACAAATTTGGATCTATGGCGTTAGACGATGTGTCTTTGATTGTCGAATGTAGAGAATTCGCCATGTCTTCGATTGATTTGCCGATGAGTGGAGATTGGATAGGACTGATTGGTGGTTGTGTTGCCTCACATTGGTTGGCTTGCACAAGCTCGTCAAGTGACGAGACAAGCAGAAGACTTGGTTGACAATCCATTTTGCTGCTGTTGTGGTATGTTTGCTCCAGGAAGTAATTGATTTTCTAAACCATTTGATGAGCATGGATTGGCGGCGATAGAGGTCAAGGACTCACCTCAATAGGTATGTCTGCCATACAGCACAATGCAAAGAGATTCATACTTGGGGTTTTCGATGACAACTTTGGCAATGCCCCAAGACTGTTGCGCTGTTGCACTGTTGATTTGGTATTTGTGAAACGAGGCATGATCAATGGTTAAACATGGCTGACGATCATTCACCATACGTACGCCAAGATAACGTCGATACAGCAAGGCAAGAGCAGTCATATCGACCAAGATCCGAAACCAACTCGTATTACTTTTATCTACTTCCTAATCACTGGAAGCCCAAACCGAAATCCATATCACCAAACTGCATATCGTTCATGTCCATATCTTGCATCGTCATGTCCGTTGCCATCACCCCTGCCTCTTCTCCTGCAGTGGTGAAAGCATTCTGGTATCCAAATTGATTTTTACTGTCCCATGTAGTTGCAAACAAATTGTCGCTGCTTGATGTAGTTGTCAAATTGATGAAGTCCGAGAGCTCGGTGCTCAAGTTTGTATAGTTCATTGTGCTTGATGACTGTCCAGAGAGTGGCGCATCACACATGACTGCTTGTTCGGTAAGCACAGCCATGGCGGCATTCAGCTCAGCCAACTGCTGTTGAGCTTTTTCTGGTGTAAGAGAAGAATCTAGTCCGTGCTTTTGAGCTGTTGCTGCATTCTGCTGCCGAGCGAGGTCGCCTGCACTGGCCTGAGGGGCTGGCTGAAAGCCTGCTTCTGCCAGCATGGCATCGATGTCTGCGTCAAAGCAATTGTTTGTGCCCGAGTCGTATGGCGTGTCGAGATGCAGCGGCGTCGAGCCATAGCTTTGGTAGGACGCTGGTGTAGCGAAGTTGGAGCCATATTGTGGTGTCGGCTGCGACAGAGATGACCTGCTCGAAGTGGCAGTGTTATGGGTGTTGTGTGCAGTGAGCCTCTCGGTAATCGCTGTTTGTTCTTGCATGACGTTTGAGCTGTAGAGCTCTTCTGTTGCTGGCAGACCAGCCGGTTGGTAGTCGATTGACATGCCTTGAGCAACCTGGACGCTGAAAGGGATCCTCATACCAAGATCTGTATAGATCTCGAGGTCTTCGGGAATATTCTTGCCTATACCTGAGACCTCAGTCGGAATGTAGTCGAGCGCGTGAGCTCGTTTGAACAGGTCGAGCCACTCCGGATTGTCAGCTGCAGTGTTGTCCCAAGCGTCATCGGAATCATAGAGAATGTGCCTCGCCTGGGTCTGCAACATCTCATCGGTCAAGATGACACCTTTGTCTGTCTGCTCTTTCGCGAACTTCCCAAGCCGTACAGTCAATATTTCCCAGCATGTGGTTGGCGGACCTCCGGCGTCAAGGTGTGTCTGAACCGTCATACATTTCATCGGTTGTGTGGCGGTGAATGGATTGACTGAGTTGGTTTCCATACCGATCAGATAGGGCGGCATGGCACTGCTAACAAGAGCAGCGATGGGCGGGTCCAAGCCTCGACAGCCCTTCCACTCACTCATCTTGGCTCCATCCTTGAAATGTGCAGCTAAATGATCGTTGCGCTCTGACCACACGCTGAAACGCTGACTACAGAAACCACATCTGCTGTTGATGTTAGACAAAGTTGTCTTCCAGTCTTCCATGTGTGGCAACATTTTCATGTCGTGCACAAGTCGAAGATGTTGTCGTAAGTGATCTTTACGGTAGAATGTCCGTCCCACGAATCCTTTGTCAAGGCATTGCCGGTGGTTGTGTGATTCAATGTGGTCCTTCGTTGGCTCTGGAGCACAGCAATATGCGCAGATGGTCTTGCCTGTGACAGGATCTAGTGTCTCTGGACCCAACGGACAGCATATCCATTTCTCCAAGGACAGATGCAACGTCTTCTCGTGCCTCTGCCAATCGTACTTGGTGAGGAAGGTATCCGCACAGAATGTACATTGATAAATCCTCTCCTTCTGAATGTTCTTGTCGTTAGAGGGCTTCTTGAGAGCAGGTCCAGGCATCTTTCGACGACGCCTTCGTTCTTTTCTGCCATTGAGACTGCTTCCAAAAGAGCTGTACGAGCCGAAAGAATCGCGCGAGCCCGACCATGCCGCAGATGATGCAGCAGAATTGGACGTAGATCTCTCCAAGGACGTGACAGATGCTGCTCTACGGTTCGAAGACCTCGAGTCATCGCGGCTCGAACCGAGACCCTGCCAGCCCAAGGATGATGGAGAGCTTGATTCATCCGCATAATCAGGTAGATCTCCTCTCCCCAAAGCGTCGGCAATAGCGTTGAAGGGAGCTGGTTCGTTCTGAGGAGGCGAGTGCTTCCATCGTTCAAGGGGGTTCATGTCTGACCACTTGTTAATTTCGATTTCTGTAGAACCTGGAATACCGATAGCAGCTGTTGGGGGTAGTGAAGTAGTGGTTGTGTGCGCTAGGCCATCCAAAGCAGCCTTATTCTTGACACCAACTTTGCCTCTGCGACGAGCATTTGCAAGCCAAGTATTGATCTGAGCAATTCGAAGGCCAGTTGTGCGACCTAACTGTTCTTTCTCATCCTCAGTGGGGTAAGGATTGGCTTGATGTTCATCCAGCCAATTTCTCAGCACCTTTACGGCAGCCTTCGAGAAGCGACTGTTAGACCTCTTCTCCGGCATTGACTTAAGTGATCGAGCACCAGTCAGCTTGCCCTGTTCTTGAGGACAATCCTCTCCGATGGGGTGTAAGGTGTCGATGAGACCCATGGACGACTCTCTTTCGGGTGGCTGATATGCATTGTGACTATGAGGATTGACGAAGCTACACGGTCTGAAAAGGGTATCCTTTGCACAAAGTTAGAAACCAAGAGTTTGGACTAGAGACCCGAGTACGCTACTCACACAAGCAGTACAGGTGACCTTTCCATAACTGAGGTAGCAGTTAAGCTTGCGATCTCGACAGTAGGTACAAGGTTCATCGGGCTCAATAAATTTTGGAATCCATTTCGAGAAGTTCCTGTATTCTGCTGCTTCTGTTGCCTTATCTTCAACGATCGGAACATTGTTCTCGTTGTAAAGGTCGCTAAGGTTGACATTAGAAAAGTGAAGATGAGTAAACCTGTTATCGAGCTGACCTCTCTGCGTTGTGAGAAAGACAATCTAGATCAGCGATTGCACCACTAGTTTGCATGCTACCGCCATCCGAGACGGCATTCTGGAAGTCGAAGAACTCGCCAAGATCGGCTTCTTCTTGCAAGGCTGACATGTTGTCAAGGGCGTACGATGAGAAGAAATAAATCACGACTTGTCAAGACTCATGAAAGAGGAAAGTGTAGGGCGTACGATCAGATAGATAACAGAGAGACACAAAAAAGAGTCAGATCATTGACTTTGCTTACCGTTGAGTACCTAGATGCCTGTCACCCTGTGACTCTTCTGGAGGGCGCGCCCT
The DNA here is from genome assembly GCF_000721775.1 of Aureobasidium melanogenum CBS 110374. NCBI lineage: Eukaryota > Fungi > Ascomycota > Dothideomycetes > Dothideales > Saccotheciaceae > Aureobasidium > Aureobasidium melanogenum. The sequence continues at coordinate 34,393 of NW_024470077.1, read as the reverse complement.
TCCTTTGACAACTCGGCCCTGAGCCTTGGACGATTGGTCGCTCGGTCGCTAGTTTAGCGAGCCGGCTTGGTATGGCCATATGTCCGAGTCATTCTTTCGCATTCGAAGAGATTCTCAAGATGCGATGGTTGAAAACATGAAGCTGAACAATACTCTCATACCATCTCAAGCAGAAGATATCCTCATTGATCACCGGTTGTTGTGGAATATCGGAAATCGAATAGATAAACGAGAATCACCTTCGCAAGATACTGGTCAACTGTTTTGTCCTCGAAGTGGTCACGCATCGAGTTACCACTTTAGTCTCGCCGGAGTGCTGCGGCTTCGGCGAACGCGAAACAGAACACGCAAAGTTTTGGAGCGTTAAAGTTACGATCACTACAAGGCCTGGTCTGGAAAACTGATTCTCCGGTACAAGGAACTATTCTTAGGAGATAGGATTGACTCCCTCATTGTCAATTGTAGCTGATATCTGGCGGTAACAGAGAAGAGGTTACGCTGCCACACATCAATAAATGTCATCGCGTTCTGGTCAATTCTGCTTTCAAAGGTCCATACCATCTCATCCCAGATCATGTTCTTGACCATCTGGAAACTGGTCGGTCGACCTGCATCCCTCGTCCGGCCTATGCCATCGTTGCGTCTCATCTCTTCCTCATGTGTCAACCAAGTATCAGCAGGAGAGGCTTATCTCAAACGAAAGTCGGACCCAGAAAAGTGGAAAGCGGATCTGTTACAAGGATCATTGTACAGAAAGCGTCGATACATGGAAGACTCAGAATATCGAAACAGGATACTTTCGGCAAGTCGAGCGCGACACAAAGTAAACCAGGCGACAGACGAGACATACCGCAATAAGCGAACTATGGCTTCATTAATTAGAAGATGCACATGGTTCCGTGAAGAACTACCTTGGAAGTCTCATCGTCCGGTTCTGTACACTGAAAAGCTTGTGCGTCCATGTACAAAATGCGGCGTGATGCGCAGGGATGGGTTGAAGATATGGTGGGAGTCTGTCAAATCAGAAAATCATATCTGCCACAGTTGTTATACAAAGGCAGATTGGAACGAAATGATGCCAGAAGGTTTTGAGAATTGCAGAGGGAAGAAGGATCTGATAGCACGAATGCAGAAAGTCGGTACATGGACAGAGCAAGGAAAGTGAATACAACAGAATGCATTGAGCAGCTTGGTATGAAAAGGGTATCCGCGTATAGAAAGAGAAATATGCCAGGCCAACTCTCAATTTCGAACAAAAGAGAGCACTCTGTGCAGCCATCGCTATGCAACATGACAAAAGAAAAACAACCTCTAGACTCCTCTCTATGCATCAGACAACAAGCGGATCCCTCTTCTTTGCCGCCATTTGCGAGACTGACGCCACGTATAGAGACGCCTGCAGAGCTCGTACATTACAAACACGATGGTGACGTTGATGCAGATCAACATAATCAGCTTGATAGGCGCCATATCGATGGCATTAAGTTGTGGCACAGAGCTTGTCAGAACGGCACTCCAGCCCATGTCGATCTCTCTTGACACGCCCAACATCACACCATCCTGATCGACCGCCTTGACTCGGATGTATCGAAGTAAATCAACGTCCTCGATATCAATGACAGTCTCGAAGCCGGATTTCTCGATGTCGAGTACGGTCTTCCAGTCACTTCCGGCGGAAGACAATGTACGGCTGTGTTGTAGAACCCATCCTCTGACCTCGGTGGCTCCATTCCAGCTAACGTAAACTTGACCATCAGTCGAGAGTACTGCGGTGGGGGGATCCACAGGGCGACCAGTCCAGGAAAACTTGAAAGCACGGTAAGATTGGACCTGGCCGGTACCCCATGAGTAATTAGTTGCGAAATGATTGTCGCACAAGAGAGTGCCATCTGCGCTGTACTCAGAGAAAATAGCATTGTATCCATAGCCGACGAACACCTTAGAGTCTGTCCCGTCATCCTCGGAGGGTATTACTTGTAGCGACCCTTGACTAGTTGACAGAGGGCCCTGAGGATGGTCATACGATCGAACGATTTTTGCCAAGTATCTGTCGTCCTGAATCTGGGCGTCATCACGTTGAGCGAGGTCATGCTGAGATAATGGCAGATGAGCGGAGGGATATGTGATCTCGAGTAGAAGCCCACGAGACGAGTCAAGCGTATGTTCGACATCTTCTCCACTGTTGTCGAAGAGAGTAACGAGCTGCTTCGTAATACCATCCGCCTCTTTACTGCTTCCATGGAGTGCAATGTCTTCGCGGAACAGTTCAGGGAACTCTTGGATCGAGTGTAATCGAGCATCGTGCTGCCACGCGAAATTTGTGGCGAATCCGTCGTTGAGGTCTTTGAACATGTTGCGCTTGCCGCCCAGGATCCAAATGATGTCTCCAGAAGTGCCATTGATATACGTTACGGTGTGAGTGTAGCGCGCGGAGACCAGGTAGTTGTCGAACTCGTCCTTTTCCACTGAGTTGATATGATACCAGTCAAAGGGCTCATTAAGGGTGCCTGCACCTCCTATCGACTTGAAGGTTTCGCTGATGGAATAATGATCTGATGCGCGCCACTGGAACAGAAGCTCATTAGTCTCAAGATCGATCTCTTGAAAGAGGCTGTCCCAGATGTAATGTGGATCTTCTTCCCACTCCTCGAAGTTGCGGAGCTCGCTCAAATCGTGTGGGTAGACCTCGTAGACAGTGAGCAGCGCTGTGCCTTGAGGCGTAATGACGAGGTCGTGAAGATCGGCTGTCAGACCATTTAGAGCCGAGATCTTGCGTACTTCTTGGTATCCAGTATTGAGCTGGATATGTTAGCGCGTAGTTGGTGTCGGCGTGCTGGACAGAGCATACCATGTAGTAGTCTCCAGCACCGTGGCCTCGAACTCTGTCGTCACCTTGCCAATATGTCAAATACTGATCGCCTTTGTATTGCTGCACTTTTAGGTCGTATGCCTGTCCTTCTGTACTCTTTGCCCAAATGAGTTCGCCGTAACTGTCCACGATCATTGGTCCAGGTGCTGCGATAGAGAATCCTCGAGGAGTGAAAAACACATGTCGGTCATCGTGGCACTCGGGCGAATCAATCAAAGTCCTGAATTGTGGCGAGATAAGGTCGGTGGTTTGGTATGATCGATATGGATAATAACCATAGTTCAGCTCCCATGCTTCACCATCGCTGGGGTCAAAGTATCCTTCTGCTCCAACGTCGTGGGCTAATGCGAAGCTGTGGATAATACTGGCGAATACCAGAGCATGTGATCCTTTCATCGCGAATGGTGGGGATTTGTCGCAGCTTGGCTTGCTATTTGTGATGCTTTAAGCAGGCATATATCAATGATAATTGGGCGTATTATGGCTGTTGATCAGAAGTCAAAGGCGAGTTCAAGATACCAGTACCAGACGAAGCGAATAGGCGCAAACAATAAGAAAAAGTCGAGTTACAATCAGAAAACAACAAAAGAAGGCAGGAGCTGATGATAATAGGAAGATCAGATAGGCGGATCAAGTCTTGGGTGACGAGTAGCGGCGGAGCAAGACAACTTGGCCACCCATCTAATAATGACCGCGTCACCTTGTCCTACATCCCGTGTGCCTGAGACGGGGCTGCTGAAATATCGATACCGCAGCAAATACAGTCGTCCATGGCCGCGCGGCAGACGAACGACGGACATGCGCATCCCGACTTCTTTGACCCACCTTTTCCTGGCTAAAGCTGTATGAGAGAATTGTCATCTTCAGACGATGAAACGCGTGCTACAGGGTTGGACAGGGACTTCAGGATCGATTTTCAGTCGCGACTACAGTACCAACACGTAACCCGAGAATCGAGTATCATGTTTTTTTGCGCATTTTCCTCAGCACCGCTTAGGAAGGTGGTCGGAGAGGAAAAAAGGAATGTTCTCAAGTATGACGCGGATCATGGATTGAGTTGCCCCAGCCGCTGACCCCATGCAAGCCACTCCCGCAAACACCAGCCACTCTTTCGGATCTTCATCAAACACACTGCCAAGTTCGAGGAGTTACGAGTAAACTCGGCAAGTAGCCAAGGGAGTACTTATCTCTTGCTCACTTTTGCAGGTTGATTCCGCTCGGATGTTTGCATCTGTAAAGACGATCGCTATACATACACCATCTTCACGGTACACGCTTGTTTGCTAGTTTCAAACAGATCGGCAAAGACGGCAGTGCGCCATCAAACATCATGCAAGACTGAGGAGGTGGGCAAACATGCCCGTCTGTCATCTGTGATTCTTTAACCGGGAACGGCAGAAGGCCTGCGAGATTCAAAACTAGCACTCGTCTTTCGCCCAGATCCAACACCGCTCGCTAGGATTTCCAGTCGACTAGCTTGCACTCTGTGCTTCTTCATGACTTGTACCCATTCATGTTCATCCTCGTCTACGTGCATTTTGTCGCCGGCTTCGGCCTCTTCGTCCAATTCATCTTCAAGGAGGGCCAGCATCATACCAAAGTCTGCACCTAACCTACCCAGAGAGCCTGCACAATATAATACCTGCGTGAGTAGACTGTCTCTTGACGACCTTTCTGAAATGTTCGGCATGTAAGTTCGTAAAGTCTCAGAAAGCATGTCGACCAGATGTGGTGCGAAAGTCGCAAGTGCTGATGGTGTCTTATCGTCGTCGGATTCGAAAAAGGACGTTGCTGCATCATCTGAAGCGTTCGAGGTCTGTGTTGGTGTACCAGCAGGTGATGTGAGATCTGATCCAGCCATGCCGGGTATCGGTAATGCTGAGGGAAAGATGCTTTTGTACATTGAGATAATGGCAAAGCTCTGCTCACGGAACACTTCGACGTATCTCTTCAAGTAACGTTCGGTCTGAGCGCCTCCCATCCAGGCTTCCTGGCGGGCACTGTGCTCTGATCGTCGACTTGTCTCTTGATCCGCGAGATCTTTCAGAGGGTCTAGTGCTTCGAGCGTCCGCCGTAGTGTGCCCAGCCTACACACCAAGAAGAGCGCACCCAATGATCCTTCTCCTGTGGCAGCCCCCAAAGATCTTCCCCTTGTTTGTCCATTCACACTGCTGTAGGTGTCGTCGGCAAGTTCAGGAGCGACACGTCGCAGCCAACCAATCATCCTCATTGCACCAGCAAGTTTGAGTGATGGATTCTGTAGACCATTGATCAAGACGGTTATGAGATTTTGGATTTCGTCATCAGCCTGTCGCGAAATATCTCCTACCAGATTGGAGTCCGGATACAATATTCTCAGTCGTTTGACATGTGCATGCAAATCGAGAGCAGAAGCATAACCAGAAGCAGCTGCGCCTCCAGTGCCTTGAGTAACAGCGGCTGACGAGGAGCTGATAGCAGTAGATAACAGTGTTGGTAGCTCCATGACATCGCTGACTCTATCCACGTTTCTGCTTAGCAGCATAGCTCTCTTCCTCCTGTCAAGTACGGCATTGTCCGTGTTTCTGTCGTACTTGGTCGCAAAGTGTGTAGCAGCCGACTCGAGGTTCGGCAACGCATCTTCCAGCTCTTGTGATTGCGTGTAAAGCGAGGGAAGAAGGGTAGAAAGATTCGAGAGGTGATCGGTTGCAGTAATTACGGAACGATGCGAGCGCTTGGATAGTGCCTGCAACGAGCGTAGACTCGATTGAGTTGCCGAGTTGAGGTATGCAGGTTCGGTCGTAGTCAAGGGTTGTAGAGAAAGGGTGGGTAGGCGGGCGAGATAGGCGCTTGTTGTAGGGTCATTAGGCAAAGGTATCGACTCGCGTGTCGTGGACGCTGGTGTAGGCCGGTCAAAGTAGGGTGCAAGAAGTTCGTATAGCGGGTCGGCCATGATGGGTCAATTCTAGTCGCGTAGGACCAGATTATCAGGTGTTCGTAATCTAGCCAGATCTACCGCATTGGAGTGTATATGTTGGTGGTACTGTTTATTGTTTAATAGGGACTATCAAAGAGACTCGGAGGTGACGCGGAGTTGTGCCTGCCAAGCCAACAGCTGTCTTCCTCCCAAAGCACCACCATACTCCTTTGACTTTGACCTCAACTGCTCATCTGCACATCAACCATCGCCAGTCTCATCAGGCAGGCTTGGAGGTTCTATGCTCGTTCGTATGGACGGCGAAGTGCAGTGTGTCTTCGAATGATGGGCGACGTGCAGGGCAACTTGAGGGTTTTGGAAGCAGTTGTAGATGCATTCATGCTCTAGAAATGCCAGCAACATGTTCACGCATGAGCCACAATGATACCTGTAGAGTTTTCACATGTCAGCAAAATCGAATCGAGGTAGGTGCACGCTGATGGCTTCTTGCACGGCGAGGCAGTGAGCAGAAGGGCATTGCTGGGCAGCTGCAGTAGCTCCTTCCCTTCGAGAGCTCCTTCTCAGCAAGTGACGGCAGACTCTCATGTCTCTCAACGCTCTCTCGTTCTTTCTCTTCCATTTTCCATCTCCCATCTTACTTCCTCTTCTCTCTCATCCTCCACACCATATTTCCTTGATCACGTTGCCTGCTCTTCTGAAGGTCGACAATCTCCGACCACAGCCATGCCCGAGTCAAGCCAGCCAAGAAGGCAGAGCCGTCTTAACCATATGGAGAGAGCCGTCTCGCCTGATGGCTCGTTCTCCGACAACATGCCCGAATCGTCCTATCACGAGATCGTGAAGACTACCAGTGTCCCCACAAAGACTGGCACAGAGGTGACTATTCGCCCTCATGCTCAGTCAGATACTCGCGTTCCCACGAGCGCACCCAGTAGTAGGCCCAGCAGCAGAGGCGGCGAACTTGATCAGGATGCTATTGAAATCATCCAGAAGAATTCTGCTACGCCCTCTACAGAAGAGCTTGACATCCCGACAAGACCCATCTTGAAGCGTCTAACGGAGCCTGAGTCCGTCGAGTATGGTTTTGCTTTCGGAAAGGCCCAGGCGTCTCGGAACAATCTTTCGGGCGTGCAGTCAGTCTCGTCGAGCCAGTCAAGTAACGCTGTTCTCTCTTCCTCGTTCGAAAAGTCAAACCAAGAACACCAAATATCAGCACGCAGTGTCCAAAAGGAATCCCCGATTGTTTCAAATCCAAAAGGTCTTGGCAGAATCTTCTCTTGGTTGGGTTCTCAGCTGACCTTGAACCTTGAAGCTCCTGCCGCATACCAGAAAGCTGTGCAGCCAATTGGTTCACCGCTATCTCAGATTACCACTGTCGACGAGAGCTCGAAAGCTCCCTCGACCCCTCATGCACGACAAAACATTCCACGGCGTGCAGAGCACTCGCACATGCACGGCCAAAGGCAGCTCAAACGCAAGAGGTGGGTGCTGTCTTTCGAGATGAACATCTGCACTTGCTGACTTTGATCACAGTTCTGCTCCTCGCGATGCACCAACTGGTCGACCTCACGACAAAGCTATGGTTTTGCAAAAATCGCTTTGTGAGCAAACTACGCCTCCTGTCAGATTTCGCTCGCCAACAGGACTGCTTCCGTCCCACATCGGTCCTGGCAAGGATATGGAAGTCGTTTCCGAGGCGTCGCCAGACACTGAAGATATCTTCACGGTCACTGAACCAGCCAGTCGCATCGGACCAAACTCCACTGAACATGCTGAGCAGCGAGATGTGAACGTCGAGGAAGATGTTTCTGTCCTACCCAAGGCCTCACACACTGATTCTGTCGATATGTCGATGCAAGACTCTACTACACAGGACGCCTTGCTCGAGAGCAACGATGACAGTCTAGTCTCGAAGCAGCTTACTCATGAAAAGTCTCATGGTGATCACCACATCAGCCTGGAAGAACAGCTTTCGGTTCAGGCTCAGCCTTCAGACGACGATCAGCGTTCCAGTGAAGAGCAGCACTCGATTCCTGAGCAGCATTTATCCGAGGACCAGCATTTAGTCGACGAAAACCATCCTATCGAAGACATCCAACTTGCAAAGGTGAAACAAGCAGTTACTCCTGAGCTACGTGTTGAAGTTGCTCAGGATACGCTATCATCCAACGCACATCGCAGTGGGCAGCACCCTCCAAATTTGGAAGGCACTATGCTATCTTCCCTTGTGGATGTACACCAATCTACTCGTGAGGTTTCCAATCGTCCCTGTCTGCCGAGAGTCACCAAGAACAGGAGAAAGCCGTCACAAACTGGCCTCACGGAACGGACCACAATGGTCAATCCCAAGTCCAGTTTCTCATCATACACGGCTGCACAGCTGTACCAGCTTGCCGATCACTTGAAAGATCAAGAGCGGTTGCAGGAGAAGCAGGATTGGGTGAAAAGTCTTGCAGCCAAGCAGGCCGAGCTGGAGAAATCCGACCGGCACAGAGCGAGCCTCCAAACTGAATGCTCGAAGCTCAAAGCCCGTCTTCAAAAGTACTCCAAGGTCTCTGAGCATCTAGTGACCATGGTAAAAGCTTACAATGGCATCGGTCATGATATCAGGAGTCTCCAAAAGAGCAAGGCCAAGTACGACAGCGATCTCAGAGAGCTCAAATCTCAAATTCACACCAATCTGAATACAGCCACTAACGCTCAAGAACATATCACAAAGCTTGAGGAATGGAAGGCCAACAGTTTGAGCCTCATCAGGGAGTGCAAGTCATCTATTGCGGCCCAGACAATGGAGAAGTCTGATCTTGAAAGACGCCTTCGGGAAACCTCCGAGTCACTCGTTCGGGAGAAGCAGCGCCACGACGCTTTTGACAAACATCTTCAGGCCTGCCACGCCGAGAGAAATTCCACTGAGAAGATGCTCAATGAATGCGTCAGCAAGATCAGCGAGCACTTGGGCGAATTCAGAACTTACATCGAGCAAGGCACTTCTTCCAGTGAAACGTCTGGCGAGCTTCTCGAACTGCTGAAGAAAGGGAGCGCAAGTATATCTGAACAACTTCGTTCTGCTGGAACGAACATGAATGCGTTGAAGACATCGGTGATACAGCTGTCCTCTGGGTAAGTGTGCTCCCATTATCACTCATACTCTATGCTAACAGATGCTAGTATCCAGAAGCACGTCAGAGACGTGGAAAGCGCCAACAGTTTCAACTCTAGAACTCGTACGAAAGCCGAGAACAAGGTCGTGACAGCTCTTGACAACATCAAGTCGCAATTCAAGATTTGGGAAGAGATATCAGAAAAAAATTCTGCCTTACGAGAGCAGGTAGCCGAAGTGCGACAGAATCTGGATACGAGCAAGGAGAAGATCACAAAGCTTGAAGAAGACCTGACCAACAAGAACAACGCCGAAGCAGGACTCAAGCAAAGGATTGACGAACTACAGTCTTCTCAAACCGCCCTTGAATCGGCCAGAGCCGCTGCAGAAGCCGACAAAGCCAAGTTGCTGGAACTCGCCACCTCTGAGAGTAATTTGAAGCAAGAGCTCGATAAGCTGAAGAGTGAGAAGGCTGAAAACATGGCCACCATTGCTTCCATGGCAGAGCAGAAGACTACCTTACAACGTGAGAAGGGAGATCTGCAGGTGAGCTAAAACGTGGAAAAGCAACTGTGAACTATGCACTAACAATCGTTCAGAGCCAGATCGGCGAGCTGGCTAAGCAAGTCGAAGATGCGAAGAACGCAGTCCCTGACTTTGGCCCAGAGGAGGCCAGAATTAAGGCCAATGTGAGCGACTTGTCCTTGTTTTGTTGATCGTGTGCCCGCTGACACTAGAAAGGCCAAAAAACAACACGATGACGAAGTCCGCAGGCTTTGCAGGGAATTTGGCCGTGAAAAATTCCTACTCGAGAAGAAAAAAGAGGAGGTCGAACGCGAACTTACGGCCAGGGATAACACTCTCAAAGATCTGGAGTCTCAATTCGATCGCCTGAAGCAAGAATATGGCAATCGCAGTCCTGCTGCCTGGTCAGAAGATTTGAAGCAGAAGGATGCAAGTATTCAGCGTCTCGTCAACGAAATTTCTGAGTCAGGTCGTCGCCTGGAGAAGCTGCAGCGAGATCACGATCAGACTCGCCAGTCTACAGAAGATTCTTTGCGCAAGGGAGCTCAAGATGTGCAGGATCGCGATCGCCAGATTGAGGATCTGAACAGAATGATCACTGTCGCGCAGGATGAGATCAAGTCTCTCAAGCAAGGACGTGAAGAAGCCAAACGCTCCCATGAGACGACTGTCAAGGCCATGGAGGAGGATGCATCTCGCATGTCTCAAAATGCTCAGACCCAGCTGAAAGCGAAGGAAGCTGGTTTGACAGAAGTCAACTCCGCCAAACGTGCTCTTGAAACCAGACTAGAGAATCTCGAGAAAAAGTCTGGCAATGAGGCTGAGCAACGACAGAAAGAAATTTCCAGTCTACGACTAAGCTTAGAGGCTGCCAACAGTCGTCTGAAAGAGATGGATGAACGCCATACTCAGCAGCAAGAGGTGATTCGCCAGAAAGACTCTGATGCTGAGAAGCTGAAGCAAGACATCGAGAAATTGAAGCGGGATCATGCCCACGCTGCTGCAGCTACCACAGAGATCCCCGACTCCCAGCCACAGGAAGATCTTCAAGATCAAACATCTACTCCAGCTGCCAAGAAAGTCAGAAGAGCGGTCAACAGAAACGTACGTTCGGTCTCGAAGTCTACTAGCTCTACTACATCTACAGGCATGACTCAGCCTACAAGCGATGCTCTTCAGAGCTCGCAGCTTAGAAGCAACGGTGCATCCATCTTCGGGCCTTTCAGCGAGCCAAGGGGAAACGGCCACATCGTTCGTCCAAGCAATCCTCCACAGGAGGAGGAGGAGATGCTGGATCTGGACAACTCACGCTTGCAAGTTCCAAAAGCGACCTCGAGGCCTGCCAGCTCACAATCAGAGGCACAGAGAGCCTTCAGTCTTGGTTCCCAAGAGGTCTTGGATGCCGAAGGAGTGAGATTCAGAAGCCAGAACGTTCAATCACAGGCACAGACGCAACCTCAGTCTCCCAATCGTGTCTCGTCATCCTCATCCTTGAGTGAGGTCCTAGACTTTGACACGATCAGAGATCAGCCACAGTATCCATGGGAAGAAACGCAGAGCCAAGATCGCACACAGGTCTCCCAGCAGCAAACCCAGGGTGTCGAATCACAAACGCAGCAGCAGTCGCTGGATCTAAGCAACTTTGACGACTTGGCTGTGGCCTCACATGCATTCGAAACACCCATGAAGACAGGCGGCAAGAACTTACAAGGTGTGGGCAAGAAGCTGACACCTAGACTGGAGAGCCAGCCCAAGCAGAGTAGACCTGGAGCTCTACAGTCCGTCGCGATTTCGAAAGCTCCCAAAGGACCAGCAGTAGCCTCCCAATCGCAGAAGAAAGTGTCAGCACTGAGCAGTGGACCTCACAATTTCAAGGCTGGCGGCAAGGGCAAGGGCAAACGTGTCACTTATGACGTTTCAGATGCCGAAGACAGCGATGTGTACTCGCCTCCCAGTAGCTCAGTCCGTGGTAGTCGCAGTCCTCAAAAGCGATCTGCCTCCCAGAGCTCCAAGGTCAACAAGAGACAGCGCACTGAGAATGCAACTCCTGCTCCAGCTACATCCGGCCAACGCGGCGTCACCGCAACTCCTCGTCGCTCTCAGTCGACGACTGTAACACCAGGTCCTCAGAGACGCCGCTCTAGCAGAAACAGTAAGTAGATGATGTCTTATTTGCGCATGACACATCTGACAAGGATATGCAGACAAGGAGCAGAACATGATGAACCGCTTCAATGATGAGATCAGCAGCCCACACGCCCGACGTTGATAGTGCGGTGAGATCGATGATGAGAGACGAGGGAAGTTTGCTCCGGAATGAACAAGCAGCATTATTGACAGTATGATTTGGGGAATCGCCCGAGATGGATGGTAATCACTTTGGGGCAAAGGTATCGCTCGTGAATAGCCGGAGACGGAAAGTAATTGCTCAAGAACAGAGACTTCGACGGGAAAAATTGTATGAGTTATGATACATTTTGTACATGGCCCCCCGATGTGGGTTGGCATCGTTTTGCTGCTAAGATCGAGTCCCAAAAAAACGCCTGATCCATGCTCTTCCTTGACTCCATAAAGACAATGACCCTGGTATCCTCGAAAGTCGGAATATGACGGCTGTATGATCGATCGAACGCGGTAACGGTATGTGGACGTTTCCGTACGAAGGAGCTGTCAGGTATAGCAACCAGTTTTTTCATCCGTGCCGTTGATGCGATTACTTTGAACCACCACGCTTTGCCTCGAGGAAGAGAACCTTCTTCTTGACTGTATGTCGCAAAACCCAAGTCAGCGATTGTTCTCTTCTTCCATCTCGTATGTTTGCGATCTGCACATGAGTGCCACTGTGCCGTTGCCTTCTCTTTTTTCAATTCCTCTCGTCTCGTTCTCGTTGGGCCCTCCTCGTTCTGTCGCATCGCTCACATCGCATCCAGGAAACTCGGGCGTAAGGAGCAAAAAAACGTACCGACAGGATCGTACTTGAGCATACTCAAGGGTCTGTGTTGACGCGGGCGCACGAGGGTCTTGTAGTAGCCGGTCAAGGCCATGGAGATGAGGCGCACGGCGATGGTGCGTGACTTTGCTGTCATTTCAAATCATGTCAGTTACCGCTTTGATACAGGAAATCGAATATAGAAGCAATTGCAAGGATGTGTAGTACCTTTCTTGGCCATTGTGCTGGGTCGATATCTACTTGGACAACTTTTTGACGTGGTGGTTCATTGAAGATGCGAATCATGGAGGAGAGATGGTCTGTGCGGTTGGTCTTGGCGGGGGTGGGTGAGGGAGGAAGTCCAGGTCTTCCCTTTCGATGTTGCAAAAGGTCATTGAAGAGCACTGTATAACGTAGCAAATATGTTTGAATCGGGGAGAAAACAATTCATCTTAGAAACTTCGATTGTGAATTTAATAGCGCCTTTTCCTCCTCTTTTCCAGCCGCCCCCCATTCATAAATATTAGATTCAGAACAACATGATGGACTCGCAACAAACCAAGAACAATCAACACGCAGAGGTCACTTGTGACCTTTTTGGGTATAACCAAATGCGAGAAAAACAAACAATGGTGGTAGATTGACCTCTAGGTGTACAACATAATGATGCGCTGTAACATAGAATAATGCAAATGATGCAAGAGGTTTGAGAATAGTAGATATCTCAGAACCAGTAATGATATTAGGGAGCAGCAGAGGAAGATCATGCAATGACCCACTCGGTACTCCTCTTGACGTACTTGTCCATAAGCAGAGTCACATCGCCGAGGATGAACCTGCAAATGTAGAAGCCAAAGAATTCTGCAGCATGACGGGTACTGAGTTCCAGACCGATGTGTGTCGGTGAAGAGTGCTTGAGACCAGGATCCTCGACTTGACGTGCAATTTGATCAAGTACTTGTGCTGCTTCGCACAGTCGAGACACACTGCTCATATATTCCTTGTGTGGACCTTCAAATGAGTTTGCGTCCTTGGGCGAAATGTGCTTGTGCGCAGTACGTTTGTCGATGGAAACGAAGCTGGTCATGGGCACACTAGCCATATTTGGAACTTCCTTCTCCGTGCGACTGCTGCTCAGAGGAACGGTGACGCCACCCGAAGAGTTCTTTCCTCGAAGCTTGCGCCAGGAACTGAGGTAGCTCTTATTCGGCTTTGAATCGCGAGCTTCAGCGGTAGTGCCAGTGCTATCGGTCTGACCATGAGCATCTTTGAACAGCGCGCTGATGCCCTGCACGCCAACTTCGCTGCCCAGTCGTTTGATGAGCACAGCTTGTACACGCTCCATCACCTCCTCGAATCCTTGGAGCTCTTCCAGCACTGCATCTGCGTCATAAGTATCAACCTTGGACAACTTGCCCAGAGCGGCTGTCAACAGATCGCAGTTGGAAATCTTGTCTTCGACGCTCTTGAGTTTGACGCTACGATTCATCCATATCTGGCGAGGAACGAAAAGTCGGGTAGTCAAGAAACCACCACGAGGTTGATTGAGGACATTAGCGACGCAGCGGAGCATCCAGAAAGGTCGTAACAATGTTGGCTCTGGACAAGGTTCCAAAGATGAGGGTGAATATGAATCGTCTGCCCCAGGAGACGGTGGTTGATTAGGAGGGTTGAGGAAACTTTCAAAGATATGATGACCCCCAGAAGCCGAATCTGTGCGTGTAATAGATATTGAACCTCCAGGTGGTGTGATGTACCTCCGGAAAGGCGGTACTTCTCCGCCGCCACCCGGGAATGCTGACATGGGAGAAGCTGGAGCGGTATCGGTTTCCTCTGAAATAAAGCCTCCTGTCTCCCGGAGACTGAGCGAGGACTTGTTTCTGCCTCGGAACAGCTTTGGCCTTGGCGAGCGGTATCTGCTGTTCATGGCATCTCCATTCTCAGGCAGGCTGTCTAGAGACATAGATGTTGCCGTATCCGAAGCAGCAGATCGCATGTGGTAAGGCGAGGCGAGCGCTGCCTCCACGCGACGCAGGCTAGGGACCTCTGAGATTCGACGACCCGCATCCGCTTCTTCTTCTTCTGCACCACCAGCGTCGGCTGCCTCCTTGGGCTCAGTGTTCGTGAAGCCACGCGATCTCAAAGTGGGCTTGCGCGAGGTTTCAATTTTGAGCTGTTTGAAATTGGGGCCGGCAGTCCGTCGGCTTGGAGTGGTAGTCTGCTGTGCTCCGCTGGTCTGCTCAGGAGAGGTCTTAGAGATATCGGTCGCTAGTGATGAAGATGGTGTGTGGCGCGATACAGCATTCTCTGCAACAGTCGACAGCGAAGTGCCTGCGGTTGTTCGGTTGGATACCTGTGAGCTTTGGTATGTACGACCAGAGTATGTGCTAGAGTCGGATTTTCGCGGCAGAGCAGATTTGGATTGAATGCCAAAGTCAAACCCGTGATCTATGTAATCATTGGTGATATCCGCAAGAATACGTTCCTCTTCGGCCTCGTCATCGTCGAGCTGACCGTCGAACGTAAGATACTGGCCCAAAGAAGATGCAGAAGGTAGAGTTGGATCTGGCTCAAGTGACGTCTGGCTGTCTTGGACAGGCGCAGGATGTACGAGGAAGTCATCATCAACTTCGTAGCCATCTTCATAAGCAGCTTCGACCGCCGCATCGAAAGCAGCGTCGAAATCCAAACTGGCGTGACTGAGAGCAGCACTTATATCTCTACGGTGGACTCCCCGTCTCGGCGAACGTTCGTGGACTGAGGACGAAGGCGAGTGAGAAGATGTAGTAGTGTTGGAAGGCGAACCAGACGACCCAGATTCATCTATTGTGTCCAGCCATGACACTGGATCAGTGTTTTGATAAATTTCCTGAGATTCTGCCGTTGTAGGTCTCGAGTCGAGCTCGAGGGAGTTTTCCTGTTCGTCGTATCCTCGAGGAGTGAGTGGTCGCGGCATGAGCGCGGGCTCAAGGTTGTAAGGACGAGCGGTATCGTGGCTGATGGTGGAATCTCTGAAAGGAGATCTCGATCGTTCACGTTCCCATAACGGACCCAAAAAGGCGCCAGGGGCGGATGTCCCTTCGACCTCTTGAATTGCACTGGTCAAGAAGGAAGTACGTGGGCCTTGAGCAGGCGACACTGCCAAGAAGGAGGTGGGAGGACCTTCTGTTGGTGAAGGCACAGCCGACGCACTTGTTGAAGGAGGAGCATCGATGATCCGTGTCAGTGTAGCAGTCTCGATGATTGCTGAGCTGCGATCTGGGCCAGATACATCCGATACAATAGATTCGTTACTCATGGGTCTCGGGGGAAGTTGCTTGTCTCTCCTTGTAGCTTGTGTGTTTAGCTGGATCTGCAGAAGCTCGTCGATGCGGATGGTATAAGTGTCGCGGATAGCGTCGAGTTTTCTGCGGTCATCAGGCGTAGATGTACGGTCTAAAACATTCTCAAGCAAATGACAGGCATCTCGGTATGCTTCTAGAGCGCCTTCGTAGTTCATGGCATTATCCAATAGAACGGCCGTGTTTGCCTTCTCCAAAGCTTTGGACAGCATCATCTTCTTGTCCTGACTTCTTCCCCTGCCCGAACTACTCTCAGCGGGACTAATGTCCTGTCTCGATATGGAGCCATTCTGGCGGGACGAGGTGCGTGGCGGCAAGGCACGTGGGGATTTTTCGTAGCTGCTCGAAGCAGAGGCAGTGCTTCCGAAATAATCAGAATTGGAATTGATGTAGCTGTTGGGGGTGAGCAAGCCAGGAGTCGTGGGAGTGAAGGTGGCGCTGGTCAATTGTGCGTCGTCGTTGGGAGAGTGATTCGAGATGGACATGCGTGGCGGTAGGGGTTTCTCGAAACGAGGTACACGGCGGCGATTGTACTCTGGACTCTGCATGGCTTGAGGGCGCTGGTAGGCAATCGATCGCGGTGATACATCCTCGGGAGACATTTGGGTATCAGAGACATTGCGGCGAGCCCAAATAGAGCCTGTGTGGAAAGCGTGGCTGGACGGATTGTTATGTGACTGCGAATGCTTAATGGCGGTCGGTGGGGCGTCAATGGATGCGACACTGGAGGCGGTCGAATGAGACCATCGGTTCAGGTTGGCCAACCCGTGTCCTTGGCGCTCAGTATGCGACCAATGTGAAGAGTCGCTTGGGCCTCGATCATGGAGAGTGCTGGCCCGGCGACTGGGGTCATCTTGATGTTGGAGCTGGTGGCCAGGAATGCGGACAGTCAGAATGGAATCCCCACCAGGCGAGGGGGCGCGAGTCAGGTCGAAGCGGTCGTGGTACTGCCGCTGCTGCTGGTGGTGATGGAGTTGGTGCTGTCGGGCGTGGGTCGCATCGCCGGCTTGCGCTGAGCCGGTATGGAGCATGCTGTGATCTCCTGAGGCTTCTGTGTGGTGGTCGTGTCTAGCGCATGGCGACTGGGGACAATAATGGATAAGATCGAGTTGAGAACGGGTCTTTTCGCTTCAAGGGGTTTCGATGGCAATGGAGGAATGGCAGCGGACGATCAATGAATGCTCGAAGCCTCGGAGGGGCAGGCTGTGACCAAGGGACTTGCAAGTCAATGGAAGTTGATCGTTTGTGCAATTGGGATGAGTCGTCGTCGCTGCTCGGACACGGCGATCACTTGGTCTTGGTCCAGCCTCGATCGAGGCAGTCGGCGGTCGTCAATGTTTTCAAAACAGCACAGCGTGGTATTGTATATTCAAATCATGGTTGCACCCACGATTATCACCCACTAGAGGCCCACTTTCTGCTGAAAGGGGCGTCGACTGCACCCCCGTTGACGAGCTTCGACCACTTCCATCACTTTCACATGCATCTCTCATTTACCCTGCATATCAATACACAGATGCCGACATCTCCGCAATCTATCTCTTTATTAAGCTTTGTATGCCCTCTGTGCTGTCTGCTGTCTTCTGTCTTAGCTACATCCTCATGCTCGTCTTTGCATCACCCGCTCCCAGACTCTTCTCCCTCAGCGACGCCAGTCTATTGAAGCCAAGAGCTGGACTGACAAAGAAGATCGTCCTATTACTTGCGTTTGTCTGCCGCTTCCCGCCGTCCGGATCTACGCAAACCAGGTAATAAATGAGTATGTACCTATGCATCATGCATGCGACGCTTCCAATAGACTCTCTCGACACTTAGAGTACTTGTAGTCTTTGACGTTGACCATGCATACGCACACTCGCAGCACAGTGTATAGGGAAGATTGGGCAACAAATTTCCTATTGCGGCAGGCGCTAGAGAAGCCTGCCATCACGAATTAGTTGCCATCGTGAACCTCGACCTTCCATGAGCACAAACACAAGTGCGGGTCGAGTCTGCGATGTTGCTGTGTTCCATGGTTTGATGCTCACTGAAACTGGCCTTATAGTAGTACTGGCCTGATTCCAATTCTACATGTCTTGAATTCTACTTCGGCCAAGGCGAGATGCCAGAACATGTTTCAGTGAGACCTTCAAGCCCTTGGGTTCATCGGGCATTTGAAATCCGAGATCTGCCAAGAGAATCGTACATGATGCTTGATCTTGCGAGGAATTTAACATCGAGATTCGACCATGCCAGTTGCGCCAATTTTCATCTATGAGGCTTTTCCAATTGAGCGGTTTAACAGCATCAGATGGACTCGTGGACATCCTTAGAGACTGCAACGGGAGTCTTGCTCCAGGTCTCGGATCAAGCGGGTTGTCGAGCGCTCGGGAACAGTGCGAGCCATAGCCATAGTCGAATCTTGGCTTTTCCCAATCGCTATGTCAATGTGAGCACATGTATGAGTCCAGATAGCTAGTCCTGCCTGTATAGGAGTGTTGTTTCTGAAGCAGAAAGAACTCCCAGTCTATAGTGATCTCATCATATATCCCCAGATTTCACGCTGAAAAGATAAGATTCGTTTCTGCTTCGTAATGAAGATTGTGATCAAAGCCCGGCCAAAATGCACAGACGCGGCCTCCTACCACCAAACTTCCTCGACGCCGTCTATACCTGCGCTTAGGAGACACTGCTGTTGCTTCATACCGCTAAGTACAGTTGCAACCGCGCTTTACGTTATGGTCTATTTCAAAAGGCCACGAAGATGATTTCTCAACGGGTCAGCAGGGCTTTGTTGAAAAGCTCGCTCGTTCCCTTTCTCCCCATCTCTTTGTTCCACCTCTACCTTCTTCTGTGAACCTCGCTGTCCTGATTCGTAAATTTCTATCATTCCCTATTTCTCCCTCCTGCGAGCCATTCGAGCCTGTCCCTCCGAAAATACCGCCCACAATGGATGCACCAACTCTCCAGCCCAAGTTCCTGCCTTCCCGCAACGAATTGGGCCTTGTAGCCGTAGGCTTCTGCGGAGGCCAGGTAAGTGGAATCAGCGTCCTGCGCACTCGTCAATTTCCCTGACACAGTCGATAGGGCAAGTCCGGTGTCGATGCTGCTCCTATGGCCTTGATCGAGTCTGGTCTCGTCGAACAATTGAGAGAAGAGCTTGAGTTCAACGTTCACTACGACGGAGAGGTGCACCAATACGCCGACATCATGCCCAAGGAAGACCCCGTATACCGCGGCATGAAGAACTCTCGCGCTGTCAGTGCCGTCACCCAGCGTCTCAGCGAGCAGGTTTACGAGCACGCCCGCCAAGGTCGCTTTGTCCTAACTCTCGGTGGTGACCACTCGATCGCAATTGGTACCATTTCCGGCACAGCCAAGGCCATTAGAGAAAGAACCGGTAGAGAGATGGCTGTCATCTGGGTCGATGCACACGCCGATATCAACACTCCCGAGACATCGGACAGTGGAAACATCCACGGCATGCCCGTTGCTTTCTTGACCGGTCTGGCCAAGGAGGACAAGGAGGACTGCTTCGGCTGGATCAAGGATGACCAGCGCGTCAGCGTCAAGAAGCTCGTCTACATTGGTCTGAGAGACATTGACCGCGGTGAGAAGAAGATTCTGCGTGAGCACGGCATCAAGGCCTTCTCTATGCACGACATTGACAGGTAAGTTCTATTCTCTGCTCTCGAGGTACACCAAGATACTGATTGGCCATAACAGATATGGTATTGGCAAGGTCATGGATATGGCTCTTGGCTGGATTGGTAGCGACACTCCCATCCACCTGTCCTTCGACATTGACTCTCTCGACCCCATGTGGGCACCCAGCACTGGCACTCCTGTCCGTGGTGGTTTGACTTTGCGTGAGGGTGACTTTATTGCCGAGTGCGTCCATGAGACTGGCAGTCTTGTTGCCCTAGACTTGGTCGAGGTTAACCCTAGCCTCGAGTCTCACGGCGCTAGCGAGACTGTTCGTGCCGGAATCTCAATCGTCCGTTGCGGTCTTGGTGACACTCTACTATAGAGAACGCTGGGTGTTGAGAGCGTGTGTGGTGTCGTGAAAGCGTGAAAATGGCTGAGGTCGATTTAGCGTTGGAGTTGGCGCTGATGTTATGTGTTACGGTTTCGTTATGATAGATAGGCAGTGCCTCTCGAGGGCTCCAATAATAGCCACTTCTCTTCCTTCTTGAACCCTCCTTATCGTTGTTCAGTGATTGGGCAGACGACATTTTTACTATTATCAGATCAGAATCACCATGTGTCCCAGCAGCATGGACATCAGACAGTCGATACATTTCCAAGATACTCAAGCAAAGGCACGTGTCTATCCAGATGCTGTGTTGAACTGTGTCATTCATACGAGATCGCACCTCCAGAGATGCGATACCGTTCACCAAAAAATACGCCATCAAGATTACTCTGCTCTCTTGCTAGTTATGGATACATTTGCCCAATACTCACACACGTCATCACGATTGGTATATCGGGCGCCAGCACAGCCATGTCCGATCATGCACACGGCCAGATTCTACCAGACTACTGGGATGCCTTTGGTTGCACAGGACCAGCGTTCGTCCACCCACAATCTCTGAGCTCTCTATCCATCAGCCACGTTCTCGCAATCATGTCTTGCCCTCTTCCTCAGTCAGCTAAGCAGCAAAGTACTCCTTCACATACAAATGATTCGCATGATTCTACAGCATCGATTGTCGTTTCCAACAAGTACAGATGAGCTGAGGTTGAAGCATTCAATCAAAGGAAGATCTGCGGTTCAAGTGCCGCCGCTCGTGCCAGAATGGTGGGTGTCCGATTGCCCCTCTTTTTGACCACATAGAGGACCTTCGCTCACAAGCAAAATAGCCAAATCCTACCAACACTCCAACATCACTGCCATCTCCAGTCTCGCCGATCTTGACTCCATCCACTTCTACACAGAATTCCTCGACGGAATCGCCTCTACATGACCAAGCCTGCAGAAAAGTGTCACAGTCAGGTTCGGATGTATGGTCAGATATAGATGAAGGCCCTTCAGCCCTACAGACAGAGCTTACCCCGACGGACAAACGCGAGGACCAACAAGCTCAGTCAAATGTGCAACAGCGCGTACCGTACAAGGTTGCAAAGACCAGCCGACGCTCGTCAAATACTACGGGCACGGAAAGCATGCTGATGAGGAGACATGGACCTCGTAAGGTACCTGGCGATGTCGCTCGTCCCAAGAAGTCTATGATGGTTGAGGAACCGCATGCTCATGCTTCAACAGCGTCCACAACTTGCTCTGAAACTACAGGCATCTTCGATAGACCCAGTGGGAGTGAGAGTACTTTAAAACAGAACGTCTTTTCTTCTTTGAAGACAAATCCTGAGATGGCTTCGCAGCATCAAGAGCATCAACAAGCAGCTGCCAAAGAGCCTGTAGCAGGCAATATGGGAATGGCTTCTTCGCTCAAGACTGTTGAAGGTTCTGAACAACAAAGCCATCCATATCAACGCGGTTCTTCGGCGCAATGGTTCGGGCCACTGACTCCAGAGAGCATTGGTAGACCACCATTGTTGAACGCTGATGGCTCAACTTCTTCACCTTCACCTCAGTCTATGCGCCCAGCATATGTTTCGCCTGAGTCCTCAGAACCTCCACTAGCTCATCCAGTCATGCCTTCGTCTCAAAACAGTGGTTGGACTAGTCGGCAAGGTGATAATGCCTGGGGTCAAGGACCTGGTCAGCCTACGCCAATCTCGATTCGATCAGGTGTATCTCTTTTCCAACAATCAGGAAACCAAGTTGCACACCCCGGTATGAACACTAGAGCTGGGCCGTTGCCTCAAAGTCTCCAACCCAATGTCAGGCTTGAAGATCAGGTAGAAGCTCTTCGTGAACACATCGCATCCCAACAAAGACCCATGGGCCCGAATCATGGAAAGGCTATTCCCACACCAGGTCCATACTGGTCACAAATGTACCCTACCAATCCACAAGCACAACGAGCAAGTTTCCGGAACGACTACAGTCAAGGTTTACGGTCAGGACCTACTCAAGCTGGTGTGCCATCGCCTGCTCCAACGGCTCCAAGCTTTCCTGATCTCAAGAAGACCACGCTGGAAGGTTATGAACTTCTAGCAGCTAGGCTGACAGACGGAACCATTGGAACGCGACCAATGTATCGCAGTTTTGAGCACTTGCACCATCGCCTACTCCTCTACCTGCAAGACGAAATTTGCGAGTACGAAGAAGAATTGCGCAAGTTGGATGAGTGGATATCTCAAATTGGACTCGTGATTTCTGAAGGGAAATCGGCACCTGCGTCAAGGCGCGCGGAAGCACGAATCACGCCAGCAGACAGTGAGTTGATGTTCAGGAGAAAATTTGTGTTGGGTGAGATTTTTGTCAAGCTGGAAAGATATCGTGAGTACCTTCCTTTGCAAAGTGCGAAGAGTGGGGTATCGGTTGGCTGATGAACAGTAGATCGTGCTGTCGAGTCATATTACAATGCATCCAAGGATCTGCAAAGACCGCAGGAAGCAGAGATAGCACGTTACCGCGAGTGGATGTCAAACCATCGCCCTGTCGACCTCACAGAAGCAGCTTTCCTCAAGCATGAAAAGGACCTATTCGTGTTTCCAGGCAGGAATGTTGGATTGACAATGACAGCAGCGACAGCCTGTCTGCCTTTGTTGCTGCTCCTGCCGCTGCTGGCTTTTGCGGTGATGCCCAACCTTCTCTGTCGTATCCTTGCAATATTTGTATGCGCCATGGGCCAATGGTTTCTGTGCTCTACCCTGGACATCAAATATGCTTTGACTACACGAGAATGGATCTTCTTCTCAGGCATGTGAGTGCAAGCATCTGGTCGTCATGATTGAAGATGCAGAGCGCTGATTTGAATCCTCCCACAGATATGTGGCATTCATGACACTGATCGCTGGTGTGACACGTTGATCTCACGCAAAAGGATGAGATAACGTCGTTCAGAGTCGCAGCTCGCTCCGGATGGTGGAGTCTGGAGAGTTGCCATGCTCGCTTAATGTGGAGTGCAGCGGCAAATCACGAGCGACGATTTGGAGGTTTCAGGTGGGCGCTAGCAAAGTGTTTCATGAGGAATTTTTGGCACTGCCGAGAGCGGGAGTTATTATTGTTTTAGCATTTTTTGACTGTGCGTGCTGATCCTCACGATCTCATTGCCGCGGTTGGTTGAGAGTCACGGTCTCAGCCCACTTTCGCTTCTTCCAAGAGTTGCGATTTTGAAGTTCTGAAAGCTGAAGAGCTAGAGCAGTGGTTGCAAGGTGTCAGGGGCTTTGACCGTGCGACCCTGATCAACACGTTGCAGCTGCGATCTGCGAGCCGCATGCGGCCTAGGACACGGGCTTGGTGGAGAAGAAGACCGAAGCAACAGAGTCAGATCAGGACCATGAGAATCATAAAGACGTGGGCCAAGTCGGTGCATATTATTATTGCGAGCAACCGAGGGTGGCTCTTGCAACTGCGAAATGCAAGTTTTAATACCCATGTCGTGCAACCTGATAGATTAAGGTGCAGGTTCGTAAAGTGTACGGCCATGCAGAGAGACACAAAGCAGGCGTGGCTTCTGCTAAGAGAGGTGGCCATTGGCTGTTGGCTGGACTTTTCACAGCTCAATGCGAAGACGTTGACCTCATTCAGTGGTCGGCCAGCAGCTAGGGCGTTACAGGGCCCACGGCGCAGTGCAGGCTGGAAGCATTTTGCGGAAGAGGTCTGCTAGAATAAGGTTACTCCCAGCAAAGGGGCCCATACAAAGGGGACGTGCGACTGGTACAAAGAGTCAGGGTGGTGCATGATAGTCGGGCACTTGTCAGACAGACCAAAGAAAGCATCGAGCTGCTACTCATCAGCTCTTACATTCCTTTGCTTCAGTTTTCCCTCTTTGCGACGCTTCTTTGAGACGTGGAATGCCAGCAACCAAGCACGTGTAATTGTTTGACGGTTGATTGCAGCTCAAGCACTTTTGGAATCAAGCGTACGGGAGCCCGAGCAACCCGATCCGCCCAAAGCAATTGTCATCCTGCCACATTGATCTGCTCCCTCGACTCTGAGTTTCGCGAGAACCAGCACTTTGTCCGAAGCGGACGGCGGCAGTGTCGCTGTACTCGACTCCTGTTCCTGCTATATCGCGCACGCCCGGAGCAGCATCTTCGCTCTCTATCCACTTTCCTTTATTGCCCGCCAGTGCTGCTTTCGCTTCGAGACATCAACAAAGAGGGCAATATAGTGCTGCTGCCGAACGTCAAGACGCCCGTCCCCCTCCCTAGACGACTTGAGCGACTGCAGTCCAATTCATGTCGGTCGCAACGCTGCATGCGCCATCGCGGGCTTCCACCTCGTCGTCTTCATCCTACTTGCCTATGGTCGGCCGACAGAACACGCGCTCCTCTCACGATGGAGCCAGGTCAACGCGCACCTCCAAGCGCTATTCCATGACGGCTTTGTACCTGTCTATGAATGCAAACCCGCGCGAACTCGAGATTGAAGACGACCTTGCACGCGGTACGATACTAGTACCCCACCAACATCTGCCACACTCGCTGACAGCGATATAGCCCAGAAAGTCCTCCGCGATCTCAAGTCAAAGATCTCGTCGCAATCCAAGAAGAACTTCGTGCTGGAGAAAGACGTGCGATACCTCGACTCGAGAATTGCCCTGCTCGTGCAGAACCGCATGGCCCTGGAGGAGGTTCGTCCTGAAGCCTGTCACACATCCTCGAGCCCGGCTGACCCAAACACAGCGCAACGAAGTAGCCGACCATCTCGACGAGTCCGACGAACTTACCGAGGGTGCTTTCCCTAATGACGACAAGACGCAGAAATACGGTAACCTGTTATTCCTACTTCAATCCGAGCCGAAACACATTGCCCACCTGTGTCGCCTGGTAACGCTGGCCGAAATCGACCAATTGCTCCAGACAGTCATGTTCACCATCTACGGAAACCAGTACGAGAGTCGTGAAGAGCACCTGCTGCTCACCATGTTCCAGGTCGGTCTCGATGCCAAGTTTATCTCGCTCTCCGAACACTGGCTAACCTGTCTGCTCAACAGTCCGTCCTGACCTACCAATTCGACAACACACCTGATTACTCGTCCCTTCTTCGTGCCAATACCCCCGTTTCTCGCATGATGACCACCTATACACGCAGAGGTCCAGGTCAAGGTTATCTCAAGACAGTGCTAGCCGAACAAATCAACTATGTCACAAGCAAGTTGCGCGATGTCGACCTCGAAATCAACCCGCTCAAGGTATACGAGACCATGATGTCCGAGCGTGCCTCAGTCCGTGGTTCCACATCGAGTCTACCACCTGGTGGCATCACCGCCGAAGAGGCCGCCGCAAATCCCCAGGTTCAAGCAATCATCAGCCGCAGGGTTGGACAATTGATCCAGCTTGCCAATTACTTCCTCGACACGATTGTTGACGGAATGGACGAGACGCCTTACGGTATTCGATGGATATGCAAACAGATTAGGAGTCTTTCAAGGAGAAAATACCCGGATGCTCAAGACCAGACCATTTGTACCTTGATCGGAGGTTTCTTCTTCCTGCGTTTCATCAACCCCGCCATAGTTACTCCCAGGTCATATATGCTTATTGAGCAGAACCCTGCCGAGAACCCCAAGCGAACTCTTACTTTGGTACGTCTGCACAATCTCGACGGTCTGAATTCCTTTACTGACTTGATATTCTCCAGGTCGCGAAGATGCTCCAAAACCTGGCCAACAAGCCTTCATACGCCAAAGAACCGTACATGTCCGTGCTTCAACCGTTCATCCAGCAAAACAAAGAGCGCATGAATAAGTTCCTGCTCGATTTGTGCGAGGTTCAAGATTTCTACGAGACACTCGAAATGGACAACTATGTCGCTCTCTCCAAGAAGGATCTCGAACTGCCCATCTCGCTAAACGAAGTTTACGCTATGCACGCACTCCTTGAGAAGCACACTCAGGAGTTGGTAGCAAAAGACGAGGGATCGCACCTGAAGATCCTCTTGCAAGATCTGGGCCCAGCACCAGCACAACTGCCAAGGAAGGAAAACCGCGCCATCAACCTTCCGCTGTACAGCAAATGGGAGACGGCACTCGACGACCTTACGGCTGCGCTCGACATCACTCAAGAGGAGGTTTATTTCATGGAAGCCAAGTCGACATTTGTCATGATCTTGCGCTCCTTGCCGGCGAATGCTGTGGTTGCACGACGGCCGCTTCGTCTTGACAGAGTGGCTGAAGCAGCCGCCACTACAAAGAACGACTCGGTCATGGTGCGCAAGGGTATCCGTAGCATGGAGCTACTCAGCCAATTGAACGATATGGGCATGATCGACAAAGCGGACAACTACGCATCTCTGCGCGACGAAGTCGAGCAAGAGTTGAACCACCTCGGCTCGTTGAAAGACAGGGTAACGACCGAGAGTCAAAAGCTCGAGGAGGTGTACCAAACGATTCGGGACCATAACGCATACCTTGTCGGCCAGCTCGAGACCTACAAGTCATATCTGCACAACGTCAGAGGCCAGTCCGAAGGAACCACCAAGCGAGTACAAAGCCAAAAGGTCCTGGGACCATACAAGTTTACGCATGCTCAGCTGGAGAAGGAAGGCGTCATCCAGAAGAGTAACGTGCCTCCTAATCGACAAGCAAACATCTATTTCAACATGACCAGTCCGAGCCCAGGAACATTTATCATCTCTTTGCATTACAAGGGTAAGTCAAAGAGAACCAAACTACACTTCTCAGAAACTGACTAGTGACCAGGCCGTAATCGTGGACTACTGGAACTCGACCTAAAACTCGACGACTTGCTCGAGATGCAGAAAGACAGTCAAGAAGATCTCGATCTCGAGTACGTGCAGTTCAATGTGTCGAAGCTGCTCGTACATCTCAACAAGAAGTTCGCACGGAAACGAGGCTGGTAGATGCAGTCATCTATCCTGTTCGTCTCCTGAAGTAATCTGATCATGACGCGAGAACAACAACGATCTAGGTGTCTATGGCTTTCTCGGAGCAAGGCATGGGACATGAGGGATGCTGCGGCGCAAATCTAGGGTGGGCGCGATGATTCTCTTTTTTTTCCCTTCTATTTTTTTCTCTTCTTTTCTTTCTTCTTGCTTTTGAGTACGTTTTTGGATTTTGAGATACCCTTTTATTCTCTTTTCATAAGAGAAGTAATGGAGGAGCAGCGAGCGAAGTTTAGCGAGGAGGAAAGTGTGAGCATGCGTGTTTTACCATTCATGGCACGCTCTCATGGATAGCGAAGGAGGAAGTGAGAGGCAGTGGGAAGACTTGATAGTTTCTTCTTGCTGGCCGAGGGATTCTGATTCCGATTCTTAACATGGCAGCAAACTGGGCGGGCTCCTGGTCATACTATATTATTTATCTTCATGGCATTTTGACTTTGGCTTTTTGAATCTGATTGCAAACGAGAATGATGTGGTTGCGAAGAGTAGATTATCTCAGCGATCTGCATGGCGGTGATAAGAGTATGATGCATTGCAGTGAAACGTCCCTGAGTCACATGGGGTGGAGCGGGCGGAGGCTTGGGAACCATGACATGCACCCACGCTTCTCGGCGATAGTCGCTCCGTATCTGTCCTACAGTCAACCTCCAAGTCTCCCTTCTATCCGTCCTGCGACGCTATTTCTGTGATTAATCGCACTCTTGAGTGTTTCTCTGTCTCTTGTTGCTTCCGTTGACCTTCACGAGTTGGCTGCAATTCATATATCACATCACCCAAAGCACATCAATCGCCAAGCCCGCAACCTCGACGATAAACAACAATGTCGTCGTCGATAGCAATCCCCAAACGCAAGCAGCCTGGCTCTGGCAGCTCTGGCTTCGCTTCTGCCTCGTCGTCTTCGTCGTCTCCTTATCCCAGCTGGGCCAACAACGCTGCCTCTCCCTCATTCTCACCCTCGTCCCTGGCCTCGACGTCTGCCTCTCCGTCTTCGGCCTCGACTCCATCATCCATGGCCCGCTACGCCGAGAGAAGACCTTCACTGCTTGGTATGTCTGGATTGGTCCCGCTCAAGTCTTGTGTCACTAATGAGTGTGTAGGTGACTCGCTATCCAAGTCCGAGTACACTGTCGTCAACATTGGCGGACCCGAGAACCCTCGCCTGGTGAGTACATCAAGGTGCTTTCACCCTTATCAGTACTGACGTTTCTCACAGATTACATGCATCAAGACATCTCAAGGCTTCGACTGGAACCAGGGTATGTCAAGCCATGCTTTATCCATCTCCTATCTCAGTTCAACGTCTAACGTCGATTGCAGACATCTTCCTCCCCTCCTACCTCGACTACGACTCGTCAGACCTCGAGCACAGACCCGATCCCGTCCAAGAGATCATCCTCACAGATGAGGAGGCTGCAGCCATTCTTCCCAAGTAGAGGGAGACATCAATAACTACAACGAAACCGACACTGAGACACACGATGATGATAATGGAACATGGAGTTATTGACAAGGATGGGTTACACATATGGGATACTGGGTCTTCTTCTCTCCTTCACACACGGCGTTTGATTTGGAGGTGACCACTTTCAGATGGTCGGGTATACATACATGTTGAGGACGGAGGGGATCAGTCCAGGCAAAGCGAAGCACGGCGGGCGCATGGAACATGTGCATTTCTGGCGGAACAGCTTTTGCATTACTGAATAGGGCAGGTAGTCCATAGAATGGATTCTGATTACGTTTCTCTTTTCAACTAATGTTGTCTTGTCCATCGTCTATGTATCTATCTCTCGAAGGTGTCATCGATCAGGTGCCGAGGTAGGCATCATTTGGTACCATGATGGCCTATCTCGGCGATAAGGCCGCAAACTCCCACACCCCGCAGTGATGCTAGCGTCTTGGCACGTCCTCTCCAAACAATCGCCGTCACTGCTCTGGCTGTTTTCGAGACGCCAGTAAACAGAGAAACACTTTTCGCTTGCACACCATCGTAACCACATCTTTCATACCACGCTCAACCCGAAACGCCTTGCGCGCATATAAGCCACGCGCTCTTCACCAACTACATTCAGTAACCACACCTCGACTCACCGATCCTCGACCACCAAAAACAAACAATTCACCACGCGCAATGGAAACCACCCACCGCAAGATCGAACTCCAATCGCCCCTCGACCTAACCTACCTCCAAAACAACGCAACCCTCTGTCTACGCGAAAAACTCGATCTACACTTCCCTCCTTCCGCCGCTCCCGCCTCTGCCTCTGACGATGTCTTCAAATCGCGCGTCGAAGATCTAGTCTCGCAATACTTGGCAAAGGTGTTTGAAGACGTAAAGGCAAATTTGGCTGTTAATGGATTAGAGGGGAAGGAGATGGAGGAGGCGGTCAAGATGGCCGAGGGGAGGGGGGAAGGTAAGCCTCGCAAACACTGGAAAGCAGGGAGAGGGAATGCTAATAGATGTGGCAGAGCTCGAACCATACGACACAAAGCTCTCCCAAAAACTCCAAGGCCTGTCTGCACAAATCGAGAACTTGACTCTGCAACTTGCAAATTTGAGAAGGGAAGCTCCTGCAAAGGCTGCTGCTGCATATGCTGCAAAACTACAGACTGAGGATCAGACTTTCCAAGAGGCGAGAAGAGCTGCAGAGGATGAGCACAAGGCAAAGATACAAGAAGAGAAAGATCTGTGTGGTGTTAGTCAAGTCAGAGACTGGGATGAGTGCGAGAGGAATTGGGAGCAAGCGATAAAGGGTTTGGTCGATGTCAAAGAGAGTATTGGCGCTACGAGTGCGAGGTTGGTCCAAGCGAGGGATGCTGCTGCATATTTGGATCAGGCTGGCAAATGAGAAGTCGGTCGTTCCATTCGAGGAAGTTATTGTGCTTTTTTGCTGGGTTGGACTGGGACTCTTGGACGAGCAATGGCGTTGTTGTTTTTCGGGCGGCGGAAATACCCCTTTATGATACAGTTTGTTCTTTTCTGGCTGGAGCACTTTCGTTTTCTCCATGGGTTTCATTCTTCACGTGTTTCAGCTCTCCTCGCACTCACGACACTCATGAGTGTCTTCAAAAACAGAGTCGAATACTTGAAGATTACGCTGATGTTCTAACAAGCTAGACAGGTTGACGGATTATCTCAGCCCGACCAGCTCGAAGTCTCTCTCTTGCCTGGATAGTTTTGGTTGTTGGCCCACGCACTTTGTGCATTGACAATGGCACTGCCGGTGGTCATGGTGCGGATGGTGCTGTTGCGCTGGATCAAACTATGTGATGTGAGGTCGTGACCGTAAGTCTGCACGAGGTACTAACATGAGTCTGCTTGGTATTCGAACTGCGGGAAGTGTTACTTACAGAAACGGCAGAAGACAAGTTCTGGAGAGCTTGGTAAACCGGAAGGTTCAGCTCAGAGTGGAAGAGGCGACCGCGACGTTGAACAGTATCGGCGAGGTAGAGCATCGAATCGACAAACTGCAGTGGTCAGCTTGTCCTCGCTACTTGCTTTTCAAGATGTCTAGTGCCATACGTTGAAGTAGGCATCGTTAAGTGTGACGTTTGCGGTACCCGAAGAGGACTGCAACAGGTCAATGAGGTCCTCAATGATGAATTGAGACCCTTGGTGAAACGAACGACATTGGATATCACCATCGAATCGGCTCCTTGGACGGCAGCGGTGACTCGAGATACGAGGTCCGATGTATTCTAGAATCATGAGTTGACTGTCAACAATCTGCCTTGCAGCACTCACGAGATATGCGGTTCCATTCAACGACGCGAAAATAGTGTCCGCTGTGTCGGAAGCGAGGCCCTGCAACTGAATTGCATCTGTAGTCATATCGGCACGGACGACACTGAACAGGTAGTAGGCAATAAGGATGAAGTTGATCAGGAAGAGCTGCATGGTCGGAGCAGGGTATCGGAAGAGAATAGATGATTTTCGGCAGATGATGTTTGCGAATGCAGGGCCAAAGGTTTGTTGCAGGTACGAGGTCTTGCTAATGAAATGCTGGTTCAGGTATTCTAGAAATGGATAGGGCCGAGGCGATTATAGATGGTAGAGAAATTTTTGATGCAGTATGGAGATACAAACGACAGGCAAGAGCAAAGCAATCACATCTTTCACTTGGGGTTCCGACGACAGACAGGAAGGTGCCATGCTGGTTCTATGCGTCGCTGCCTCGATCACACTGGGTATTGTGGATTTAGGGCACGAAAGTGCCATCGGTACCAAACCTCGTGGAAGCTGCAGTTGATTTTCAAGTCTGGTCGTTGCTTTTCCATTGGAAGGAAGAGTTTATATGCCCTCAAGAACATGGGTCTAGCTTGAGTGCTTTTCGGCACTTTCAACAATGAATGGCTCACGCCACAATTTGCGGGTCCGATGCATACCCTGTGCAGCTATACGTGTGTTGTTATCTGGCTGATGGCGAAGACGACATTTGGGTCGTTAAAGCTCTCGAACGTCGCTTGCAAGAGATCTACCACGAGCTGCATCCAAGCGAGATCTGATCACCGCACGCCAAATTACGCGAGGTGGAGTTTGGTTTGCGGAAGCAAGTCACGAAGAACGTCTTGGCCATAAGACGAAAGGTCATTCGACGAGGGCGAGCTCACGCTATTTATTCGACGCTTACCGAGTGTCAAGCTTTACTGCATTACATGACAGTGCGCCCGAGATGCAGAATGCAGAGGGCTTTCCAAGGGTGCCGGCTTCCGAGGCGCATGGCGGCTGGCTCTTTGATCAACTTGTTCTGCCAGACCGCATCAATGACCAATGCAAGCGTATTTGCCGCGTCTGCGCCTGTCAAGATGACAACAGATATATCTTCTCGTTGCTCTCAAGATTCGGGGCAATCGAGAGTGCTTGAACTCTTCTTGGTTCACCGCTTTAAGTTTCACCCCGTTCCTCGGACAGTTTCCAACCGTTGCTCGTTTATCGTACATCGCTCAAGTACATGTACGACATCATCGAACAAGAAAGCTAGAAAGAAGGAACGAAGCAGCCATCGCCTTCAATTGTTCATGCTGCTTGACACAGAGAAGATAAAGACAGTGTAAATTCCACAACTCACACAAGATCGAATAATCGCCCTCATCATGTTGCCATTTGTATGGCTGGCAGTCGCCTCTTTGATCGGTGTCTACTCCTTCAACTACTACCGTTGCTACACCCGCAACCTCGCCGCAGCCAAACAATCGGGTCTGCCCTACGTCGTAGCACCATTCTATGTGTTCAATCGGTTCTGGCTTGTGACACACAGGCTCTGGTTGCCATTACTCGGAAAACTTCCCAAATCCTGGACAGATCCATGGTTACAGTATGTCCAAATCTAGGTCGCACTGCAGCAGTGCATACCCATCATCCGGTGCGGGATCGAACTGACCGATGTGCAGGTTCCTGGATCCTGAGTGGACTTGGTTGAGGAGACACGAGCCTTTCAAAGCCATTGGAAGTGACATCTTTATGGTGTGCTCTCCCGGCAAGAACTCCGTATATGTTTGCGACCCCGAGGCAACGGTACAGATCACCACTCGACGCAACGACTTCCCCAAGCCAATCGAAATCTATGGCTCTGTGGATCTATTTGGCAAGAATGTGATTAGTACAGAGGGTTCGATATGGCGTCACCATCGCAAGATCACTTCTCCACCATTCACCGAAAAGAACAACCATCTTGTGTGGCAGGAGAGTCTGCACCAGGGTCAGAGTTTGATAGCTTCTTTTCTGGACAAGGACTCTGAGAAGGATATTTCTGCTGCCACTATGCGGCTGAGTCTTCATATCATCAGTTACGCTGGATTTGGCAGACGTCTACTATGGCCTCACGAGGAACTTAAGGAAAGCGGAAAAGCTGTTGTCGTACCTGAAGGTCACACCATGACTTACAAGGATGCACTGAGCACATTGTTGGAGAACATCATTGCTGTGATGTTACTTCCAACGTGGTTCCTTAGTAAGTCCAAATCTTTTGTGTCTGACAGTAGAAGGGCTAACAGGTGTGTACAGAGTTCTCGCCTCTCAAGCAGAACAAGATCGCTTACGAATCTTTCACAGAGTGGGGCAAATACATGAAAGAAATGTACCAGGACAAGAAGGCAGAAGTCAGAGCAGGTGAGAAGCGTGAAGGCATGGATCTTATGGGAGCTCTCGTAAGTGGAGCAGGTATCAAGCCAGGCTCAGATCCTGAGAAGGCCGACACACAACTGTTCACTGATCGCGAGATTCTCGGCAATGCCTTTGTCTTCATCCTGGCCGGTCACGAGACTACAGCAAATACTCTGCACTTTGCCATCCTATACTTGGCTATGAATTGGTCCACCCAAGAGATGCTTCAAAAGGATCTGGACAACATCTTTGGCGACCGACCCATTGGTCAGTGGGACTACGAACAAGACGTGCCGAAATTGTTTGGTGGCATGTGCGGTGCCGTCATGAACGAGGAGCTGCGTCTCATTCCTCCTGTCGTCGGCATTCCCAAGTGTACGCTCAAGGACTCACCACAACCACTAACCCTCTCTGGCCGTCGAGTGGTCATACCCGCAGATAGCTCTATACAACTCCTTACGGTCGCGTCGGGTCGTAATCCCAAGTACTGGCCAACTCTCTGTGGTCCTAACGCTTCAGAAGCCGAAATAGAGAAAGATCTGTCATCCTGGAAGCCTCAACGATGGATCTTGGACCCTGCCAAAAAGTCGAACTCGACTGCGGCGAAACAACAGGAAACACAACAACACTCTGACACCGAAGAAGATATCGGCGGCCCACAATCTGCCGTCACATCATCTCATCTCTTGAACCCGGAAAGAGGTGCTTTTGTTCCCTTCTCGGAAGGCTACCGCTCATGCCTGGGACGCCGTTTCGCTCAAATCGAAGTTATGGCTGTGCTAGCTGCCATCTTCCGCGACTACAGCGTCGAATTGGACTTGGACAAGTACGCGAGCGAGGAGGAGATTGCAGCTATGGATGAGACTTCGAAGAGACAAACGTGGGATAAGGCTTATGACACTGCAGAGAACTTGCTCAAGGACGGCATGATGACTATTATCACGATTCAGATGCGCGCAGGCAAGGTGCCGGTCAAGTTTGTCAAGAGAGGAAGTGAGAAGTACAAGTACAACTGATGGACTTGGAAGCCATGTTGGTAGTTTATTATAATCTGCTGTACATACAAGTAGCAGTATCATTATCATTCATCATATGCGCCGTAACCAAACTAAAGCCGAAGGTCTCCTACAAACAAACTATTCCCCATCAAGCGGATGAGCTTCATCCAAGAAGAAATGCAAGTTTGGTGGACCGCCACATTGAGAAGGATATCGCGACAGAGTGGACGATACATGGAATCGGTGGAATTTCGGCTTCATGCCATTCCATTCCACCACTTCTAGCTATTATTCCATTCTATGCCAATTTTCTAGTGGAATCATGCTAATTCCAATCTTGCTGTTGTTGTTATCGTCACCCTGTCCAGATTAGGGGTCACCCTGTTATGTGATTAGTAATCATGAGCCTTGGCACGATTATGTAAGCATATTCACAGGGTCACCTCCTTACTAAGAGGAATTACCGTATGATCTAGTAGTAATATCAACCTTCCTACTAAGGAGTGGAATATTTCAATATTCCACTTAAATTGACGATTCTATTCCATGCCAAAGTAGTGGAATATTCCACTCAAAATTAGTGGAATATTCTAATATTCTACTTATTCCATGCCATTTATCGTCCACTCTGACGCTTTGGCCATGTCT